>NC_141245.1:7368214-7968214 GCF_054856555.1 Leptonotus elevatus
CATAAAATGAAATGCTGTAACCATTTCAGTCAAGTAAAAAGTCTTGGGAAGTATTTAAATGATTGGCCCATTAAGTGGTTTACCAAGTAACAATGTTATACATGAAGTATTCAGAAATGGCAAACCAAATGACGTTGACATCCACCTGCTACCAAGTGATGATTTGATTTCAGATGGTTGCATCTCCAGCTTTGATCCTGTTGGGGGCGCTCTGTCTCCATGTTTGTGTGGCTACGCAGTCAATCAACCAGATGCTGAAAGAGATTGCTGGTACTCTCCAGACACTTTTTTTTTTTTGTGTACACTAAATTATGGGTCATTCAGTTATGGGTGAATTTTCACTGTGATAACTTAAGGGGTGCTCTTTTTGGACGTGAGGTATTTAATTTCAACATTATGTCAGACAGATGACATGTTTAACTTTCAGGAATATTGTTTGGTAGTGTTGAAAGATCAAACAACAACAACTGTATTCATATTACTAACTGTAATTAAATAGCCCTAAAAGGGTGCAACCTACAAGAATAGATTTGTTTTCTTCGTTCGAATATTACGCATCAGCAATATTTAGCTAGCTTTCTGTTCATTAAAAAAAGAAGAAAAAAGTATTGCCTTAGAACAGTAGGGTAACTTCAAACCTATTAAGTTGAGAGCCACGTAATAAAAAAATGGAAGGACATACGGCCACTTTGAAAATAAATAAAATGTTTAAAATGTTCATGTTAAAGCTGTTTTTACATCATGCATGCTCAACCAATGCCCAGATGAGTACAAACTAAAGAGCCCTGAGTTTTTAACTGCGACTGCTCCTATCAGCTTGTATCTTCCCTTCAGTGTGGAAGGGACTTTCTTGGGGGTGGGGATGGGTGGAGTGGTGGAGGGTGACATCATGCTAGTGTTAGCGTACAACACGATTGGGATGGAAACTGAAAAAAAAACAAGAAGAGGGCGGCTTAGCTTCGAGCACAGCCCAACCTCCAGCTCAGACTCCGAGAAAACGAAAAAAAGAAGAAGAGAAGAGTTCATTCGAGTGCACGTAGCTACTCGCACACGCACCATGCATGAGCTTGACACAGAGGCTGCAGTTACGCATTAGGCCAGAGGTGGCAGTAGCGTGTTAAAAAAATCCACAATTCCACCATTAATTTCAAAAGCTGCTACATAACAGCTTTTCAATTATTTTGGGACGACCTCGGCCCTGTCTCCCACTAAATTAGCTCCACCCATGCACTGAATAGCGAATGAATCCCATCTCCACACTCAAACAGTTACTTGAGGATTATTAATGTTCATAAATTAGACCCTGAGACAGAGTAGAATATATGTGTGTGTGTGTGTGTGTGGGGGGGGGGGGGTCATTTTTTGTTTCTAAAATTTACTGGTCTTCATTTCATCACAGTAGAAATTATGCTATTTTAGTCTCAAATAATTTACTTGTATCTAATCTCGAACAGTATATGAACCAATTTATTCATATTACCCAATTTTTCGACACCCTCCCTTCTCACTGTGCCCAGTTCCACCCCATTTTTTTTTATATTTTATAATTGTAACTAGCATTGTGGGCCATGTAAAATGTCGACCATATGTCGCTGGCCACTGACAAACGGACGGTGGTCCGCAAATGGCCCCCTGGCTGCAGTTTGGACACCTCTCTCTTAGATCATGCAACAAATATGTTTGTGCTTTGCTTTTAAATGTAGTTTAACAGGGTGGAAATTTTTACAATGAATATGAGTGTAAAATTGACTAACTAACTAATTAAATAAATACATACATACATACATACATACATACATAAATAAATAGGCATTTTTATATTGAAGTAGACTTGAGTTAATTTTAACCAAATCTATTTATTTACATTTTAATTACAAATATATCTCTTTCATTCATAATAAGTTCTAAACAACATCAAAATATGACCACAATTATAAATGTGGTGTTAAGTATTACAAAATGAGCATTATTATCCTCATGGAAGAGTTTAATTTGTTTTTTTTGTTTTCGCTTTGCTCAGCTGAATTGATCAAACAAGTGCTTCCCAAATAACAAACCTGTTGTCAGTCAACCTGAAGGAAACGGTGACTTGCGACAAGTGGGACTGCGACTGCGCTTTTAATCGTCAGCGCGGTTGCTGCTGTGCAGCCAACGACATGTTCCAAATCGAGGACGACACGTTTAAGAGGATGACCTCTTTGTGGGATGACATCAGTGTGTTGAAGAGCAATGTGGGCGCTTTAAACAGTAAGATTGTTTAAAAAATAAAATTAAAATTAAAAAAATTGCTGTTTTATTGATCTGATTACGACACAGGTTACAAAATCCTCTCTTTTTCCTTAAGATGGCATTAAGGTCGCCTTCAAAGCGAATATGGACCCAACACTTTTCATTGACTCTATTAGCTGCTTTGGGCCTTTCAATACCAATTCACCAATATCTTACACTACGGTCACTCTGAATAAAGGCAATGGATACAACCCTTCCTTAGGTAGGAAACGCAGCTTTTATTTATTTATTTATTTTTTAACCCATTCGCTGCCATTGACGGCTATAGACGTAAAAAATTAATTTGAACTATTTTTATGAGTTTCATATTTTTTTTGCACTTTTGTTAACAAGAGTATGAAAACCTAGATTTTTTTTATTGTACATTTAGAACAGATATAAAATTTGTGATTAATCGTGAGTTAACTATTGAAGTCATGCGATTAATTACAATTAAAATAATCACATAACTTCACTAGTTAATCACAAATTTTATCTGTTCTAAATGTACAAGACATTTTTTTCTAGGTTTTCATCCTCTTGTTAACAACTGTGGAAAAAAAGGTGAAACTAATTTTTAATTTTTGACATCTATAGTCGTCAATGACAGTGAATAAGTTAATCTCCAGTTTTACTGCTTCCTTTTTTCTAACCATTTCCGTTTTCCTACAGGTGTCTTCACTGCACAACAGGCTGGCGTTTATGTCTTCTCCTACACAGTCTACTCGTATGTGGAAGTGAACCAACAACTCTACCTCAAAGTAAACATAAATATTACTTTACTGCAGGAATGTCATTGGTTGACTGAAAGCATTGCTTTGTTGTTGTTTCCTAGGTGCAGATGATGAAGAATGGGGAGGTGATGACAAGCATTTGGGAGGACAATCGAGAGGATGGAGAAGACAGTGGCACGCAGGTAATTAGCGGAATTGATTAAGATGAGAAAAGAAACGGAATTATTGAACTTGTGTGTTTTCTTAGACTGTCACAGTGGACATGCAGAGAGGCGATCAGATGTATATGGAGCTGGAAATTGGGAGGAAACTCTGTAAACATTTGCAGTTGAATACCTTTTCTGGTTACATTCTGTATGCCTCTGTATGAGATTATATTAGAGCTCAATCTGAAGAAAATTTTGAGTTGTCTCAGATTACACGATCTCCAGTCTTCGTTTTTATGATTTTTTTTCTTGAATGCATACAAAATTTGTGTAATAAATTAACACAACCTATCACAGTACAAGTACAAGAAAAACTGTAATTGTATTCTTTGTCCATGTCTATTAGTAAAGTGCCCTTTGCTGCCATCTTCTGGCATCTCTAGTAAAATAATTGTGCCACGGGGCTAAAAATTTGTTGACTGATCAGAGCTGCTGCAGGACCGTTTAATCAGCAGTGCTGGCTGATATAACTTCAACATTAAGAATGGGGCTGTTTCTTTCATTCATCAAATTTTAAATTGAACTCTGCTACCTGGCTCACAATAACGTTAGCATTTTTCTATCCTCTAAATAGTTGGTCAGAGTTAAACTTTTAGTTTCAGTGTGTATAATTTAGTGCCATCTAGTGGTGTACTAATAGAATGCAATGATTTTGAAACACGAACTACGGTGGTTCAGACAGAACACACTTTGCAAGCCTAGTACCAATTACTATCAATTATTATTTGGTGTGAGTGAGAAACCCGTCGAGCATAAGGGGCGAGCAAGAGTGGCTAGCAAGAAATAGCGGGAGCGGCTAACAAGTGCGGCTAGTGAAAGAAGTTAGAAAAGCTAGCAAGCGCAAAGCGGCGGGAGCCCGAATCATGGCACTCAGCGACGACCACCTGCAGGCCCCAGCTGTGTAAGGTAAGCAAAGGTCGACCCATTGGGTCCGGCGCGAGCTGCAAGTACCACCAGCGGCTAACTATACGTTCGCGAAATTCTGCTCTTGCGGGCATCCGTAGCAGAAAGATGGCGGCGAAACATGTCAGCCTTCTGTATGATGTAGTGCGACCTGTAGCGATTACTATAGACCTACGATTATATAAATGTATGTTAAAGTGTTCAAATATATATTTTTGCGTATTATTAAAATTTATAGTGTTTTTTTTTTAATTAATGAATTTATAGTTCACCACCAGATGGCACTAAATAATACACACTGTCACTTTAAGGCCAAGTTTGTAGCTACTTGCACACATTAACACAAAGTTGCAGGCTTAAGTTTTGAGTAAAAGGAACAGATGTGAATACATTTTAAATAAAACATCAACAGATTAATTGCTGTTTTTAGGAAAGTGCAACATCATTAGTTTGTCTTGTTTGATGGAAATGAGTGCAACCGTTTGAACAGTGTAAATGATTATGCTATAAAAACTCAAATAATGGCATTCAGTATTGCTTTGACTCCATCTGAAATCGTAATTTATATTTTCATATGACTACTGATTAGTGATGTCTGCTAGCCAGATGCTGAGCTGCTCTGTGTTTGTTTACAGACTACATGTAGCTTTGGAGCGAAGCAGTTAGACTTCTTGTCTTTTACCTAATATGTTCATTTGGGAGCACTCATTATCGACCCATCACATTACATAGTCTCTGCATTGATTCTTATCATTTTTATAGCTAGCATTGCAATAAAAAGCAGGCTGTTTTTTTTTATTGTGTTCCACTTACTTACCTTCACATTTAATGAGCCTTATTCCAAAATGTAACAAATTCCTTTCCCCCCTTAAAATTCTATACAAACTCCCCATAATGACAACATTAACAATGGGGATTTTTTTTTTATGTACTTTTGTGTTAGGTTCACTGAATGACGTGAATGGTTTGTCTTTACTGCCCTGTGATTGACATGTGGTCGGTCAAAGGTTTACTCCAATTTCCACATGTAACCTTAAGTCAACTGAGACAGACTCAACCCCCTCCCTTCTCTGTTTGTGCAGCATAGAGCTGTGCAAAGACATCTCTGCAATGGAATGCAAGTGGAAATTTGTTGAGACTCTTGGAAATGTTTCTCATCCAGTACTTTGGTCCTTTTTATGTCAAATAAAAACAGAACAGAAGAATACATTTTTGATAACGAGACATAGTGTGCCTTCTTTGTTTTCCCAACTCTCTCATGCAGCCA
Organism: Leptonotus elevatus; assembly: GCF_054856555.1. Lineage (NCBI taxonomy): Eukaryota > Metazoa > Chordata > Actinopteri > Syngnathiformes > Syngnathidae > Leptonotus > Leptonotus elevatus. The sequence continues at coordinate 7,373,593 of NC_141245.1, forward strand.
CTAGAATGCTGAGGGATACGGTGAAAGTATTTGGAGAATTCACACTCTGTGGCTGCTACGGAGGCGCTCTTCCCAAATAAGGCCGGGCTTTAGAACTGCGTTGCTCGAGTGGGAAGCGGTAGCGGGAAACTGCTAAAGGCCATGCCCTTTTTAGGATGAAGTTGACTTTTTTCCCCCTTCCCATCGGGCCCTCCTATTTCCGCTTGACACGCCCCTCCCGTCTACCGCGCCCACTCTCTCAAATGTTTGCGTCATTAGTTCGTCGGCCCCTCTTAAGCCAGCATTTTTAAGCAAGGAGATCTTCGCAAAGAAAATATCCACACTCCACCACCAACTGTACCGTCGGCCAGCAAAGAGCAGATCAATCCCGCACAGTGAGTAGACTTTAATTATGTTCCTCCATGTGTCAACACATTTCAGAGCGCAGGCATTTCCTTGAGAAGTAATTCACCTATTGACCTCGCAAAGATGAGCGCGTCTGTATTAAATAAATAGCCTACAGCTAAGTCAGACACGCCCTCTTTTACAATCAAAGTTTATTTTGGGTGTTTACAGTACTGTTAACTGTAGCACTAGAGGATGGATGAAGACACCTGACAGGGTGTAATTTCGTTTTCTTTAATGGGTCAAATATATGAGTTATGACTAGACCACACCATTCCCACTGAAGGCATTTCCTGACTAGTTTAAACAGCAAGGGATGACTAAAAAGTACAAAAATAAATTTACATTGAGCTTTTTGGTGAATAATTATTGCTTACCTGGAAAACATATGAGACATGACATGGCCGCTCCATTGCCACTGAAGGCATTTCCTGACTAGGACCTGCGAGGACCTCTGAGCTGCCAACACCGGCCTGCATGTTTTCCTAAGTACCCTGACTAAAATGGTTCCTATCTGTATAAAAATCTAACATAAATGTGACAATATGTAATAATTACTTAAAAAAAAAAAAAAATATATATATATATATATATATATATATATATATATATATATATATATATATATATATATATATATATATATATATATATATGTATGTATGTATGTATGTGGTCTATTATAATTAGGCGAAAATAATTTATCCCACAACACAATGGTGAAAATAATTTATCCCACAACACAATGGCCTTAAACTTAGTGTGTAAAAGTTTTAGATTTTTCAATGTTCATTCATTAAAAACAAAAAACAAACAAAGCACTATTAGCTTAAATAATATGAAAAAAAAATTCAACACTGATCTGTATATATTACTGGATAGCCAATAGCCCATACACACCCATTGAAGCCACAGGGCGGCCATTTTACTCCTCCAATCTCGACTGTATAAACTGTACGTATACGTACAGATTAGACATGTACAGCTCTTAGTATAGGGCTGGGGGGCAGGGGTGTGGGGTGGTCACAATTTTTTTAACAAGTGGATGGTATGTGCTGCTACACTGTCTCTTTAATAAACACGCACGCTACAAGGGTTTCCATGTGGGGAAAGCAGATGACTCGTTAGAGATGTGCAAATGTTCAAAAGCACAATGGCGTAAATGCATCTTCCTCTTTAACTTTAACCCAATGACTAAAGTAGCGTTCTATGAAATAGTCCAGGAATTAGACACACACCATCTTGTTATCAGAAAATCCATCAACTTGGACACATCAATGAAGTTGAATCGACTTCATAGACTTAACGGATAAAGAAAATGCTCTCCACCCACAGTGAAGAAGAAGAAGAAAGCTTGTGGGCGTTAGCTAACTGTCCACATTTCTGCGGATTATTACATCATCAGTTAAACACACTGCGTTGATATCAGATCATCACGGAGCCGATTAAATGTGGTGCCTGGGCTGCATGACGCAATGTCCCCACAGAGTGCCACAATTACCACAGCTGCAAACGCTGGTTTCCTGTCCTGGCTATTGGCGGACTCCGCCATGGAAACGGCTAACCACAGCAGGAAAACACAGCCGCACAGAAGGGGGGGTGGGGGGGACATAAAACAATAGCAGCAGCAAATTTCCTTGCTGTGGGATGCAGCCCGTTGAGAATTAGAAGCAGGCCCTTTAGCATACTTAAAGCTGTACCACACGCTACCGTACGAGTGCGACTGATGTGCTTTCTGAAATGTGCGTAGTAGCATCCTCACTAATCTAAACATAACATTCTGATTAATATTGCATTTGTGGAATATGAAGCAGCAAAATCCAACCGTTTTTTTATCCATCTCGGGTGGGGGTGCATTTTGCCACGAGCTGCCGACTGAAAATGACATCTCAGTTGCTCAGAAAACGACGCCACGCACATGTTTTCTGAGTTTGGTCATGTGACGTTCGCAAGCCGAGCCGTGATTGATCATTTCCTGAGCCCTGAAAAACTTGATGTCATTTTCAGACAAGAGCTTTCTTTCTTTTTTTCTTTTTTTCTTTTTTTCTTTTTTTCTTTTTCTCTTTCTCTTTCTCTTTTTCTTCTTTCTTTCTTTCATTCATGTTTTTATGTATTTTGTGTTGTTTTTTGGAGAATTCTAAGCTTGTCTGATACCTTAACAATGTACTACGCCAATATGTTCGGTACATTTGAAGTTAAACGAATAAATATATATATATATATATATTTTTTTTTTATTCAGTCGAGAGCACTGGGAATAAAACCTGGGAATTTTGCTGCTTGATTCATATTACACAAACAGTATTTGTTGGGGCACATAGAACTTATTGTAAATGCTGTATGGTCATTTTTTTGACTTCCTCTTTGAAGTCTTCTAAAATGGACACACCACAGTGACGAGTACTTTTAACACCCCTGCTTGCCAAGCCCATAAAATGTGGCCTGAAAACGGTCTTTGTGTCTGCTCTCAAACGCCGCTGGAACTAGGTTCCAGTCAACTGCCGTCCGTCAATTAAATACCACTTGTACGTCCTGCAAAGAGAGATGCTACTTTTTTTTTTAATGTCTTTCTTGTGTCTACACATAACTATGTGCTTGAGCCGGGGGGGAAATATCCGCATAAAGCAGTCCAGTCCAAGGGCAATTTGTGAACAGCTGCACTGTTTTCATTTGCCCACCATGGAAAAAATCTTTGGCCACAACAAAAGGTTATGAAATAAAGTTAAAATGTTCAAATATGTCACATTGTTTTTTAAAATGAATATCTTGGGGGTGGGGGGTGGGTTAATGTTACAAGATATCACACTTCCGTTTAAATTATTGATAAAATTAAATGAACATTTATTATGCGACTTAAAATTGTAAAAAAAAAATCATATTTTTTTCAAGTTGAATGACATGTTTACATGGGCTATTTTGGTTTAAAAAATATAGATAAATGTTACAAGACATCAAACCATTTTAAATTGTAAAAGGACATTTGTGACACGATTTAAAATATCACAATACTTTTTAACATACTGTCAAGTTGAATGCTGCAAAATACAATTTATTTTTATTTTTTTTCCCTTGAATGAAGTGTGTTAAATTTGGTTTTGGAATATTTCATAAACACCAGCTGAAGTGACCCTCCGCCTCCTTCCACTTTCCTGTATGTGGTTCTCAGTGGAACTAGTTTTTCCATTTCTGGCTTAAGGTCTCAAATGACTGGAAACAATCTAAATCGTCTACACCAGACTGAAGCCCTGGTACACTCTAGCTTTAGAGAAAGCTCAATATTGTTCATTCGGTAATCTTACCGATTTGACATGTCATCATCATTGCTCTCTCTTTAAAAAAAAGTATTATTATTTATTTATTTTTATTTTGTGTGTGTGTGTGTGGTACACTCTAGCTGTCAAGTTAAACTTACCAGCATAAAAGAAAAAAAAGCAACTATTGACAATTCTTGCTATTTCATTCCTTGCATTGTCATCCCTTACTATTGACAATTCCGAACATCTGGATATTTCCCAAATGCAAACTGTATATTATACTGCTTTTGCCTGTGACTATCATACAAGCCAGGCAGATTGTCCTGTCATAAATAAAATTACAACGATCCAAAGTCTAATACTTTTCAATGAGCGGAAAGCTTCCATTCACCGAGGCGCTCTAAAGCAACTATTCAAAGGGAAGATGCATTTTCGGAGTGTGGGCATAGCTAGCTAGCAAGCGAGCTAAAATGCATGTCGCAATTGCGCCGGATTTTTAACCTCGCCCCAGAACAATCACGGATACTAAAATGGTGAAAACCAGTTGAAAGATAATTTTCCAAAGCAGAGTAGAACAAAATCCGTTCAACATGTAAGTTGATCTCCCCCCCCAAAAGTAACTATTTGTAATTACTTTTTATAGCATTAGCTGTTATCCTGTTTAGTTTTGTTATAATAGCTTGTTTTACAATTTCCAACCTAAAAAAAAAAGAAAAAGCTCAAAATCAGTGGTAATTATTTTGGGTAGCAGAACAGTGCAAACCAAGTGAAATTATTTATTTTTTTTGAAAAATGTCTGTTTTGTTCGTCATAGGAACTAATATGACTTCATTTTGAGCAATTGGCTTAAGAGTCAGTCTAAAGAATTCCACACAGAAGACATACAAAAACCCATACACTGATGGATTCTTCTTTGTTTATGAGAAACACGTTGATAGAAAAAGTCAAAAGCCACAATGCAATTGCAGCCAATGGATGCAGCGTCACCCGTCCGTCCCTGTTAACTATTTTGAATTGTGAACCTTGCCAGGAACAGGAAGGTGAAGTGACCTGACGTCAAGATGGCAACACAGGTTGGATGGTGCAATCAGTATGCATCGACATTTGGGTTTTGCACAAAAAGCAACACGGTATATGAAAAACGCTGGCGTGTATGTTGGCAGCAACAAGTCCTGATGGGGACTGTATGACAAAGAAGAACCATGCAAAGATGGCTGATTTAGAGCTCCCTTTGTGCACCACGCTGCTTTTAATGGTGCGCAGGAGGGACACTCTATGCTGTTAATGTCACTCTACTGGGAAACAGGAGATCCACTTGAGCATCTTTGCTTCATTACACGCTTGTGATGTGCATGACAAAGAGGTTTGCTTATATTGTAATTATATTTATTTGCTTATGAGTATTGTGCATGTTTGAGCTTCGAAATTAGCGACTGAATGCACAATAAATCAATATTTCACAAACTACTTTAAGGTCTGGGTGATGATGTGCTAAAAGCGAATTCTGCTTCGACACTGCAGTGCATAAACAATGTGTAGATACAGTGTTGTCCACATTTTGCCCCGTTTCTAACATTGACCGATTTGATGTCACCAGGGAGCTGGCATGGCAAACAAAGGTCCAGCCTTCGGCCTGAGCCGGCAGGTCCAGGATAAGATCGACAGCAAGTACGACCAGGAGCTGGAGCAGATTCTGGTGGAGTGGATCAGCCGCCAGTGCGGCTCTGGCGTCGTAAGGCCAGAGTCAGGAAAAACTGGATTCCAGGCCTGGCTGAAAGACGGATGCGTGAGTACACATGTTCCAGAAGTCACCCCCATGTGACCGATTTGGACCGTAATGATCTTTCCGTCTTTTGCCAGGTCCTGAGTGAACTGATCAACAGCCTTTTTCCTGGAGACAAACCCGTGAAGAAGATTCAGAGCTCAACTATGGCCTTCAAACAGATGGAGCAGATCTCTCAGTTCCTCAATGCTGCTGAGAAATATGGCGTCACGAAGACTGACATGTTCCAGACCGTAGATCTCTGGGAAGGTTAGATGAGCCTTCACTTCTTGCTTACTGTAAACACTGAGACTGCTAATGTCATGATAGAAAAATTATCTAACCACTGTTTATAGTAAAAACTTAAACATACTCACCCTTAAAGTTGCTAACAAATGACCTAGATAAAGTCTCAAAAGATTTGCTAACATCTCGGTAGATATGTGGAGGACTTGAATGTAGCAGGGATATACAGTGTATAATATTTTGGATTTCTCATTATAATTACTTCTTATTTCATTTGAAATTTTGTTAGGTTTTATTAGTTTGTATTATTTTAAATATATATATATATATATATATATATTTAAAAAAAATTGGGGGGGGGGGGGATTTCTTCTTTTGTTTTTGAACATTTTATAGTTACTTTTTGAAAGTCTTTTTTTCCTGCATTTTCACTTTAATTAGACTTTTTTTCTTTTTTTTCTTTTTTGCATTTCCAAAGACATTTTATGTAAAAATTTTACCTTGTTTTTGGACATTTTATGCTTACTTTTTGAATGTTTTCTGCCTTTTATTATTATTATTATTATATATATAAAAATAAGTTATTTGGCAATTTTGTGTACATTATATATTTTTCTGATTTTCCTCACTTAAAAAAAAAAATATATATATTTTTTGTTTGTTTTTTACTTTTCATCTACCTTTCGTCTCTCTTTCTCTAACAACTTACACATTTGGACTTTGGCATTTAAAACATATTTAATACATTTTCCTGAATCATTAATTCATTCAAGAATATTTTATTAAAAAATTTACAATAGGGAGCCACAGGAGAGGGACTAAAGATCCACATGTGGCCCCAGAGCCGCATATTGCAGACCTCTGTTCTATACAGCCAACAGGAAATTAATTGACAAAGATGAAAACGAAGTACATTTTTACTATAATTACCTGTAGTTAGTTTTATAAACATTAATATTTAGTTTCAGGTATTGGTTTCTTTTTAAAAGCACTTTTATTTTATTATGTTTTAGTTATTTTGTTTGCTTTTGTTACTTCTAAATAACCTTAGTATGAAGAGGGTTTTTTTCCTCCTCCTTTCTTGAGAATTGTGTGCATAGACTGTAGCCATATGCAACAGATCCAAGTGTGGTGTGTTTGTGGGCAGGTAAGGACCTGGCAGCAGTGCAGAGGACTCTGTCAGCTCTCGGCAGTTTGGCCGTCACCAAGGATGAGGGCACGTACCAGGGCGACCCAAACTGGTTTTTCAAGTGGGTCCCGTTGTCAAATATTTCATCCTTTTTGATACCCTCAACACTCACTGAAGTTCATTTTTTGTTTTTGATCGTTCCTTGCAGGAAAGCGCAGGAGAACAAGCGAGACTTCTCAGCTGATCAGATGAAGGCGGGCAAAAACGTGATTGGTCTCCAGATGGGGTCAAACAAGGGAGCCAGTCAGGAGGGCATGAGCTATGGAAGGCCAAGACAAATCTTGTAAAATCCCTGAGCCATAAAAATTAACTAGCCTGTAAACACCTTGTAAAAAGGTCTTCCAATTTTTTTTTCCCAATTTAGTAACCGTTTCATATGAATAACCCCAAGTCTTAGCTCTTGACACGAACCACACTGTTGACTTTTGCAGAGCTTCACCTTGCGCTGATCTGTCACTCCCAGTTTATAAAGAGCCTGTACTGTATGTATGCGTCATCATAAAGCAAAAGCAGGAAATATATGGTCACAAGATCACCAATGCTTGTTTGACACTACCATCATGGAATACTTTCAATGTTACTTAAAAAGGATCCATACGTCCCGCTATGTATGCCTGCTGTATCAGCACTGTTTTGTACATTTTCATATTAAATGACTTGGAAGTACATGTGTGCAAGAACTGTGCGAACCAAAGGGTAGCGAGATAACATTTGACTGGCACTGCAAAATTAAGCATTAAAAACCCAGTTTCATCAAGTCCTTTATTATTCCTTTATGTGACTTGCACAGCAAAACACAACTTTCAACTCCTATCTTTAACTACAACAGTAGAAAGACAACTCTAGTATGTAAAAACCTTTTGTATAAAAACACTGTTTTATAGGCAGCACAAATGATGTACCGTGTATAAGGCATATATATATACATATATGCAACACTTCAATAAAAATATATTTGTGCATATTCCACATTTGAAAAAAAATCCATGTCAAGTTTTTTTCAGTAGTTAGTTGGTTGATAATCCACAGGTTGGACTCCTGGGCTTCATCCTACTTCAAAAATAACTTTATATTCCTAAAACATATCCGTATCATAGTGGAATTTTAAATTGAGGCCACTTCAGGGGAAGACCTAGTTAACACTAGTCACACAAACTCTCACTCACAGCAATTCTCACCTTTGTAAAGTGCATACATTACATTCCTCACTAATTCTTCTGCAATAAACTGAGACTTGAAATCCTTTTGGTTTTCTCTCATCTTGCGCGAGAGATAGCTGCACGAACAGAAAAAAGCATCTTCACGTTTGAAGCACATTTGAACCCGACGCATGACAGTGAAGCTCATCCACAATCAGGCAAACTGCAGTGATCAGGCTGGAGGAGGTTGGAAGTCGGAGACATCCAAAGAGCACTTTTGTCCGACTTTCAGGCTGTGTCATGTTGTCCGCATCTCTCGATCCAGAAGTGGCATTTTGGCCTCAGAGTCCAGCACTGAATGCAGCTCGAGCTCACATTCATGGCCTCCATCTTCTTCATCTAATGCCTCCTCCACTCCTCTCCCTCGACGCCCATTCCTGACTCTGGCGCCCATTTGCCTCCAGGACAAGCAGTGGAGGTCCAGGTGGGCTATGGCGGCCTCCAGTATGTAGTAGAGAGACCAGAACAGCGCAAAGCAGCCGAGCAGGAGCAGAAACTGGATAGAAGATATTTATTAGAGGATATGCACACACTGCTATAAAAACATTGCCAGTAGTGGGAAGTACATAAGTACAGGAACGAAATACCTGATGACGTTTTACTTTTACCCTCTACTTTTAAAAATACAAATCAGTACTTTCAAATTTTCTAATTTGAAAGGGAAACTTGACTCATTGAGCCCTTTTCAGCAGTAAAAAGTTTATATTTTGTCTAGAATGAATGTGATAACTTCATTATTTTTCATGTACAATTAATACCTTTGAATATTAATATTTCCACTTGTTGTCGACTGAAGATGACATCACCTGTGCTGCGGAAGTAGGTAACGACCAATCATGGCTCAGTTTGCTGGACCAAACCCAGGTCGTTACCTACTTGCTCAGCACAGGTGAAGTCATCTTCAGTCGACAGCAATTGGAATATTTTTTTTTTATGTATTACTTGTACAAGAAAAATAATGACGTTATCACATTAATTCTGGACAAAATATAAACTTTTTACTTCTGAAAATGGTTTAATGAGTCAAGTATCCCTTTAACTCATTCACTGCCATAAATTCATAAAAAAAAAGATTATTAAAAATTAGGGGCGACAGGCGATTAATTTTTTTATTGTAACTAATCGCATGACTTCACTAGTTAACTCACGATTAATCACAAATTTTATATCTGTTCTAAATGCACAATAAAACATTTCTAGGTTTTCATACTCTTGTCAACAAAAGGGAAAAAATGTTAAACGAATAGAAATAGTTTAAATGAATTTTTGACGTTTATAGCCGTCAATGGCAATGAATGAATTAAAAAAATAAAATAAAACATTATTACAAATTTGGGGCGTCAGGCGATTACGTTTTTTAATCATAATTAATCGCATGACTTCACTAGTTAACTCACAATTAATCACACATTTTATATCTGTTCTAAATGCACAATAAAAAAAATCTAGGTTTTCATAATCTTGTTCACAAAAGTGGGAAAAAATGTTCAACTAATAAAAATTGTTGAAATTAATTTTTGACGTCTATAGCCGTCAATGGCAGTAAATGAGTTAAGGACTTGCGCTCAAAATAAAAAGTCTACACACCCCTGCTCAAAAGCCAATATCCATACCACTTTCCTTCGTGGTCTGATACTGTCTAGTTTGTTGTCTTTGTGTGTATTTTGGCTTGGAAACACCGATCTGTGTTGGGAAAAGCATCTGTACTGTCATCAGGATATTCTGACAGGGCTGGAGTACGCACAAACATTTGTATCTCACATTTTAGAGAGCGTAACTTAGATAAAGAGGAAATCCTTTTCTTCACAATTATATGCTGTATGTGCCGCCACTAGTCTTTATACACGGCTTTTTTCATCTCAATGACCAATCACGGCTCAGCATCAGAAAACAGCTGAGCCATTACCTGAGCAACTGTGATGTCATTTTCAGTCGACAACACGTGGCAAAATGGCCGCCCACTGAGATGGACAAATGGATATGGTTGGGTTTTGCTGCTTAATTCATATTCCACAAATACAAAATTTTAAAAGTAGAGGTGAATAAAACATATTATTGTAAAGAAATGTTTTGGGTTGACTTCCATTGTATTGTCCACAATTACAGTTTTAAAGATGTGTAAATGATCTCTGTGAAACAAATAAAGTTGTTCACATGTTCAGCATTAATGTAGCATCTATACAATGTCAGCATTCCACTTGACTTGAAACTGCCAAGTAGTTCAAGATCATAAAGACAGATTTTCCATTGAAATTATTTTGAAAAGGTCCCAACTAAAGTATATATTTCAGCCTTGTGCTAAAAAGCAAAATAAAAGAAGTCAAGAAAAACTTGACTGTCATTTGGGGATAATCCAGTTACGCCCGCTAGTAAGAAAATGAGAGCGCCACTGCCACATACTGTAGTGGAGGTGCAATTACACTTTATTCAAGTACAGAAAAAATAACATGTTCCCAAGATCACATGTTAACAAAGGGTGCAACCACGTCATTTCAGTTGTTTAGTTTTACTTACACTCACAAAAAGGTACCGTTTGTTTTCAATTGAGTTGTACAGGTTTATAGGTTTTGAAATGTTTTATCCTGTTTTTGTTTTTACATCAAGAAACATTTGAACAGGGGGGTGTAGACTTTTACACCCTCTGTATAAAGGGAAAAACGAGGCAAGCAGCAACATGGATTTGGAAAAGCAAGATATTCCCAACCCATGGAGAATGTGCGAGGTTGTTTTTGAGGCATCTTACCCTGAGGCTGCTTGAGGTGAAGGGACTGATAATCTCAGATGGAATATCAAGGCCTGGAGGGCAAGGCAAAGAGAAGTTGCTGTCCAGATATTTGCCACTCATGGCATCCTCCACCAACCTGCGCTTTGCCAAACATGATCCAAGCAAGTCATAGAAGAGAAGCAGTGATAACAAAATATTAACACAGAATGAACAACAGCTCAAATTGTTTAAGGTACTATATGTAAATGTATAGAAGCAAGATTTGTAAAATTGGCAAAATAGGCTTTAAAGTTCAAATGAAATAAAAATTGAAATTATTTTAGCTGCTCAGGAATGCCTATAATATAAGATCTTACATTTGTCTATCCTTGACCTCCTTGAAGGTCATAGACGATCCATACAGAGTCAACTTCCACTGCGTCAACTCCCCCACATCAGCACATTGTTGAGACAATGGTTCCTCTACATGAGCACAGATGGGTCATTGTGGGAGGAAGTAGCTCATTGCATGGAGCAAAGAAATGTGTGTAATTCATAGCAGACGCATCTTACTATGATCAGCTATCTTGAGGCGGTATTTGCCATCAGCCCTCTCCCCCCAGCAACGTACAGTGGAGAAGGTCCAGTCCTGGTAGCCTGCAGAGTCTCTGTGTGGGGACGAAGCAAAGGCAGAGCACAATGTTCATTTTTGAGCACAGATAAGGCTACTCACGCATTCAGAATGTGTGTTTTGCGAGGGAGGCGTCACCTGTCAACAGCCCGTCGAGCCCCAATGACTGATGAAATTCCACTAGGACAGAACAACACGATCTCCAAGTTGCCTCGGCAAGGGTGAGTTATTGTCACAGTAACAGCCACGTGCTCCAATGTCTGCATCCCAGACAGTGCCAAGTCAGCAGCAGTGACTGAGGGGGAAAACACACAGAGAAAGTGTGTTTTTCCTTTGCAAACATACTGTACAGTTGTAGGTTCTACTGCATATGTGCCTAGATCAATGCCTACACAAACACTGGTTTATGTTATAAGTCAAGGTTCTTAATCTGGGTTCGAATGAACAGGGGTTCGGTGGATGTCAAGACACACATCCGACTCATGATTTGTGATCATATGCCCCGCTTGCCCATCATTGGCTGCAAGTGATCACACTACATTGCTTGGCCTATCTGTGCTGCAGGGAATTTGGTGCCCTCAGCAGTCAACTTGTGGCTGTTGTGATGGTACATAGTGTGATTTCTTTATTATAACCCAGTCATACATGTTGAGCAAAAAAAGACATATGTGCAATATATAGTCACGTGTATAACGGAACGTATGGCGTTCCACATGGTTCAATTCTGGGGCCCCTGCGGTTTTCATTGTATCTGCTGCCCCAAGGTTCCATCTTAAGAAAACAGCCGTGGTTGTTTCAAAATGCTCTAAAGAGTTGAGTTGAGTGATGAAGTGAGTCGGAGTCCTAACTGCATGATTTGCAAGGCCAAGTAGCTACCTAGCAAAACTAAAGGAACACTTCCTTATACAAGAATACAAGAACACAACACTTTCTGAATTCAAGGTGAAGAGAGCCAATTTTGATGGTAAGGCTACTCTCCCTCTGTTCATTTTGTTCACTAGTAAACCCTATGCCTATGTCTTCCATTTATTTTTCAATAAAGGATTACGTGAACGTGCATAGGAAACTGGTAGGGCTCAGTACATCCTTAAAGGCCACAAGAACCATAGTTCTAGGTCAATGTTACTACTTACAGTACCCGTTAACAAGGTGTACCACAGCAAATTTCAAGTTTGTGATTCGTACACACAAATATCCAACCACTGGAGCACATGCAGCAAACTCACAGTGCTATTATATATTTGTTATGTTTTGTAACTGTCCTTCTGAGAAAAATCGTAAGTTTGAAATAGGTTTACGAGAGGAAATCAGAATACCTTGAATGGGATTTGAGTCACATAACAGCATTAGGAAAAACACGGCAGTAGAAATATACAGTAATATTGATTCAAAGGCATTTTTGCAATAGATGGAATAGCTTGCTCTATTTATACTGTACATGTTTGTTCTTCAATGGAAAATGTAGCTAGCGCATATGCATTACACTTAAGAGGTAAAGCGTCAAATTTCATGTGTGCCAATTTAGAACTGCATATCCACCTTAATGCATATAGATCTATGTATAACTACTATGAATTGGGTAGCTAATGTATCATTAATATTCATCACTCAAAAATCATTTACCAAAGAGGAGCAGTCAACAAGTGCATAGGCAACCTAACCGAGGGCGCCAGAATCCTACAGTGCCACTCCACAGACTCCAACCAGTTGAAGTACTGCAATTTAAAAATATCACAATAGAAGTGTTGACTTCAAATGAATTAAATATTTGTGATTATCTCAATGGAACCTCACCTACTACCCATCCCTCGCCCACGAATGACAGCCAGATCGTTTTTTTAGTACTTGCTGCACGATGACAACTAATGAGCAAATCTGCTCTTTGACCATTTAAGGGTGTACGAACCCTGGGACATGAGTTGATGGAGAGCATAAACAGAAGTATAGACTCATAGACTAGTCAATGGTTTGAAATTCTCAGGAAGACCGAAGGCTCAGGAGATGTAAACAAATGCAGGGGTTTGATAAATACAGTCCGAATATGAGGAGGGGGGTGGGGGTTGCGGTGGGGTGGGGGTGGGTTTGACATAATATTTTCCACTTATTCAATTTGAGAAGGTTTAAGAAGAATGAGAGAAAAATAGTTGAAGGGTAGCGGTACATCTCTATTGAACTATCAGCCTCATCTGGCAGTGAGCTTGACCATTAAAAGGGCCCATAAATGTGGGACAGGACACTTGAGAGGCAGGAAATGTTCCTGCTGCAATGACATCATCATAAGCTCAATATGTGAACAATAAGGCAATAATATGAGGGGATATGAGTACAAAGTAGATCAAATAAGATAAGAGAATAGTTTTTGACCTACAAATGCCCTACAATAAGAAATGACATTAAGACACAGAAGCTGTTTGGAGACATGTGGCTCAGTAAGTAAAATGTCTCAATACACAAACAGCAGAACATTACCTAATATGGAGGCCAAGTCAGAATGAGGAGAATAAAGGAGGGAAAGGAGGGAGGTGGCTACACGGTGCATAAGCACAGAAAGCGGAACTGAGAAAAAAGAAGAGAGCAGACATGACGGTACCTGTCAAAGTACGAACCAGCTCCTTGGGATATGATGGAATGGACACTTTCTCCTCTATTACTGAGCTCTGATAGGACACAAGAAAGGGTACTGACTCCCAAACCTGCAAACCACAACAGAACAAGAATACACATTTCCTTGAGTCAACATCTATTTGAAACTATTTATTTCCCTCTATTTGTTGGCTGCACCCCGACTTGATGCATATTTCTGTACCTTGGCTGCATTAACAAGTTTCCATGCGTTGAGGAGACCAAAACCGTGTTGATGACTGTGGTGGAAACCTGCTCCGTTCTCCTTCCAGTCTGAACTGTTGTCACACTAATGGATGTTACAACAATCCAGGTTACTATTTTGTTCTCTCTACAATTGCAAACACTCTCCAATGAGAGCAAGTACAGTGGTACCTCGGAGTTTGAACATAATTCGTTTTTGCGAAGTGTTCAAAGTCCGAATTGTTCAACCTCCGAAACATTTTTTCCAATAGGAATTAATGTAAATGCAATTAATCCGTTCCCAAGCTCCAAAAACAGAAAATTCCTATTTTAATTTCTCTTTATGTTTTTTTACATTTACAGTACAGTATTTAAACAATAAAAAATACCTTACCTTTTTTGTTGTGCTGTGATGGCATCAGTGGATGATAAATGCTACGTTAATGCTAGCTTTAGTTCAGTGCTGAGTTTGTGTATTTTACATTGGGCATATTGTTAGACTACTAAGCGGTCCTTGCGTGCGTTGTTTAACGTCAGGCACTTTGTTGAACAGCTAAGGGGGGTCCTCGTGCCAGTATTTACAGAAGTAGTCACGGTAGTTACAACGGTGCAATAATCTCCTTCCTACATCCACTGTGGTTCGTAGCACTGTATGTTTTTGTTTGCTGCAACTGGCATTGTTGTCTTTCTTTGGGCCTATGACAAAGAAAATTGTCGAAAAATCGAAATACACTCGCGAGTATGGAGCACCTTCTGGAGTATTCACGATCTGACTGGAAATGAGCAGTGCATCGTCTCAACTACCGCAACGTGAGCATTCGGCATTGCTCGGCTCCGCTCGGCTTCACTCGGCTACCCGTTTTCAAGGTACGTTCGGCTTAGCTTGGGTGTTCAAACTCCAAAAATGAGTTCAAACGCCGAGGCATTTTTTACTCAGATTTTTTGGTTGAAGTCCGATTTGTACGAGTTCCGAGACGTTCAAACTCCGAGGTTCCACTGTATATTGCTAAGAGTGACACAAGGTACCAGTGCGTTTACCTTGGTGGCAGTGAAAGTGATGATGTGCTGGACGTCCCTCCAACTGAGGCAAGGGCGAACTTGCAGCATGAGGGCCACCATACCGGCTGCCAGGGGGGCGGCGGCAGACGTGCCAGTGTGGCCCTCTGTGCAGCCTGTCCCCTGCTGCATGAACCAGTCCGATGTTGCCTACAAAGACAGATGGGCTGAGGCTATACATACTATGGAGAGCCTTGTATGGTATAAACAGCGAGGCGGTGGTAATAGCTCTGCTCACAAACAAACTCACAGAAGTCATCCTTGGATCGACAGTATATGTATCACAGACCATCATCAGCGATGACTTAAACAGCTAAGAACGCTTCTGTCAACAGCCGTTGGAACTGGATGACAACTATCCGACTCATTATTTACTGCTTTGACAAAACGGCCAGTAAAGTTTAAAAAGGGATAATGCACTGATGTACTCAACAAGGACTCCAAAAAGTTCAATTGAGAACTGTGTACATAAGAATTCAGATATGATACAACCATGGCAAGTATCTATACTGAAAAAAAAAAGAAGAAGTAATTTTTACTTTAAAAAAAAAACAACCTAGTTAAGCTTTTTCACTCAGAAATTCTAAGGAAATTTGAGTACTGTACATTTGACCAGTTTATAAAAAATAAAAAAAAAGTGACTCAAGCATTGAGGAATGTACTCATGACCTTGATCTTGGGAGACAGCCACTCTACCACCTGACCATCACTATACCGCATTGCTGGTGTGTCCAAAATGAAACCAAAAACGGGTGTCTTGGGCTACGTTCACGCTGCAGGCCGTGATACCCAATTCAGATTTTTTATTAAATCCGATCTTTTTATGGACTGTTCACATTCCAAAAACAAAAGCGACTTCAATGTGAATGCAACGCGCCCGTGATGTGACTTGCATGCGCAAAGAACACACGTCGAGTGACGTGCACCCAAAACAGACAACATCATGTTGCAGAGTTTATGGAAATAAATATGGCCCCGACTCGACGCAACGTTTTCCCTCCGGCCAAGCGACCTTTATCAGTGTCATATGCAAATTTAGCTGTGCCAACGCATGCTACTGATTGGTGGGCTGGTGGATGGACGTGTTAGGAGTTAGATTCATGTGTCTTGCCTGCATAAATTATGCAAATTCAGATGTGCGAATGCCCACTGGACTGCTTTCACGCTCGCTCATGTTTGGCTGCTGTCCCTCGAGCGTCAGTGTTTACAAACAGAGCAGAAACCCATACATACATTCAAAAACATAAGAGGCCCAGGTCGGGTGTGAAAAAAATAAATACCGTTCACACTGCATGAAAAAATCAGATACTATAAAATCGGAATTGAGCTGCAGTGTTCCACCTGTCTCCATCAATATACACTGCAGGAGCGGCATGGCTCAAGTGGTAGAGTGGCTATTCATTCCTCAACCCTTGAGTAACTTTTACTTCAATAAAGTGAAAAAGTGTACACAAAACTCTCCTTGTAAAAAATTTACAGTGTTCTGTCGTTTTCCACTGGGGTTAGGTTCCAAAAAATGCCCGCAATAAATGAAATCCGTGAAGCATTGAGCTTTATGTTTTACAGTTATTATAAATGTTTTAGGGCTCTATAACCCCTCACCACATAGTTTATACCCTTTTTCAACAAAGCTTTTACATTTCTCTCTTGTTTAAACATTCTCAATGTTCAAACCTTCATAAATTTGATAAAATAGGTACATTACGATTAAAAAAAAAAAAGCATTCAAAATTGCACTAAAAAAATCCGCGAAACAGCAAAGCCGCAAAAAGTGAACCATGTTATAGCGAGGGGAATACTGTACTTAGAATTTCTGAGTGAAAAAAAAAACTTTACTAGGTTTTTTTTAAAGTAAATATTGTGTAATCCTTTGAGGGGGACAACGATCAAACATTTTGAATGTGTCCAGTGTATTTATGTAGACAGTGGATTTAACGACATTTAGGACATCTAGCTTTTAGGGAAGAAAGCCAAGAACAGGAATTTGTCCAAATAAAAATAAAGAGCCTTTAAGTACACTTACTGTAACAGGGGATAACAGAGAGAATCTAAACGTGAGCAGGCATTTTTCCGTAAAATATGAAAAATAACGTAATGGCACCCAACTCCTACTAAATTTGGGATTAGAGCACAACGCTTGCCGCTCACCTCAACTACATTAAAAACATTCATGGTGGACTACAGCAGTAATTGTTAGGTCCTGTCACTGAACATCAGAGACCTCAAAAATGTCAAATGGAAACTCAATAGGAGGAAATGGGAGGTGAACTACTTCTTTTTCTTTCATTGTTAGTTCCCGTGGGTTGCAATGCTTTTGTCTAGGTGTACAGTATGAGCGCTAAACAAATGGTTGATATATGAGGCGTATCACATAGACCGGGGATCAGCAACCATTCCTGTCAAAAGAGCCATTTTAGGACAAATAAATAACAAATAAATAAGGATGCTGTGTGTTAGTGTAATGTACTAATTAGACCAAAAGACAAAAATATACAGAGATTTATTGTCTTACCTTTTGTCTTCTGTTTATTTTTATTATTATTATTATTATTATTCACGCTTTGTTTTTCATACATTGTTTTTTAAAGATTGTTTTGCCTTTTTGTCAAATTTCGGACATTTTTGGCAATTTTGTGGACATATAGTTACTTTCTGCCTCACTTCTTTGTTTTGGGGACATGTTACGGCAAAACATTTTTAATTTTTTTTTACAATTTCATACATTTTTGTGGACATTTTATGGTAATTTTCAGGATTTCTTCTTTTGTTTTCTGACACTTTATGGTTACTTTTTTTTTTAACAGTTTATTTCCTTCCTTTTCTTAAATCAATTTTCTGACTTAATTTTTTTTTAATTTTGAACATTTTATGGTAATTTTTTTCTTTTGTTTTTAGACATCTTATAGCTACTTTAGAAATGTTTTCATTTCTGCCTTTTTTTTTAATTAAATTTAGACATTTTGGGAAATTTCATGGACATTTCATGGTAATTTCCCCCCCTTTTGGACATTTTTATGTAATATTTAAAACTTTTTTCATCTACATTTAGTTTCTCTTTTCCTGACAACAAAATTTGGACTCTGACCTCTTTTGAATATTTAAATTATTCATTTTTGATCTAAATCATTCATTAATTTTAAGAATATTATTATTAATTAATATTTATCTAAAACATAAATAATAATTATACTAATTTCTACTATATATATATATATATATATATATATATATATGTGTGTTTTTTTAAAGAGATCCACAGGAGAGGGTCTAAAGAGCCACATATGGCTCCAGAGCCGCAGGTTGCAGACCCGAGTCAGTCAAGTCCACCCACATTCATTGCGTACAAGTGACATTTTCATCTTAGTGGTGTGCAGTTAACAACAGGCAACATGATGAATTTTCTGCACTTTCAGTGTTAACATGTAAATAAACACCCTTCCTAACAGCTGTTCAGGCTGTTGAAGATTTCAGGGAGCTAATCACCGTTGTGTGCACCTGTGTATATTTGTTGCGCTCCAACTAGGCAGCCTTGTATGTAGTGACACAATAGCTCGCAATATTATCACTGCATTCTATGCAAACAAAGCTAGTACATAATCGTAAAAGAACCTGTCAATTATCAAATACAGTAAAACACAGATAATCAAAAAAGACCTGAATCCAAAACAGACAACAAGATGCATTGCGCAGACATAATCACATTTCTCAGACTCTCCTTTCGCTGTATGGTAGCCAGTTATTATAGAACCTTTACATAATTTGTTTTCATTTTGAGTACAGTACATAATTTGTTACGTCAATCCCGAATGGGTAGCATATTTATATTTGAAAATGCCAGTGTGAGGTTAACACTTGGCCAATGAGTGCACTGTGTGGTCAGCTTGTGGCTTATGCTCCTCTAGAGAGAGGTAATTTTGTCAAATCGCTTTCCCCCAAGGCAATGGCGTTGCTAGTCCAAACTGTTTCCATAGTGACAAGAGACAAACAGCAACAAATAAAAATGGGTTGTGTCTACAATCCCGGCAGCACAAAAAAAAAAAATTGCAGTGATGATGTGCTGACTGCTTAAAAACACAGGGAACACGCTAAACACGCCCTCCAATTTGTCATTATCTGATGTTTCAGATTAAGGCCTTAAATCAATTATTTAATCATCGAGTCTATTAGTTGTGAGTGGTTTTCACCACAATGTTAATCAATCAAGTAGTTGGCCCTTAAATAAAGTCAGTTCAAACCAATTAAAGTAATGATCGGCACATGCATTTTGTGTTCTCAAGTAAGACCTACAATGCTCCTCAGCTTGTTCCCCCCGCTGCTGAAAGTGACAGCCAGCATGGATGCACACTCCTCAGCGTAAAACGGCATCCTGCCCTTCTCATCAACAGCTCCTGCATCCAAAACAATTACCCTTGGGACATTTGCATAAATGTACACTTGCAAAGATGTACATTACAAACTCCATTTTACCAATAGTGATGGTGTAGATGGAGTTGGCATAACCGTCATAGTTGCAATTGTCATTGTATTGCCCTCCATTGCCACTGGCAACAACAAAGATGCTTCCAAAACCCCGTCTTCCTGCAATGACTCCGTGCTGGAGTGCAGCCTGTGAAGAAAATAGAATAGAACTCATCAAACACTCTACATGGACTCCTTTGAAAAACAGGATGTTCCTTTATACAACCAAGATCAAATGTAAGCCGTGAAAAGACATTAAAACTCGCAAAGTAAATGTTGGGATGTATTGCCCTCTGCAGGAGAAAACTAACACTGCACTGTATCAAATTTACCAGCCACCACATTTACCAATTTAGTATTATTATTATCATCATCATCATCATCATTATTATTTTTACAGTGAAACCTCACACAATGCTGATCACAAACAGTTTTTGGACACTGGTCCAAATACAACTCTTGATTTTGAAACAATTCCTCCGAAACAAAATACTGTAATCCGTTTCAACGTCAAAATATCACCATCGTAAAACCTTTAGTTAAATTACAGTGTCATTTTTCATTCCAGTATAAGAAATAGGTTAATCACCAGAATAAGTCATATGAACATAAAGAATAAAACAACAGTCTACATTGATGAATGATAACGTTATAATGTAGGGGCAGCGTTGTGGGTTCAATCCCAGACCAATTTGTGACCATGTCGAAGTATCTTTGAGCAAGATACTGAACACTCAGTTGCTCCAGATGCTGCGTCATCAGTAGGTAAATGAGTAGTCAAAATGTAAAGCGCGGCCTTGTAAAGTGAAAAAGCGCAATATAAATAAAGTACAATTGTAACATTAATGCCCGGTCAGGGGAACAACATCAAATAGTGGAATATCAACAGTAGTTCAAGACAAAATATAATAACTAAAAGCTTGGGTGACAATTATACAGCATGCGATACAATAAGTATAGCTAGAAAAGAATAATCTCAACATTTTAACATTCTTACCTTGCCCAAGGGATGGGGCCCGTCCACAGTGTGTCCATCATCATCAGGACCCCAACTAAGAAAACCCAATTTACATCACTTGTGCAATATATGATGGATTGATCAAAGGGGAAGTCAATACAATCTTTTTTGGGGGGGGGGGGGGGGGGGGTAGGGTTAACAACAATTGAATGTGCCCCCACTAGTCTATACACATCATTATGATTAATATTGTGTTTGTAGTATATGAGATAAGCAGCAAAATCCACCTGTTTTTATACATCTTTGGTTGTTACCTGAGCCCTAAGCAACATTTAAGTAATTTTAAGACAACAGCAAGTGACAAAATGGCCGCCCCCTTAAACGGACAAAAACGGTTGGATTTTGCTGCTAAACTCATATTCTGCAAATGCTATATAAATCAGAATACTGTACTATTTTCAGACTTAAGGGGCTGCATAGAAAATATTACTGTAAAGAAAATGTTAGGATTGACTTCCCCTTTAAATACACTTTTAATCTGGATGTTTCTTGGGCTGGGGAGGAGTTCTGGTGGGGGGTGTCTGGTCGGTGCTGGATTTCACCTTCCTTGGTTTTCTTCGGTCCCCTCGGGTCTCCTGGTGTTCGATTTAGGTGAACGGTATAAGATTTTTTTTTCTAATAGGTTTTCTGGTGAGCTAACAAACACACGCACGCACGCACGCACACACACACACATACTCACCCACACACACAAAAAAAAAAAAAAAAAAAGTATGTATGTATGTATGTATATATGTATATATGTATGTATATATGTGTATATATATATATATATATATATTTAAAAAAAAAAAAAAAAAAAAAAAAAAAAAAAAAGAGCAATGATGATGACATTTCCGAATGAACAATACTGAGCTCTTAAGAAAAAAAAAAAAAAAAAAAAAAAAAAAAAAAAAAAAAATAAATACACTTTTAAAAAAAATGACAATTAAGACGGGACAAACTAGACCAAAGGATCACAGTGACACACGTGTGTTACCTGCAGCTGTAGATGTCATTGACTTGATAGTGTTTGTTGAAGGCTATGGCCTCCAGGCTATCTGTCAGGGGGCCGTCCAGGACCCTTATACCTGGGGATGGAACAGATTGTTTCAGCCTTTACCTCACTCAACACATGTGAATGGAGCATTAACCACATTCGTACTGTGTACCTGCCACCTTACTGCCATACGCCACTCCCACAGCACAAAAGCTGTTGTTCGGAACTGCCGCAATCTCGCCGGCACATCGAGTACCATGGTGGTTGTCAGTGTGTGCGTCGGGGTGGGGCATGGGATCTGGGTCATTGGAGTTCAGGTCATAGCTGCCCTCGGGACTCTATAAACGCAAAATCAATTGTGTATGTAAAAATCATGAAATAGACTGGGATCCACCTTGGTGGTTAATTCTTTGGGAAACAAAAATATAATTTCTCTTGTAATTCATGACTTGGTTACGAAATGACTGTTGTTAATGGAATGCATTAACGGTGACTCACATAATTGGGTTGTAGGTCTTGATGGGTGTGTTGTACCCCGTCATCTACCACCACCACGATAACTCCTTGGCCAGTAATGTTGCGCTCCCATATCCCGGTCACATTGATGTCCATGCCCTTATTAATGTCGTTGTGCTTCAATGCATGCACATCATGAAAAGGGAAGATAGAGAGGTTAAAGTCAACAACAAGAATGTGTTGTATGAAGACAGTCAGAGCTAATGAGGTACATACACTAGATTAGTTTTCTTTTCTATGTGGGCCTATTCAAACATGATTCACTTTGTGCTATCAGCATTTAAAATGTCCCTTGGTACAGTACATTGTGACATAAGATGTTATCATACAGTAGCATTACACAGACTCACCAGGTGCCACTGTTTAGGGTATCGTGGGTCATTAAAAGCCATAGATCTTTTCGAGCGGCTGAGCACCCTCTCCTGGGAGTACCAAAGGACATTAGGGTGGCTTGCTAGCACATTCCCAGGGTAGAGGTCATTCCTCCAAACATCAGCACCAGGTTGAGAAGAACACAGCAAATAGTGGCCTTCCAACTGTCCAATCTGGCCCTGGTTGTGCAGCCCAGCATGCTCTGCTATCTGGAATGGTCAAAATACAGATGAAGATGAAATACAAATGTAGCTCATGATTGAGCTCCTCCCACACCCGACAATTGCAAACCACTTCCTCTGCGAACTGTGATGTGTGACAGCAACACGCATCAAATAATAAAAGAATAAAGAAGTAAAAGCTATAGGACTGTGACTTATGACTTTACTGTGGACTACTATGGGCAAGCGGTGGTGCAAGCAGTGTCGACGTTTGTTTGCCTTGCATTTTTGTTTTGGTTTTGGCCTATAACATGCTGCAGGAAAATAGCAGAGTAGCATGTTGCTGGCAAAAGTAAAGTCTGAAGGATAGGTGCTGCATAATATGCTAAATACATCAAACACTACATGACTGGTAGTTATATGAACTTCCCTTAAATGTGCTCTATAAACACGTATTTGTAGCTCACAATCAGAGCATGCAGGAGCGCTGCTAGGATATGTTGGATTAAAAAAAAAAAGTATCTTTGGTGCTCTTCAGTGGAGGGATCTACAAAGCATTTCCCAAAAACAGAGAAAACTGAGGCACTCAAAGGTGTTCCAGGTAAAAGGCCTTGATTATGTTATTCAACTGGCCATGTTGCAACAAAGGCCTTTTACTTGGAACACCTTTGAATGCCTCAGTTTTCTCTCTTTTTTGGAAACGTATTTGTAGCTATTTATAAGACTATGAATCAGTATTCCCTGGGTAATTGCAGATGTACAGTTATATTAAAGTAACAGACAACAGTTAATTGACATTGCACTGTCAATCCATTGCGAATAAAGCGTAGTACCTGGTTAGCAAGTTCATCAAGTTTCTCAGATTTCTGTTCATCCTCATGATATGGGTCAGCATGGAGCCGGACAGCCCATGACTGACCTGGACCGCAGGATAGCGATGAAGGCGACTGTGGAAAAGAAAGTGACGGGGCGACAGACGGCAGATGGCTTAGAAGTAAAAGAGCAAAAGAGGAGAGAAACAAGAGGAGAATGAATGCTGTAAAACGAAGTGTTGCCATCACGACAAAGGATGACAACAAGGGCCAAATGGGCGAGACCTCATCTGAACGTCAAGCTGGAGGTGAGAGGAGGAGAGAGAAAAGATCAATCCAGGTCAGAGGCAATTTGAAAATAAGGGCTGGATCAGCATACATCATTCCTTGGTGATACTTTCAAAAGCTTCCTCGAGGGGATATATCAATACAAACATAAACATAAGTTAAATATTATACTGTATTTTAGCCTGTGTTTAGTGTTGTATATTCCGTCCAGTGTTTGCACTGACAGGATCCAAAAGAAGAAGTAGTTTTAAAAAATCCTGTCATCAGACATACGACACTGGGCATGTTCTAAAACGTGTTGTAACAATGTAATTTTTTTAAGATATGAATTGCTTTAGAGGTACATATGTTAAACGAATATTGTACATCTACCTACCTCACTGTCGCCGATTTTGCTCGTAAGACAGAGTACGATCTCAAACAAGTTAGACATCTAACTGCGGTAAGGAATCTGTGTTGTTGAAAGAATTGCCTTACAGTTCTCTAGTTGCGGAAGTTTATCGGCAATGTAATGCAAAAAAACGGTCAAATAGTAGATCGTATGTTATCGAGTGTACAAGCTGCGTCCATTTCCGTGTCTTTCAACAGATAAAGGAGGAGTCGTTGTACTTTACAATTTTAAAGCTCTATCTTTAAATACCTTGAAATGTAATTCGTTCCTCATGTGTCTCTGCTGGTGAAAATTGTTGTTGAGTACAGTTGTGGGCTCCTATGATATGCTCAACTGTATTGTTGTTACTCACTTCCGCAATGCGTGAACAGGTCGCTACTTGTACGTCTGACGTCATAAGGCTGTACGTCTGTCATCAGCGTCTTACGCAACTCCTCATTGGCCGTAAACACTGATCTGTACATATTACTGGATAGCCGATAGCCCATACGCGACCGTGCAAGCCGTTGAAGCCTTAGGGCGGCCATCTTACCCCTCCCATCTCTCGAACAGACTACTGTATAAACGTATCGGCTGTCCAGGCAGTAATATTTACAGAACAGTGCCCGTAACTCACGAGCAAGCCAGAACCCAAAGTTATTTTCGTTCATCATTTATAATAATTGATTACATTTGTATTGCATTCCATTTTACTTTATTTTTTGGATGGAAGATTCCTTTAGTCTCTCAGTTTTTTGTGTGTGTTTTTTTGTGTGTGAATGAAACAGTAAGACATACAAACTTGGCAACAATCAGCAATCAATTTTTCATACAAATCAACATTAACTGCCAAGGGAACAGTAGGTCACAGAAAAACAACAACAAAAACAAGGATCAATTATACCATGTTCACACACAATTGTAAATTACATACATAACTAAAATAAAATAAATAAATATATCAAATAAAACAATTAAAGTAATAATTAAATGACAGTACATAAAATAAATCAGGACATATTCAACTTAACACAAGAGGGAATTTCTTCAGCATATTGTATATTATTTGTACTTTAGGTATTTTAACCAATCTTAGAGACTTAATATATATGCCAAATTCGATTATAACATTTTTGAAAAACGGGGTTAGATTTTCGAAACTTTCTTGTGAATGAAAAAGTTGCCATACATAAAATGAGATTTGGAGACATTTCCTCATTCTTGTTTTTCCAAAAGTTATATGATCTCTGGATAAAGATGTTGGGAATTAAGTAAACATGGGAGTCATCCTCCCCCAATAGTTTTTTTTTTTTAATTAGTTAGTTTAGTTAATTATTGGACATGAAAAGAACACATGGTCAATGGTTTCAATATCTCTGTTACAGAACGAACAGACATTGTCTTCAATATTAAGTCGTAATCTCAATAATGCTTTAGATGGGTAAATATTATTCATAATTTAAAAATGTGTTTCCTTTATTTTGGGGGCTATTGGTAGATTTAAATATGTAGTTGTCAGCTTGTTGACTGTAGTAACATCAAATTTATTCTGAATTCCGTTTTTGTTCTGTTTTTCAGGAAACATAATTTTCGTGAGGTATTGTCTTATAAAACTGTTATTGCATTTTCTATCCAATACCGACAACCCCTGGATCAGAAGTGGGGGCAGATGGGGGGTTATTTCTTGATATTTCAATATTTCTCTAGTCAGAGAGACACATTGCTGTGGGAGCGCATTTCATAATCTAACAAAGTCACATTTTGATGTATTAAAATCACATTTGCACCCTGATCATAAGTTAGTAAAACACCATTATCATCCGTCAGGTGTGACAGTGACCATATGTTCCTCTCAAACCAATCTTCAAAGAATAATGATTTATTCATTTGCAATATGTAACCATTATTCCAAAGAGCAGTTGAATGTGGTGAATAGTTGTGTACTCAGATAAATGAATTGGTAGTTTTTCAATGATATAGTCACAAACAAGAAAAAACTTGATGCCTCCTAGCTTTTTAAATACATAGTTAGGGATACAATACCAGAATGAGTCATGCATGTCTGAATCAATTTTTATTTTTAAAGTGTGTTTTATTCCTCCAAATAAAGTTAAATTGTATTTGGTTTATAGCTCTGATAAATTTATTAGGAATTGCTCGGGAGTAAGCCGGGTAAATGCATCTGGATAAGCTTTCTACTTTAGTTAAATAAATTCGGCCGATAATAGATATGTTCGGTTGAAGCCATAAATTAAATTGGGACACAACACCGGGACGCGATTAAGAGATGGGTATGATCTTTCTTCAGTGAAGGGGATAATTGGGGCTAGAAGCAGGTTTTTAAATGACTGTCACCCCATTAGTTTGGTTACACGTACGTAAGCTAGCAAGCTCCGTGATGCTTTCGTCTGTTCCCTTGCTTTCAGGATATTGACAACATAAATTTTAGCCTCTTATACGTCAGTTTGGATCTTTCATTTTTGCCTGCAAATTGGGAAGCGTGAACGGAGGTACACAAGCGTACACATCAGTCTTCTCGAGCTTTGCAATGGTGTTTTTTTTGCCAATAAACTCCATTAGGACAGTTAAAAATGGCACCAAGTGCACCTGCCGATTTGTCACTTAAGGCTGAAAGCCGTTTAAACAATGCTTGCACACTTTAAGGTGCGCAGTTACGCAAACTTTCAGCACTCCATTCGCCGCCATTCAAATGACGGCTTTGTTTAGTAGCAAGTTTTTATTTTTATTTTTTAAACTTCATTTTCACGCATGCACAAACATAATGCACACTTCGCTTATGCTCCGGAGATTGTGAACTCACAAATACTGCGAGAATTCATCTTGCTGGCAAGGTTACTGCTTATCTACAAATTTCAAAAATGTATCCATGTGCATTCACAGATCTAATCTTTTTATTATCGGAATTGAGAATTTTATTTTGAGGGACACACCGGAAAACAAAAACTGTAATACCAACGCACACACGCACACTCAAAGAGAGGCGACACAAATCTTCAGGATCAAAATGTATTTGGGTAAGGATGATGTCACAGGACTTTAATTTAAAATGAGGTTATTTTCAATAATTTTCATATTTATTTGAAATATTTGCATGTCTTGATCTTAGCACATGCTATGCCTGCACATAGAGTACTACATTTCTTGCAGTGCAAAAAACAAAAACAAAATATGACAGAACATTGTATTTCATTAGAGCAACAGTATGCCAGTGGGTGACATAACATGTTTTGAGCTGGTTTCCTCTTAAAAGTCGTTCAGTATTGAGTTGGGCTGTTTTGGTGTCATAAAAAAAGCCCTTTAGGTTTTAGATTGGTAACATTTAAGATACAGTATCGATGAAGTGAAATGATGCAGACTTTCTTTGCAACAATAACTAAATGTGTTGTATTTCAGCACAAACTGAAGACCTGTAAAACAAATCGTAAGTACAATAGATACACTTAAGATTAGAGTACAATAAGTGACATCAAATACTGACACGGTGTTCAGTAGTTTCAAGCAAAACAGATTACAAAGTGATAGAATAAGACTTTTTAAGATTTCAGTTTGCCTTAAGAATTCTTTGGAGTTTGCGAAATAGTGTAATTTAATAGATGTCATTATATAATGTTCAGTAGTTGAATTCATTAAATCTGGCTGAATACAGCTACACACACGCAAGCACACACAAACGCAGACATGCTCACACCTCATTCCTTTTCGCCATAAGCAACTAACAGTAGACCTAACAACACACCAAAACCACATACACTTAATCATGCCATTGTGTACAATGTCAATTATGGCTTCCTTGACTGTAAACATCCAGGTCAAGTCATAGCGCGAAGCTCTGTAATATATTTCTCTTGGGTTCCCATTTACAGTGGCCCTATAGTGCAAAACATAAAAGAAGCAAATGAAAAAATAAATAACTAAACTAAACAAAAATTGGTCAGACGTATCGCTTTTTGGACAAGAGGCAATATCAGTTAATCAGCCCTTCCCCCTCGTCCAATCAGCGATGAGTCTGATCTCCTTCACATACCCACCTCTTCAGGTAGGTTAGGGGAAGTCAACCCAAACATTTTCTTTACAATAATATTTTGTTGTTATGTGCCCTCAGTATTACTAACACGGCATTCTGATTAACATATTTGTGGAATATGAGTTAAGCACCAAAATCCACCTGTTTTTATCTATCTCAGGGGGCAGCCATTTTGCCATTTGCTGTCGGCTGAAAATGATATCACAGTCGCTCAGGGCTCAGGTAACGACCAATTACAGCTCAGCTTTAGAAAAAAGGTGAGTTGTGATTGGTCGTTACCTGAGCCCTTAGGAACTCTGTCATTTTCAATTGACATAGAGTAGCAAGATGGCCGCCCCCTGAGATGGATAAAAGCGTGTTTTATTTAGTTATTTGCTTGTGTTTTTGTTTTGTTTATTTATTTTATTATTATTATTACATATATTTTTTGCTGTTAATTGTTGTTTTGCACTTCAGGGCCACCATACCCATCTGATAGACATCTGTTTCTAATAAAGTATTTATTATAAATTGAATAGATATATAATAGATACTGAAATCTATTTGTTTCCCTGTTTGGATCTTTTTTTTTTGGCCTTTGTTTTTTATGTAAGGCTGATCTGCATAGTAACCTGCATGAAACAGGAACAATTCTATTGGTTCAAAACCAACCCTTCAGTACAAGTAAAAAGTGTCAGATCAGCGCATCAATTTACATTTCTCCTTAATACGTCTTCAATTATTTTTGCTTTGCCACACAGATGGCCTCCAGTTAATAAGCGATAGGCAGCAGTTTCTCTTAGCATCGCCATGACAACCAGCCATATCATTTTAATCTACAATAAAATGGAGCGGGCTAGGTACAAAAAGCAAAAGTCTATTAGTGTATAGTGAATTCACTTCATATCTGCATCTATTTTCCAGTTTATATTGCTGAAAAATATCTTACTTAAAGACTGTACAGATATAATTCCTTTTCAGGATTTACATGGAGACTATATTTGTCATTCCGATTGAAATAATTCCAGCTGAAGACCTCTGGTCAACTGTTTACATGTGGCATGATCTATTCTGATCTGCCATTTACATGCGCCACAACATGAATCAGAAGAGCAGTTGTCAATGTAAACATCACGTGACTTATCAAAACGGAGTTCAATTGTCTATTCAGCACTGTAGTTGTGATTGTTATTAAAGAGACAGCTTGATAAAAACAAGTTACGAGAAGTTTCATTAACAACTTCTTCCAACGCAGATGACGTCTGCCACATTCAAGTACGCAAAAGACATCACTACGCATTTATGTCAAGACAGAAAATGCCCGGACCGGACCCAGCCTGGCTATTCCGATTGAACTGTTAACATGATGTATATATACCACCTCTGTGAATCCCAATCCGTTCATATGGAGCATTTTCATTCCATTTGGTAATCCGGTTTCATTTTAATCGGAATACAGGGCTCCATGTAAACCTGGCTAATTTGAGGGCTCCATGATTCCACTAGTCCTCCAGCTCACTTAAGAAGTGATATGTCATCAGAGAAGTCCCCCTGTGGGTGAAGGCAGCGAGCAAAGCGCCATTGGCACACCATGAGACACAATGGCAGCATGAAGAGAGCACAGATACCCGCCATGATGTAGGCAATAGTCATTAGGGTGGACTCGTCTGTCTGGGGGATGTTGTAGCCACAGTCCTCTAGGTCAATACCGTAGAATGGGCCTTCCACAGAAGCGGTGCGAAACTCGTCATGAACTGAAAATGGTAAGAGTGGGGTGGCGTGATTAGGAGAAAAGAACAACAGTTTACATACGGTGCCGAGAAAAAAGTATTTGCCCCTTTCCTGATTTCACTCTTTGCAGTCATAACGGAAATCAAGCATTTGCAGCAACTGGTGGTGAGTCTTTTATGTTGCTGTAAAGACATTTTGATCCACTCTTCTTCACAGAATTTTTTAACGCGGTCATATTGGGAAGTTTATTTGAGCATGAACTGCCGGTTTGAGGTCACACCACAGCATCTCAATTGGATTAAAGTTTAGACGGACCTTCATTTGGGATTTTTAAACCTTTCACGTGGACTTGCTGGTATGTTTCGGGTTGTTCTGCTGCTTGGGCTTGAGGGTGTCAACAATTGCTAGCAGGATTTTAGTATGGAGAATTCACTGGTTCATTTATTACAGCACATGGTGACGGTCCTGCAGGAGATGCCACCATCGTGTTTAATTAGGTGGGTTTCTATCCACCCATTTTTATTTGAATTTTCAAGAATTGCGAAAAAGAAACGGAATGGAAACGCCAGAAATTCGAAAAAAGGCCCAACATTTGCAAAAAAGTTTTTACGCTTGGAGGGGGTGGTTTTTGAAGTGTATGGAGAAAAGGAAAATGCACATTTTGGCGACGGAAACAGGTTTTGCGAATAAGCGACTACAAGACCGGATATACGTCGCACGTTTTGACTGATACTACGTCACACACACGTTTGTAGTCACAATAAATGGCGGACGATAAAGTAAGATATGTTTGGGGAGACAAAGAAACACAATTATTTTTATAATTAATAAAAAAAAAAACATGAATGCAATTTTAGATGGCTTTATTAACATCAGCTCTCAATGTAACGACACACTTCACTTACATGCGGGAGGGAAGCCAACAAGACAAAAAACTACTTCCGTTCAGTCCGTCAAAACCAACATTCCCACCAAAGTTCCGTCACTACAACGTCATCTCGCGGCGCATATTCGCAAAAGAAGAGCGGATGGAAACGAGCATAAGTCGCATGTCCAAAATTCGCATAAAAATTTCGAAACATCTGGATGGAAACCTGACTATTGTTGGCATGGTGATGTTTTTTATGAAATGCTGTATTATTTTTACGCTAGATGTAATGGGTTGGACAGATTCCAAAAAGTTAAACTTTCTCTTCAGTGCACAGGATATTTCTTAGCAAATGATAGACAAGCTTTTCTTTATATCGAGGCATGACGTTTCTTTTGTCTACTTTCCTTTGTCTGTCAGATACAATTACAATTGTTTTATTTCTTGACTCAACAAATATGCCAGTTATCAGGGTTAAATTGACACACTCAGCTTTTCAAAAAAGTAGTTAAATTTCAGTTAACTCATGTTTTAATAAAGGGGAAAGTGCATTTCCAAACATTAGTCAAACATGAATGCAATCAAGATCCATTCTCTTTCAAGCCCTCACCTCCCCACGACTCCATCCTGTCTTACTCACCATGGCATGTGCTGACAGCAAAACCGATCCGGCTCTTCTCTCGATCAAACACCACATAGAAGCCTTCCATGATAACTGCCCCCATAACTGTGCCAGTGCTGGATGGGGACACAGCAAACTTATAACAGTCTTCCTGAGCAGAAGCTACGTCCTCAACTGGCCGCAGGTATTGCTGTATAGAAAGAAAGGCAAAAAAAAAAAATGTCTAGGATGGCACTTCTACCAAGTAGTACGGTGTAGGTTAGAAATATATACAGTATATTACAGCTATAGCTGCATCATACCATTACTACTTTTATTATTATTATTACTACTACTACTACTACTACTATTATTATAAGCAGAGAAGATTTGTTTGGCAAACGGCATGTCTCGCGTACTTCAATTTCCACTCATCACAGAAATTGCCATTTTCTGTTGACCAATCAGGTGACACCAATGTGTCTAGCCCCACCCTGAGAGGTACCACACTTGTGCTGTTATCCTAAATAAACAGGAGTATTATTATGTCGGCCAAGTCAACCACCAAAATGTTGACACAAAAATGTCTGCCTAAAACCAATAATCAATCATTTTAAAACCATATATGCACTGCCCAGAACCATGTTTGGCCACTGTCCATGTAAATGACATTCATTTTCATTAATTAGCACTTTGGTTCAGCTGATGGCGGTAAGGCACAGTTAGTGGCACTGAAAGGCAGGTTTTACAACTGCTCATATACTTGGTAGTAAAAGAAAATAAATTAAGGACTGTCAACCACATTAAAGCCTGCCTTTCCCACCCTAAGACGGACATCTCGGCGCTAGTGTCGGGCAGATGCCGGGAAAGGCATCCTCCCTTTTAGTCCCGTGCGGATTGCGTACCAACCCAATCGATGTGTACCAAAAAGAAAAAAAGTAGCGTCTTCGGTACCCATCCCGAGTGACAATCCTAATCAGTTGCGTTAACGTCCAAAGATACAAGCGCAGAAGCCACATGTGGTGGCGCAAGACAAATGTTCTGTGTCCTTACCTGGGGCAGGATGGAGATTCTAAAGGACTGATTACGGTTTTCACTCATCAGATAGAGAGAGATGACTGGGAAGATGTTCCAGGGTGTAGTCCCGGCCTGCCAGCACACCAGCTGCTCGCCTAGCCAGAACCCAGATGGAAACTGTTCCGTCTGAAATACAGGCCACGAAATGAGGACAATCAATCTACAGTAAACCTCCATTAGTACATTGGAGAGGCAGGAGCAGGAACGGGAAACACCTGCTGTGATACTACCTCAAAGCCCCCGCCGGAAATTAAACCCTCGACAGTGCCCGTCTCATACGACAGACCATTTAGCCATTCACAAAACCGGCTGAATTAATTATGTAGGTAAGCTAATCTATCTTTTTTTTCCCCCTTTCAATTTCACATCTATCTGTAGACAAATTCAATAATTGGGGACTGACTGAGGAAGCTGCTTCAATAGCCTTGACAGCAGCCTGGAAGACTTTTCTGGGTAGTCGAAGGTTGGTGGTGCCACTGTCCACAATGCTCTTATCGTAGTTGTACTGTAAAGAGAAATAACAAATGCACGATTTCGCAATCAGCGACACACCACTAAAAACTTCTGTCTTGCCTTAATGTGCATCTCATTTTACCTCCTTACAGTCCATGTTGAGGTCCTGTCCATTCACCTCGATACGCACAATAATGACCTCATAGTACCATTCCCTACGGATGGGAGTATACCAAAGCTCTCCCACATAGAGGGATGTATCTATGCCTCCAATGATCTACAAGGTAAAATATTGTGTTAGCCAGGCATCTGATAGTGGATGATATAATATTTGCATCACTGCGTGTGTCTTACCATGCTTCCTCCAACAGTGGCGCTGCCCAGAGAGTAGTTTTGGGTAAAACCAGCACCACACAGCTGGAGAGAGAAGAGGTTGGGGACAGGCGTCTGGCGAACCAACGAATCAAAGAAAGGCTCCAATCTCTCATCAGGCTGAAGAAAGATGTAGAAATGTACTCACAATTTTTGTTTTTTAATTTTAGTTCTCATTTGAAATATGTTATTAACCTCAATAACAACATATCAAAGCAGCAGTAAAAAAAAAAAAATCTTGCCTTTTTGTTTTTTACTTTTATTGTTTTAAATTAGGGCCAGAGCAGCTACCACTGAAAGGTCCCTATTGTAAATGACGAAATTATTATTATTTTTCTTAGCTACTGTATTGAGATTCATCGAACAATGAATCACATTTTTAAGATCTTAAACATACACAAACTCTCGAAATATGTTGCACGCACTTCGGGCCTGACAAAACATTTGGTATTTTAATGTTGTTGCGACATGATTACAAAAAATGGCTCTGTAGCGCCCCTTACAGAGGTTCAAGAAGCCCTATTAGTTTGACCTAGGCCTGCAAAAATCATAATACACGTAGTACACCGAAACATACACCAAAAAAAAAAAGCCATATCCTAAAATGAACAGAAGTGAGCCATGGTTCTGTTTTAAATGTAAAACTTTGGCCTATTTTTGCACATTTACAGGGGTCGTATTTTTGCGAACTTGACCTTGAAGGTTTCAGCTGATTTATTTGCGCAACTGTGATGTCATTTTCAGTATATAAATATTTTTTTACAACCAATCACGAACCGCGATCGTGAAGTTAAGTTCATTTGTATACTATTTACAAGGGTCTCAAAGAGTTTTATAGACACACAGTTGGTCAAGATCGTGACATCTCATGATCTAAACTTCCCAATCAGGCAAAGAAAAAAAAAGGTCAAAATCACATTTGGGGCAAAAAGAAGAAACCTTGAGAAGTGGCTAGAGGTGAGGATGTAAACGTGCGAAAACACATTTAACTTTGTACACACATCAGGCCTGGCCCAAAAAAAATCTGCAAGCTAGAGGTTTACTGGGCCATTAAAAAAATATGTCAGCAGTGTCTCTACAACTTTTCTAAGAATCAACCCCGCCTGTGATCCCCAATGTGACATCACCTCAACCGGCCAGTACCTCAATGTTGCCAGGGCGGCGAGGTCCCTTTGTTGCTGCTCACACATTTAGTTTTTTTTAAATTCTTTAACAAATTTACTGTTCACTCCTGCCTGTAAATAGCACTCTAAAAATTGCAGATTGATAGTTGACCCAATTTCCTTGATGAACATTGAGGAAAATAAACAATGAGTGCACATACCCGTGCTATATCCGCATAAGCCAGTCCAAGGATTCCTTCCCAGTTGGATCCATTGATAAAAAAGCGATCAGACTGGGTGATGGCAGCAATGTTGGCACGGAGCGTGGCATTAGGGCCGTGTGGAACAGAAACTAGGTCCGTACCCAACTCGCCTTCCCATCGACCCTGGGTATAAGGAACATATACACTTCTTCCAAGGTCACGGTAAGAGGTCGAGCTGTGAATAGACAGAGATATGTACTGATGCCCCTTGCACGAGCTTGACACAGAGGCTGCAGTAGCGCTTTAGACCAGAGGTGGCAGTCAGGAGTAAAAAAAAAAGTGACAAACTCGGAATGCATCTTTAATTTTGGAATTAATAAAAATGAGTGACATTGTCATTATATGTTGTCAGTTTATGTGTTTAGAAAGCTTTGAGATGATACAAACCTTTAGAAAATTGGATTAAGATTAGGTTTTGAATGTTTTGTGGCCAAATTAGTTTTTTTTGCCATTGGCTGAGATACTGTCAAATGGATGCCCATATATAGGGGAAATAGGGGCGTGGTTTATGCAAATTAGAAAGCAGCTACACATGTTGTCATTTGCAATAAATTATGATTTATCAACATATGCATGGTGGCACAAAAAAAGGGGGCATATGCACATGCAATAATCTGATGGTGACTTTGCATATATCCTAATTTTAGCAAAGAAGATATCTGCTGATTTATTAGTAAATAAGGCCCATTGTCATTTATTTTTTCTTTAAGCAAATAGGTTAAAAATAGAGATTTGAAAAAAAAAAACTTTTTAAAGAAATTAGGTATTTAATTATAAACCCCTGTCGCCAAGCCCTACAGTAGAGTATAATAAATAAACACTATTGCAAGAAGTTGTGTATTTTTTGCTGCTGATTTAGACCGTACTCACAGTGAGCGATGATAATATCTGCGCAGGAATGGATGAGCAGCCGCCCCAACAGCAAAGTTACTGCTTCCTGTATCCACCAGGATGTTCAGCTAGTGAGTGGAGAGAAACAGTACTAATTTTCAAATACGCTCATATGAAACAACAGTGAGCTCTAAGAAGACTTGTAAATGTAATCTTGACAAAAAGTATATTTTTTTAAGTTAGTCTGGTGCCCTGCAATACATCAGTCCCCACATCTCTGTTGTTGTATTAGCATCCACTTATCACCTCCGACACTACAAAGGCTTGTTTTTATAATGTCATTCTCTTCTGTCTCCAGTTGAACCTTCTACCCCTCTCGGGCTGGCCATTCAAATGCCAGTCTCTTTATTCAGATCCTCTTCGGTTGACATCTCGATGCGAGTATCATATTTAGCACAGTGAGGCAAAACAGTTACTGAATGAAAGTTACATGGCCATGCCAAAGTTAGTGTGTGTTTCTGTACATAAAGAATATGATAATGACAAAAATAACAAAATGTCTGAAAAGCAATTACGGTTGATTTATTAGGGCTGCAGCTATTAAATATTTTGGTATTCGGATATCCTAACGAAAATTGTATTGAATAACAATTGAGCATTCTGCAAAAAATAAATAAATAAATAAATATATACATATATATATATATATATATATATATATATATATATATATATATATATATATATATATATATATATTTTTTTTTTTTTTTTTTCGTAAAAAGCAATAACATGATTACACGGGAGAAAATAACACATTTAATTTAATAATGACTGACCAATAGTTTTTTATTTCTATATAATCAACATTTTTTTGACTGGACCAGCTCTGATGCATGAGCTGCAATTTTTGCCTAGAATGGACTGGCTGTTTTCTGATGGCCAAAATGCCTTTGGTTATTAACTTGCCGACAACACTTCGATGTGGTGTGTCAAGTTTAGAAGACATTTATTTTTACTTTACAAGGATTTTAAAGTGGTGTTTTACAGACAAAACGTACTTGTTCCATATTAAACAAATTTACAATTGCTCACGTGTTGCGCAGACCGCCATCATTTCATTGCGACGATGTGTTGTAAGTTATGAATCTCTGTGTCCACTTTATTATGTTTTGTTTGATTCAAGGTTGCCTTTTTTCAGCTGTTTGGTCATGTTAATGCTGGCTTAACTGCATGAGGTGCGCTCTTGGACACACTGTAAAATTAATGTGAATGTGTTTATTTGTTCTTGTAAAATTGGTTACTAAAGGGAATTATTGTCAGTACGTATTCATTTATTTGATTTAATGTATTTATTAAATAAATAAATAAAATACACTAATTCAGGGGTAGGGAACGCTGGTCCTCGAGAGCAACTGTCCCACCTGTTTCCATGACTCCCTCCTCCAACACAGCTGACTCATATTTTCAGCACATCAGCAAGATCTGTAGAAGCCTGATAACGATCAAGTTCATCAAATCAGCTGTGTTGGTGGAGGGAGACATGGAAGACAAGCAGGGCAGTGACTCTCGAGGAAGAAGGTTCCCTGCCACTGCACTAATTGGTCGAAGTGCAACGTCCCAAATACAAATATTGTGCGTGAAAAGAATGCTGACATATAATTTATATAAATATAGATAAGATAAGATAAGATCAAATAAACCGACTCCAATGTCAACCAGCCGAAAATGAGTTTGACACCCGCTTCGCCCAAGTGCTGTTACCTTTTGCGGAGGGGAGCCCACCGCCATCTCCACGTAGTATCCCTGGCCGGACTTTCCCCGCAGGTTGTCGATCATGTTGTCCACGAAGTTGATGCCGCTGGCTGTCACTGCCCTGCGCCGGCGACCACTCAGCTTCCTCGCGTGGCCGAGCTCGAGAGGCGGCGATGATTCGGTGCGAGCTCCTTGGCTCAGAGGCAAGCGAATAGCTCGAGGCAGGCCCGAAGCGTCCGGCGCCGAATGGCCGCCGCCTAGCTGACACAGTACGGTCCAGGCCAGAATTGCTGGCAGCAAGCGAGGTTGTACTCTCGACGACAGCATGTTGGAACACAGCAGATGATGGCTTGTTTCTGCGCAATTTGATATTCAGTTTATGGCGACACTGGAAAGGGGAGGTGGCGACCGTGCTAAGATGACCGCTAAACCCATGACACAGTTCACCGTGCTCGCCTTGGTGTACTGGACTGACGTATTATTAAAACGGAGAAAGAAATTTTCCATCTATACACTACTTAAGTTTGTATTAAACAGTGGACATCATCGTCAGGCAACCCTCGGTGTTACTGAGAGTTCGGGAGAAGCAACAATCGAAGGCCTGTGGCTTTTTCTTTCATCCTTGCGTCGGACGACCGAATGCAGAGATAACAAGGAGGCTGTCCGGCGGGTTGACGCACTCGCATCCACATCCGCACCCTGTACCGAGTCGTTCATCTTGTTCACCGCATTTCAGCCACCTCCCGGCCTTCCTCCATCCTCCCTACTGCATCTTCAGATTCTACAGCCCCAGCATCATTACTCGCTGGGAAAAGGGGCGCGACTTCCTGTGAGAATTTTCAAAGTAAAAGTTAAGCGCGACTACACGATAGTGGAACAATTAAAATCAATTGTGTGCTTTTATCTGACTTTGACCAATCAGACGCAACCTTAAAAGTGAATCCCCATCCAATAGAGGAACAGTAGTTTTATACACTATTATACTCATATGCTTTGCATAGGCTACATGCATGATATTGTTAGGTTAATTGAAAACCGTGAATGTGTGACTGGTTAATTGTGTCTATGTGCCCTGCTTTAGTCCTTTTATCCATCCATCATCCATCATCCATCATCCATCTTTCCACTCATTTTTCATACTGCTTACGGGGTTGTGGTTGTGCTGGAACCTATCTCAGCTGACTTCAGACGAGGGGCAGGGCACACCCAGGAAGTTTCATTTTTTTGGGCCACACATGGCAGTAGCATTTGAAATTAAATTGCCTGCATTGAGCAGCTTTAACTACAAGTATATATTCTCAATTATATGAAATATCCATTTTGATTACTTGGCACAATGGGGGGAAAATAATTGCCGTAGACAAATATGTAGTTTCCCTCTTTTAATTATTTACTCAGGCCAAGTGGAGGCCCTGATAAAAAACACATTACATTGCATGTTTAAGAGAGATTCTCCCATAGCTTTGCTAATGCTGTGAACTGAGTAAAAAAATTGAAGAAGCTAAATTAGCTAACGAGAACAATTGAAAACATATATCTTACTTGTATGTGTTATTTTCGGATTAGACAGCAAGTATCTGAACACCAGAAGCTGGATTTGCCACAAAACATTCTTGTAGCCAGCGTCATCAAACAATTCTCTTCAGTATAGGGCAGTAAATGGGAAATACGTTCTGCCCTAGTCACATTGCTCTTAATACTCCATGTTCTCCCTATGCTTTCCGACCCCGAAATCTCAATTAAACAAGAGCTTAATCGTAATGAAAAAAAAAAAAGAGCCTATTTGACGAATGATTAAAAAGTACTGATATGTGTTTTCAAATGTGGGGGTAAAAATAAAAAGTCAGCATATTTGCACTTTATCACTTCCCTTTACTGGTCACAGCAATACGACGATACAATACAGCTGAATTCTAATGCTTGCAGGATGTAGGTAAAGTCCATCAATGATTTTTTTATTTTCTCTATGACACATTGTTGCTCAGAGATGATCTGGCACATTCCCAGTAAGATGGTCGGCGGTTGAGGAAGGAAGCTGGATTTCCAACAGCAGCGTTTGCATTGTTGTTTCCTATCACTGCATCTGTGAAGTTGCAAAACTGCCCACTCTGCTCCATCAGATTCGAGACCACATCCGGTGCTGCAAATGCAGGAAACAATTTGTGTTGTGTGTTGTTTTAATTAAAAACAATGAATGACTTAATGATGAAGTGAAATTATAAAAACACAAAGATGAAAAATAGATATCGCATTTTATTATCAAATATTACAATGAATGATATAGTACATCTATATACAGTAGAAATCCATAATTACACTCACCCGTTGACTCTTTTAAGCCCCTTTCCCTGACTGTGTTTGTGACATTTTGTTCTATCTTGTCCTCTGGTGGATACCACACGCCGAGAGGCTTTGAATTGTTCCCCCTGTGTTCACATAAAGCATTCATCTGACACCTTGTTAACTCATTCACTGCCATTGACGGCTATTGACGTCATAAATTAATTTGAACTATTTCTATTAATTTAACATTTTTTTTCGACTTTTGTTAACAAGATTATGAAAACCTAGGATTTTTTTTGTACATTTAGAACAGATATAACATTTGTGATTAATCGTGAGTTAACTAGTGAAGTCATGCAATTAATTACGATTACAAATTTTAATCACCTGACACCCCTAATTTTTAATAATCTTTTCTTTTTTAGAAAAAAATAAAATAATTGTAATTATTTTTTCCAATTTTTAATAATCTTTTTTTTTTAAAGAAAAATTAGGGGCGTCAAGCGATTACCATTTTTAATCACAACTAATCGCATGACTTCACTAGTTAACTCACGATTAATCACAAATTTTATATCTGTTCTAATACAATAAAAACAAATTCTAGGTTTTCATACTCTTGTTAACAAAAGTGGGAAAATGTTAAACTAATAGAAATAGTTCAAATTAATTTTTGACGTCTATAGCCGTCAATGGCAGTGAATAAGTTAATAAGGCAAACTGTACTCTGGATTAATCAGACACTATCACTAACCAATCCTGCGCATCTGTTGTCCTGAAGCCTTTAGCAAATGGATTGCTGGCTATCTTCAGCTGAGTGATCTGGCAGAAAGAAAGATAGATTAGATTGGTCAGTAATAGAATGAAAACATATTTCATTCCAAATCTGTCTTTGTTTTCCTACCCTGTGGTTTTGATAGGCAGTGACTGCTATAAAGCGTGTCTCGGGGAAGGAGAAGGAGCAAAAGTTTCTGTGCGCATTTAAATGGCTGTTGGGTGCTGTATCCACATACACGACATGGAAGCGTGGTTGGTAGCGATGCATAGAATTCAATATCATCTAACAGGGAAGAGGAAAGAAGCATCTTGAACAAAGATTTGCGTAATTGTCATAAAAGGGGAAGCCAACCAAAAAATTTCTCTATGATAATATGTTATGTGCCCCCAATAATCTAAACATAGCATTCTGATTAATATTGTGTCTATGGAGAATGAATTAAGCAGCAAAATCCACCCGTTTTTCTCCAACTCAAGGGACGGCCATTTTGCCACTTGCTGTCAACTGAAAATGATATCATAGTTACTCAGAGCTCAGGTTACAACCAATCACAGCTCACCTCTCAAACAAAGTTTGGTCATGTGGCATTCACAAGCTGAGTTGTGATTGATCGTTAGCTGAGACCTGTGAAACTGTGATGTAATGTTCAGTGGACAGCAAGTGGCAAAAAAGCCGTCCTTGAGATGAATAAAAACGGGTGGATTTTGCTGCTTTATTCATATTCCACAAGCCCAATATGAATACTATAGTGGGGCTGCATAGAACATATTTTTTTACATTGATTTCCCTTACAAAAAAAAAAAAATCCTTGTAAACATAAGGACAAAAACTGACATGTCCATTGTCATCAAGCAGGTTGTTGGTCAGCTTGAGAGTGTCAAATGATACAGTCTGCTTCATCCATTGGGCTCCACGAGCTGGTGAGTCTGGATGGAAGTGCATCCGGCTCGGAGCTGCAATATCTGCTCGACCTGCCACCAACCAGGATGAGCTGTGGAAGGCATATCTGACACACACGCCTACGCATTATAACTCATAATGCAAGCGAATTTGCTTAAGAGCCGATTAGATCAGTACATTTCTGTTACCGTTTTGTCTTTGCTGATTAAAACTAAAATTGCCATGCTGATTCCAAAATTGAAGTTTTTTTTTTTTTTTGCATGCTAAGCTTTTTTCTTCATAGCTTACCCTCCAGATAAGCAAAATTCCACTGATTGGTTATAGAAAGACTCCATAGCTGATTATATGATTGGACCAGTAGGTCAGCACTATTAATATCTGCAAACAGAAAAACTAGAACACTAGGAATTAAGAGGTAGTAGCCATGATAAACATTGCAGTCATATTGCACATTTAATTTTTTTTATAGAACAAGCACATATCTATCAAGTACAGTATTATATATATATATATATTTTAGAAAACGGGGATCTAGAGAAAAACAAGATCAGTTTTTGATTCCGTACTCAAGACTAGTTCAAAACAGCTGTCAGACCGAACTCAACAATAATTGTGTGGTCTTAGTCACCGTGGTGAAAACATCCAGTATTTTTGCGTAAGGTTTACCTGTATCTTTTATCATCGAAAGGAATAAAGTCCATGAGTAGAACATACTCAGCAGCAGGATCCATTCCTGAGATTCGCACCTGGAATGTTGGAAACATCCTCCTGCCGTTTTTGAACAAAAAAGAGATCACAGGCCATTTCAAGAAGAAGCACCAATATAAGTTTAGGCTAACTGTTACCTCCCGGCTTTGGTGACTATCATTTCGGTACCGAGCTCGTCAAACTGCTGCCAAAGTGCATGCATCTCCAGCTGAACTTTGACCTTACTGACTGGCGGGACCTTAATGCTTGAGAGACCGTTTGTGCAATACATCGAAGGTAATTTACAGTTTTGAGACAGCGGTAAACCTGAAGAGAAAAAAATATATACTTAATAATCATCACATAAATTTATAGTTTCAAAAGTTCATACTTACCATTCATTGTCAGTAAAGACATTCTTGTAAAGTTCAGGGTAAACTGTATAATTTTCAGTCCTTTTGTGTTCCTGTCAAAAAGCAGA
This sequence comes from Leptonotus elevatus, assembly GCF_054856555.1. Taxonomy (NCBI): domain Eukaryota; kingdom Metazoa; phylum Chordata; class Actinopteri; order Syngnathiformes; family Syngnathidae; genus Leptonotus; species Leptonotus elevatus. The sequence continues at coordinate 7,416,004 of NC_141245.1, forward strand.
AGTGTAGTGTTGAGTCAAAAATGCTAATCACCCTCTAAGTCCAGGGCCAACAAATGCTCATCCCAACATTTACGAGATAGTGATGGCAGCATCACGAGTGCAAGCAGGTTTTATACATCTTGTGACTCTCACTGGGGACCACAATGCCTTCCTCATCCATTATATGCCACTGACACGCACCAGTCACAGCTGCACACACGCATGTGGCCCCAAGAGCTGTCATCAGGAGACTGGCTAAATTAAACACACACTTATGCAGCAGATCACATAAACATGCACCTTAAAGCCGTGTTTACGTTCACGCCTATTTGATTTAGCCCAAAGCCTAAACGCTGGCTTTGAGCAGAGTATTAACTTTCAAATTAGGCGATAGTTACTTTGTGTGGACAGATGAAGACTGAAACAAATTGGTTGTATTCCTCACTGAGAATTTTCTCAAAGTCGAGTTTCATCACCGCACTGATTATACAGTAAATTGTCATTATAAATAGTGAGTGATTGTAAAACAACTACAGAAATCTGGGTCTGGTTTATTGTTATTTTGTCAGGTGTGTGCGTGTGCGAACACCAATTTGGTGGTGTTGAAGGTTTTCAGCCTGGGGTGTGCTTACCCTAATAAAGAACATACATAAGTTTGTCAATAGACCAGGTCACGTTGCGGATTTATCAGCTCATTAATCACAGCTTTGTGATCAACGATGACCTCTCAATAGGCTGTCTGCATGACCTTACAGAGCAAAGAGCATTATTAGAGTACATTTCCGCAACTATTATTATTATTATGATGATTATTATTATTATGATTATAAAAAATACTAATAATCATAATAATAATAATCACAATCATAATCATAATCATAATAATAATAATAATAATATTAATAATAATAATAATAATAATAATAATAATAATAATAATAATAATAATAATAATAATAATCATAATCATAATCATAATCATAATCATCATCATAACCATAATAATTATAATCATTATTATTATTACATAATAATAATTAATATAATGAATAATAATAATCATAATAATTATCATAATAATAATCATAATTATTATTATGATTATTATGATTATTATGATTATTATTATGATTATTATGATTATTATGATTATTATGATTATTATGATTATTATGATTATTATGATTATGATTATGATTATTATTATTATTATTATTATTATTAAGTAGGGGATGAGACGAAACGACCTCTTGAACCGCATGTTTTGATCTTGTAGTGTGGGAGCATTTATTTTTGACCAATTTGCAGCCCTTTTCTTTGTGTGAAGTTGTGTGGTTGGTCACTTAATAAAAACACTCCACACACTTGGCTGGCCACTCCAGCTGAGTTGGATGCAACTAAGACCAATCGAGCCACGCTTAATTGAACAGTTACACAAATCATTTATGTTGACACTTTTGCATGTTTCAATTTGTACATATTTATGGTACTGTATTGTCATTTGTCTACCATTACTCAAGAAATAAGAGACAGTTTAGCATTTGAAAGTATTGTGCTTAAATAACGGTTAACTTGAAATAGGTTGTATTAGTTAATTATTAGCAAAAATAAGGACGTAATTTTGAAATACTGATGTATTTGTGTGCAAAAAAAATCCACCTAATAAAATGCACCAAACCGTGGCCGAAAAAATACTGTACAGATCGTAAGTTACCTGTACCGTTCTACCCCAACTATAGTAATGTTTTGCCTACTCATGTATACAACAACAGGTACTTTGTTTATATGACATCAAAATTCAGGTCAAGGCCGTCCTTCTCAAATAGGGGTGGGCAATGAGAAGGGGGCATGTGTGACCCACAGTAGTAGAATAAAGTACTAGAATATAGTGTAATTGCACATCTGCTACAGTAGATGGCAGTTGTGCTCTCGTTGTCAGAGAGTGCAAGGAGTATTAACTCCTCTGCAGAGGTGCACTTACAGCAATTTTATTGGCAAATGATACTATTTATAAATGTTTTTAATTTTTTTTCAGGCATCGGGCTGAAACCTCCAATGTGACAATTTAGTCAAATACATATTTTTTCTCACAAATCTATCCTATTGATCAGTTCACACGTTTGGGTGTTATTTTTGCTTCTTTTTTGGGGGGACCATTCTACGTGTTGAAAATGGCTTTCTCTCTTTGATGATGATAAATTAATGGCTGAACAAACATGGTGTTTTTGGGGTCTCCTGGAAAGTGAGGACTTTGGAGGTGTAAAGATTCTACCTGACGCCAGCGATATATTCTTTTTTTTTAAAAACACCACAAACAAAACGCTCAAGATGCACTCGAATGCTGACGTCAGACATCAATCTCTAACGGCATTTTACATACAGGCCTAATGTTGAAATGAATAAGCTGTGGATGGATACTAGGATCACCACCTCCCTATTTTCATTACGTGTCTATTATTATCCTATTATCAATGACTCATTTCGCTTATAGTTTCCGTATTTGTTATACAATGGTCTTTTCTCTTTGTGTAACTGTCAACATTTGACAGATGATCTGATACAAAATATTTTGCCCTTATATGTGATATGATGTGATATGTGATATATGATATGACATAATATGATAAAAAGCATTTTAAAATTAGAACAGCATCATCATACAAATTGTGTTTGGAAGTTCTGCTGTATTTTGGCTTCAATTGGATACTTAGAGACAAGGAGAAAAGGTTTCATAAAGAGTAAGATGTTTATTCAGCTGTCTTTTGCCAAAGCAGTTTTCATGAAACAAGCATCATCACAGATCTGCTTGTGATAATCCAGTTACAACGGATAAAATAGGTCAGTAACTGGCCTTGGTTTGTGACAACGAAAGCATGCATGTGCTAAGTGTGTAAGTATTCATTAAAGTTATGCTGCTGCAGGAGGGTTGAAGGTTGAGACGATGGTCTGAATGATAGTTTGGAGTTTTTCCTTGACATCTTCAACTAAAGGGGAAATCTTCTCTCTCATGGCAGCGAGGTCTTCTGGTGTGACGGATTTTGCTTGGTTGTAGGCCTTTCCAATCTGGTCTTTATATTCCTCCACATAAGGTGTCAGCATTGATTTCAGCTCCTCCAGACGAGCAGTAACTTTGACGCGCACAGCCTCAATCATGGGCATGAGAGCATTCTTGGTCTCCTCAATGTTGACGTCCAGCTTTGCGCGCAGCTCGTTCATAACGGGCTCCAGCTTGGTTTTCAGAGCATCCATTTCAGCCTTGTGCCTTATCTCGTAATCAGCGATCACAGGCTCCAGAAGTTTACGGTAGTCTTCAATGTGTTTGTTAACGACCTCATTCAGCTTTGCTTTATAGGGCTCAAGTTCCTTCTCCAAAGCATCAACATCTTTCTGGACATTTTCTCGGAAAGTCTGCGTAATTTCACTGAGTGTAGTATACACGCCATCGGTGATGGGAGCGACGGCACCCTGTGCAGCTTTGACCTGAGCGTGAAGCTCATCCATGCGTACACTGATTAGGTCTCTGTGTAAGAATAAGGAAAAGGAGAAAAACATCATTTTTTAACTAAGCATGAAATACCTTCGGAATTCCCACACCCGAAAAAATGTGAACGTTATAAAGGTGAACCAACGTGAGATCATTATTAGCATAGTTCCGTTATTCAATCAAACAGATGGTAGGACTGGCTAGAAAATGCCAATGAAATAGCCTTACTTAAAACCTTTGTATTCCGTATCATCAAGATGACTTAAGGCTCTTTGGGCACTTTCTTTCATTTGAGTCATATAGACGTCTAAAGCAGCCCGGGCATGTTGCAGGGCAGAGGGTGCATCAGCCGCCAGAGAAGCAGTCTGACAGCCTGTAGAGGAAAATTTGATCAGAGATAAGTGTAAGTTGTTGTTGGGGGAAGCAGAGAAAAAGTCCAGATTATTCACTCAGAGAGTATCCACTTGATGGAAAAAGGAACTTCATGAAGCACTTGCGATGTTTTTTTTTAAACGCCTCTAAATGTTGCTCATGGTTTAAATTTAAAGGCAAGTGCACTTGATTCCATTTTCACTGCATCTGTAGTTAAACCAAGACTGCCATATAGAGCAGTAAAAAAATATATCACAAGTGCTTCATGAAGCTTCATTTGTCCATCACTAGCATCCACTATGCAGTACTCACCAACGGCCAGCAGCAAGGTGACAGCGAGAGCAACAAACTTCATCATGGAGGTCTAAAGCGAAAAAGAAGCAAGGTTGATTATATTGTATACATATTATTTGTATTGTTAAACACCAGCAAGGAAACTAAAATGCTAGAATCCATAATAATGATAATAATAATGATAATAATAATCAGGTTCTGGTCTGTTTAAACAAACCATTAGGGCTGCAAATGATATATCTCTGGTAGATTTGGAATGCTCGCTAATGTAAATCCAGATATTTCAATCATACAATTAGCCTGTAAATCTCTACATCATCTTGACTAGAATCTATTTAAACTGTTAAAAAAAAGAGCTTTAGAAGAAAAAAAAAATACACAACGTAATTTTGCAGGGCGCAAAAGCCTGCAACAATCTGCCCAACAAACCGAAACGTTCTTTTGTCCTTGTTCTTCATCCCCAAATCCCCGTTGCAGCTGCAACTTGCCTTACCTGGTGGAGTTCTTGAAGAGACTGACAACTTGAGCAGGAGTACACCTTATATAGTGCTCTGCTATGAGACGAGTCGTTGCGTGGAGGGGGCGAGGCGTGGAGCTGTGTGTCTCCGTGGAAGTGGACCTCACCCCCCAGCCATCTCCCGCAGCAGGGGGACCAAGTGGAGAGTTCAAGGGTCACCTGCAGGGAGCTCACTCAGCTTGCACACACTCTTCTAGAAGTGAAGAGTGTGTTCATTCTTCTGTAGCATGTGATACTAGATTGTCGCTAAATGTCTCTTATCATGTAACAAACTAACGAGAGTGGAAATAGGTGTACCGCATAGCTAAATGATGGCTTTATGACATAAATGTCAATCTTAATAACACCAGACAAAATTGAGCTTAAGTGTTGTGGGAAGGGGCATTTGGGGAATACAGGACAAGTAAATACTATAGTTACAAAAAAGAAGGTGAAAGTTCAGATGACTCTATTTGTACTAACTGGATTAGCTATTTTGTTTGCAGCGGATGAGACATTCACCTTGATACAAACACAGGCGGAACATACATGTACAATTCCAGGTCATCAACACAAACTCGCAATCATTAGTAACTCACAAGGATAAAAGGCTTAGTAATTGCATCACAAACAGGAAATGATTTTTGCCCATTTTGTAACTGGAGCATGCACTTCATTTATACTTGTAAGTAGAGGGAAATAATTACAATTGAGACAATCAAATGTTCCATGTCTAAATGAATGCTTGTGTTCATGTGCACACTTTCACTAATACAGTTCCAGGCTGAGGAAATCATCCAATTTTAAAGCTTTTGTGTTAAAAGTGTCAGTGTCTATGTGTGCGTTTTGCGTGGGCATGCGGCCGTGGGTGCGTGTGTGGCAGAGTGCAAGTTTGACTAATGGGTCAAAGAGTGGTGTGTGCCATGCTGTTGTTTGTTGTCTTATCGCTGGTGGACTTTGTCACAGTGGCTTCATGTACTCGTAATTCATTTCAGAGAAGAGAGATGATAGTACTGGAGCATGTCTCCATCGATGTGCCTATGCAATTGTCTTTAGCCACAAATTATTACATTTAAATTGGTAGCCTAATAAAGGACCATTTTAATGAATTGTTATGTGTGTGATAATGGAATGAGCTCAAATTACGCATTTGGAAACATAAATGTAACATCATCAGAGCCTGACCAATACAGTTCAGCTATACAAAATTTGGATCCGTTTATTACAGAAACACATGTTTGAAATGTTTTTGTTTTCATTCAATTCAATTCGAATTTTAATTTCACTCTTTAAAAAAAAAAAGAGAAATTAAAGGGGACAGAAAGAAGAACTGCAAGCAGTCAAGACGCTTTCTATGTAACAATTCTATAAAAATAATTCAACAGCATGTCCTTGTACTATATATAGTTTTTCAGTAATTGTGCTTTTATAAATTTTTTAAAAATACAGATAGACTGAGATGATTTTGTTTGCATTGTTCTTTTTGTTTTGTTCTATATTTAGGGTTGGAAAAAATGTCTGTTCCTCTTAATTTGTACTCACTTTCCTTTAAAAAAACAAAACATTGATTTGTATATTGACTGGTAAAATTTCATGATGGACTTTATACATTATTTTAAGGCAGTTAAACTCCATAAATTCATTACATTTTAATTCAATGCCAACAGACTGTATGTGTATATATATATATATATATATATATATATATATATATATATATATATATATATATATATATATATATATATACTGTATATACAATGAATTAATTCTAATCAGATTAATCGCATCTTAGAATTTTGATTAATCACGATTAATCGCTCAATTACAAAAGGCTTTTTTATCAACATATTTTGGCCACCAAATTTAAAGAACACCTGTTATGTGTTAATTTCGACATTTAATGTTTTGAGGACGTCTTCAAAATTTTATATCCACTGCACATGCTCATTCTCCTCTTTTTCTAATAAGTTAATTACTTGCATAATTTAAAATGGGAAAAAAATACCCCAATAGTTTGACACACATAAACATTTATACTTATTTACTTTGTGCATGTAGTTATGTTTATTGTTCAAACACAACCTGTGCTACCTTTAACGTAACCATCCCCCTTTCAAAAGATCATCTGTGGTTAAAATTAATGACATTTTTTCAAATTAATTAATCTGCGTTAATAAATGATTAATGTGATAAAAAAAAATTGTTAACGCTTTAACTTTGACAGCACTAAATATCTTGACCCAAATATAAAGAGACTACATTGAAAGTCAGCGATAGAACATTGACCCGTGCAAAGCTGTAATGTACAGCATTGTACAGACAAGTCTGATAAGCATGATCTACATATCAGCTGCTGACTTCAAAGCTGCTGACCAAGACTAAAAGAAACGGCCTGTCAGAGGACTGACTTTTATCTGAAACAGCAACCTTTGAGATGGCATGCAGTGCATTTCATTGATTTGGCATTCACACTTATCCGTCTATCGAGATAACTGCCATAACTGTTATCAAGAGGACCTCAGTGCTCCAACCTGCTTGTTTCATAATGCTGTACTGCATTGACAAATGGTGAGCAAAGTTTTCACTGCATGCAACAAGATCATTTCAAACGGGCACTCAACGATGATCATCTGTTCTTTGTTTCTCAGTAATACATTTTTCACCAGTGTTTTATTGTGACCACCAAGCGTCCAGACAGGTGTGAAACCATTTCCTGGAGTTGATAAATATTTAATTAGCAAATCCACCATTTGATCGAGCTCTGGCTGAGGGTCAGAGTTCACTTCATTGTTCCAGCTGATTTCATAATGGAGCACTGTTCTAAAACCAGCAGGGGAGATTATCTCAGCTGTAAGCAACACTGAGGAGCTCTGCACAACTCCCACAACCCCCGCCCCCACGCACATGTATAAATCTGTTCATCCCTTGTGATGATGTTTTTGTAATGTCACATCTGTTGAGGTCGCTTCTGCTTTAATACTCGGGCCAAAGCTGTGATTGAAGTGTCACTTTAGGTTGCTTGACTCTATTTGATTGGGCAAAGCAAGGTCATTCACAATGAACTCAAATAACCGGAATTATTCTAAAATAATAAAGGTGACAGCGAGTCAGATTATTGTTTGTCTGTGGAGAAACACTTTTACACATACTGTAAGTAGGCTAAATACTTTTGTGCACCAACCAGCCACTACACATAATGACCACTTTCACAATATAATAGCATCCAATGCAAAAATTATAGCAGATATTCTGCCTTTATTCAGATAATAATGTTCACTTTAGATTTATTGTGGTTATAATTTGTGAATCATTCTGAGAGCCTTACCTAATATTTTGTTGACTTTTTTTGTGTGACTAATTGGCAATTTACAACCAAATAATGATATTGCAATATTAATTAACTGTGCCGTGTCAATCAAAACTGATCTTTTTTTTTAACGGGTAGAATATTTGATATAGCTCTTGTATTTTACATCATCTTTGCTATTATTATACAATGTTTCAATTATTGCTGTGCAAATTGTCATAATATTGCCGATGATCAGTGAGCTGTGTTTTGCAAATAACCTGCTTTGACAGGTGAATATTATCTTCGCCGTTTATCCCCAAAGATAAAGAACCTGCCAACACACAAGTATTTTATTTTTATTTGTTAGCAAAATTGGGGTGAGCAAGGGCATGCAATCTTTTTTTTTTCTCAAGGAAGGTCACGTACACTCGTGCCCACAGGCGGATCAAGACGGTAACACAACAAGAGTTGTTTTTCTCTGAGGTCATCATTCTGCAACAGTCTTCAGACCCCACTAATCAATGCATGTTAATTAAACTGTTACATTAATGTCACAGTTGGCTTGAGTGTAACTTGTTTAGTCATGCCTAGAAAGTTTGTCGTGTGGCTCCCCATGTTGCTTTTTTCTTGGATCAGACTACTTTCTCACTACTTAATTTGTTGTTGTGCGATATGCAATGTACAGTGACAATAGTCTTCTTTGTAACTATACAAATTTCATATTTTGCACATGACTACATAGCCGCCCCCAGAAAGAAATGAGTTATTGAGATATTCAGCAAACAGACAGATGTTCGAGTCTTTGTCAGTTTAATTTTAAATAACAAGCTCAACATGCTTGTAGTGTTAAACAGGTTTAATTAGTCAAATATTAACCAACATGATGGATATTGAATTTGATTTATAGGGGTGTGGAATTAGTCATTATCATCATCATCATCATCATCATCAGTAAAATATCATTACTTGAGCTTATTGGTCTTCTCTTTTTATGAAAACCAGACACTGCAGGTCAAGTTCTATTAATCAGCTGACATGGCACAGCTTCTGACTTGACTTAACTTGTTCTGGCCCAAACAGAATAACTTCAGATTGTTTGAACTTTGAAGGTTAAGATATGAGTTATTTGAGAAATGCATGCGTTACCTGATCCCATCTCTGCGTAATATATTTTACACGTCAATTTAACATTAAGTCTGTGTGTATCGTACTTTTATATGCATGTGATTTGGTGACTCATTTCGGAGTCAAGGCCAGTGGGTGTCGAACACTCCAGTTGTCCAAAAAGTCGAGGTTATTCACCCGATTGCCCAAGAAGTCAAACCACCTACAACAAAAAACAAATAGGATATGAGTAAACATCAGTGAGCGCAATCAAACAACCTAAAATCAAGTGTTTTGGTAAAGATAGATAAATAAATGAATAAATATATTTTAAAAAATAAATAAATGAATGAATGAATGAGAATACTAAAGCAAAAAAGGAAATTGTTTGATGGGCTACTTTTTTGGTGTGGTTATAAAAAAATTAAAAATAGTGTTGTTTTTTATTTATGACTTGTACCCCACTGACTGACTGTATCATTAATGCAAAAATCACAACCTGGCCCCACACCACTACTACAAATAGTCATTAACAATACTGTGATTGATAAAGAGCTGTTTGGTGCACTACAGGGATCCTTAAATCCCACTTACAACACATGCAGATCACTCAACTTTTTTTTAAAGGCCTCAATGTTGTCCTGCTTTTGAAATCAGTTACAATTGTCTGACAAATGAAGTTAGCTTAATATTTACTAATATTAATAGCCTATGGGCTCAGTTAGCAAGCAATCACCGTTCACCTGTTTTCTGCTTTCAGTCATGTGACACAAGCTGGGCCCTTAGGCACTGTGATGACATTTTCAGTGGACAACAAGGGCCAAAATGGCCGCCCCCTGAAATGGATAAAAACAGGTGGATTTTGCGGCTTAATTCATATTCCATAAACACAATGTTCATCACACTACTGTTTTTGTACTAGTTGGGCCACATTGTTAAGAACATTTTTGACTTTGTTGCTGATATCGGCATGTGGTCGGTGTTATTAATTATTGACAATTAGTCAATAGTCAATAGAAATGTGTGCCTACACTTCAAAGTCAAGGGTCTTGTTGTTTGTGGGTGTTTTACCAAAAGTTGAATAAACCATCTTATTTTCTGCCGTTTATTCTATTCATGGTTGTGAGAAGGTACAAAGCAAACGACACCCCTAGATTGGTCGCCAGTCAATGAAACCAGCCAACAAACAACATCGACACAAGAAAAGTAAAGAAAGTTTACGGTGATGTAGTACCCTCTAGTGGCCAAAGAACGTGTCACTACATAGCTTGGATATCTGGAATTCAAGACTCTCATCTCACTACAGAGGTGCCAAAAAGATTGTACTCTGGTAAGAGTAGTCTACACAATAACATGATCCAAGTAAAAGTAAAAAGTAGTCCATCGTAAAAAGTAGTCCATCAAATGAGCACGAGTAAAAAAAATAATTCCGTGGGGGGAATGTACTGAGTAAATAACTGGTGACTTTTTTATGAACTGGTCATTCATATTCCTCCTGTCAAGTCATGTTGACTGCAGAGCATATAACTATTCTATTCAACAATCACTTGTGGGTGTATGGTGGCACAACGAAAAAAGTAGAAGACAACAGGATGCAGATTTCTTTCTTTCTTTCTTACCTAAATGAAAATGTGAGGAGCACGCGCTGGCAATCTTACTTACTGCTATGGCAGGAACCCTAAAAAACGTAGTTGTCTATGTATTTATTTATTTATATTTATCAAGTGACGCCAAGTGAAGAAAAAGATATCCTGTCACCCAGTTCCAGGAATGTATTTTTCAAGACCTGCCATGAAGAGAAAGGTTGCTGACGTCTGACGATAACAGCCAATTTTAAGAAAAACAGGAGAGAGAATATTTTTTGTTGAGCAGTGGGGTAGTGGGTAGTAGTTGTCTTGAATGCACAAAGTTGTTGTGCTCCAAAAAATCAGACATGCTGAGGAGTATACAAAGTAGGCCTACGATAGGAGATGAGAGAGAGGATTGGGTCACCAACTTGTTCTGAATTGTTAAAGATTGACAATATTGGAGTACTGTACTGTAGTTGTACTTTTTTTTTTAACGCCCCTTTTTTGTGGAACAGCGCTACTTGATGCACTCGGCCCAGAAACAGCCAGTCTATCTCCAGCTCCCCCCACATAAATTGAGTTTGAACCCCCTGTACTGCTGTAGTTATGGTGAGATGTTTTTTGCAGTTAATACAAAAAGCGCATTGACACACCCATATAGGCTATAGCCTCCAATGTGGCGGAGACTTCCAATGATGCAACGCGGCGTGACGACATATGGAAGGTGACGTCATCGAACGTGAGCTGACGAACTTTTTGTTCAAACCATGTAAAAAAGATTACCATCCATTTTCTCGTTAAATGTAACGCAATAAATTGGCAAATTGGGGAAGCGTGAGACAATTTTAAATGTAAACGACAAGAAAGTGCTGTATGTGCCATTTTAAAAACTGAGACTGCATCTCTTCCCCCTAAATGCGAGATTAGCAAAACAGCTGTTTGATATCCATTAAGCATCGTCTTTTACGATGGTGTGCTGCTGTTAAAATTCCTCTCAAAAGGTTTGAATGAAACAACAATTTCCCGTGAGGCCATCCCTCACCTGTCACGTGTGCGACGACGTGGATGACGAATATGCTTTTGACATCAGAATTGTTCTCCAAAACTGCCGAGAGACCGCCCTATGCTTCTAAACTCTGGTATGAATGTCTTGTCTGCTTATAGGCAAAATAACTTTTACCCTTTGGTTATTTATTCACTAATTTATTTATTTACAGAATACAGTTATTTTTGTTAGCAATCAACAGTGGCTATGACTAGTGGCTCGGAAACTCGCTCTGATGAATCAGATCGCTCTGAAGAAGGTAGGCAACTGTGTAAATATTTGACATTCCCAATCATTCAACTGCACGTGAGACTGACGTCCAATTATGTCTTGTTTTGGCAAGTTGTTTGAAGTCGTTGTGATTTCAATAACTTTCCATAAATAATTAATGAATATATATATATATATATATATATATATATATATATTAAATTATTATTAATATATATATATATATATATATATATATATATATATATATATATATATATATATATATGTTTATTAATAATAAAACAAATATTTTTTTATTTTTTAATCAGATATAAAGGCGTATGCACGGGACATAGGCATTGATCCAGAGAATGAGCCAGAGCTTTTGTGGCTTGCCAAGGAAGCTATATTTGCCCGTCTGCCTCCAGGGTGGGCTGAGAGGTAAGTTATTGGACATGATACAGGCTTCCATTTTCATTCATATTCTTAAATGTGCACATGCCTCGGCTTCAGTGGCCCGTAACTCAGAACACATTAAATCTGGTCACAGCATGCAAAATTAATCAAGTGCAACACAATGATTCTGGACAATTTTGTCATCTATTTTATGCATGAATAACACAGAGCTATAAAGGTCAGAAAAACACAATTATGAAGAGTCTGCAGTGACCAAATGTAAGAATCTATCGCTAACAATAAAATTTGCAATACATATTTGACATGTTAATTGTACTAGGTCTTGAGAGTAAACACTACCTAGGACATTTACCCACCACATGAATTGAGCTTTCTTTTAAGCATTCTGATGTGTGCAATTGCCACTGATTTTCTGATGACAGAAAATACTCAAAGACCCTGGAACCAAGCATGTGCAATGTGGCCATCAATTGTTTGTTTCACGAGCAATATATGCGGAGTACAACTACTGATATACTACAAGAAAAATAGTGCAGCAGGTTCATGCAAAAGTGGATTCAAATGCAATGCTCACCCGACCATTCAAATGCAATGCTCTCAACAGTAACTGTATATGGTAATCATCTTGTGTAAGCATGAATGCAGCAAAATAGGCTTGTGTGTAATGTGTGAACAGAATCCTAAACTATCCCTGATGTTTAGTAGACACAATCCCCTCCCTATCTTGTTCCCAGCTACCCTGCATTAGTACATCTCTAAAAGCATCCAAGGTTCGACCTGTTTGTAGTGCTGTACCGTCACCTTGTGGCATCTTGGTGCCAAGGAACTACTGTATGTTGAAGTTGAGGAGTTGTTTTTTTATAGTACTTTGTCGCCATTTTGTGGCATTGACCAGTGTAGCCAATTATAAAAAATGTTTGGGACCTCCATGGATTGTCGCCATTTGCGGCAGGGCTGTGAACCCATCTTCTGCAAATAGTGGGGGTTCCCTAATTATACACATACGTTGCACTCTTTTATGTGACCGAGTGTGCTGTGGAATTTCTTGACTGGATCATTTAGATTTTTTTTCTTCTGTTATTCAATGTACATACTGCTTTGACTGTAACTGACATTATCCCTACAGCAAAGATGAGAATGGGAAGACGATATTTCACAACCACTATTTGCAGACGTCGACTAATGAACACCCCTGCAAAGTTCAGTACAGTCACCTGGTGGCCCAGGAACGCGAGCGTATCCAGCGAACGACTGCTGCTGGAGGCTCAGTACGCCAATCGGACAAGAAGGAGAATGAGGAAGCTAATAAGACGCAGACAGTGAGTGGCTTTTTATTAAAGATCTTTATCCCGGTGAGCCCAAGCCTATCCCAGCTGGCTAAGGAGAAAAAAAGTGTACAGAAAAAGTTCCTTCCATTTAATCCACTAAGGTTAAAGAGAGACAATGACGTTGTTCTAGTTCTGGGCAAATGCGGCCAATATTTAAAACAACAATGGCAGATTATCAGGCTACATTAGTGCTGCAGAAGCTTCTGAACATAATACAGTACTGCTTTTTCAGCAAAAGTCAAATGATCGGCCTGTGTTTAAGTTGCATTCAATTTGTTGTAATTAGTGTTAATTTCTTCAAACAAAAAACAAAAACTAAACAAAAATAATTTCGTCAACACACATTTTTCATCGGACTAAAACTAGACTAGACTAAAACCCTAATTAATAAACAATAAATAAACCTAAATCTGTATGCATTTCCGTCGACTAATGAAGACGAGACGAAAATGTATTCCAGTTAATAAAAACTGGACTAAAATCTATGGACATTTTAGTTCATGAACAAAGACGAGACTGAAATTATATAATTTTGTAAAATCCTGTCTCTGTCATGTGACACACAGTGACACACCCCCTTTCAAATCTGCAGCTAACAAGTGCAACATGCACAAACACATGGGACAGACATGAGGTGAATTCACGGCGAAAGGTTAAAAAAAAGAGTAAATTATCATTATAACTAGGGATGTAACGATAACGGCATATTAAAATTGACACAATATTGTAGTCATGTCTCCATATTAAATGCAGCGCATCTGTTAAAAAAAAAGTCAGGTTGATTTCCATTTGTGCAGTGCTAGCACCCTCTGGTGGATAGTTTCTTTTAGTACAGTTAAATTTTCATAAGCTTTGGTTTGGCCCTTTTATGTTTAAAATCCACGCTAATGGTCAGATGAAGAGGGGCGTAATATGCTTGTGAAGCGAGCCAATATGTGGAGGAACTCAATGTGTGCATACAATAGCAAGGAAGTGCCTCAATATTAAGTGTTATTAGAGATTGTAGGTTGTTTATATGCATTGCTGTTATGTACAAAAGCACAACATTGTGTTTTTTTTTTGTATGAGCTAATTTTTTCTTTTCACTGTTGTAACTTTTTAAATATTGCCAACCTTCCTTCAATATCGTGATAATTATCGTAGCGTGAGCTTCGTATTGTGATAATATTGTATCATGATGTTTGGATATCGTTACATCCCAAGTTATAACGTAACATTAATTCAACGGCTATAACGTTCCAACAATAACGTAAATCGTCCACTAACTAATGCTGTATTATTTACTAGCTCGTAGCATGCAACCATAGTAGCAAGTGGCCACTTGTTGATACACTGTAATTGTGTGTGAAGTTGTTTGATGGGAGAACATTTTATGTGAATTAGTTTTAGATCTGAAATGTTCAACGTTATCTGCTAACAAAAAAATATACAGGGGTAAATTGATTGTCCTGACTAAAACTAGACTAAAACGTTGACAGTTTTTGTTGACTTAAACTAGATGAATAAAATTATGATTTTTTTTGGACTAAAAGATTATAAAATGTTAGATTTATTGTCGACTAAAAGTTGACTAAATAAAAACGGGATGAGTTTGACTAAGTATGATAAAAACTGACAAACGTGATTGAAACAGGACTAAAACTGAGACTACATTTAAAAATGCCTGATAAACGTGCATATTTAAGTAATTTATCCATTATGTATTTTTTTTAATTAATCAGCTTATTCGGTTATCAGATATTTTTTTTCTGCTAAATATGGGAATCGACTGACCTAAAAAAAAAAATCCATATTGGTACGGCCCTGTCCACTCCAGACAGTGAAGGAATTTTGTGGTTCTTACTTTTTCAGGGACTTTTCCGTAGTGGATTCTTGAGCGTAATAGCCACCAAGAATGATGAAACAACATCTCTTACACTGATCAGCTTTGATGACGAAGACGATGGGATCAACTCGGAAAAGGAGGTACAGTAATATGAGCATCAGCCCCCTCACGTCTAAGATAAAAAAAAAAAAAAAAGGTAGATCTGCGATTTTATCGCTTTCTATACACCAATCAGTCATAGTTCATCTAATTATGGCTTGCCTAAAAATAATACAAGTATACCGGAGACCCGATCTTAGCAGTATTGCAAATTTTCTGCATGTGTGAGTTCAGTTAAAGTGTGCATTTGTGACCACATGTCCATCATAGGACTCTGCAGGCACTGATAGTGGTGATCAAGCAGAGATGACAAAGTCAGAAATGCACGATAAGGCCCATTTGGGGGAGCAGAGTAGTGAATCACCACTGCAACAGGTACATGAAATTGGCTCTATCCAGTGTTCATATGGTACTCCTGGGTTCTCTCAGGGTGCTAAAAAACATATAACCTTAAATTCCAGCAAGTTAAATGC
The DNA here is from genome assembly GCF_054856555.1 of Leptonotus elevatus. Classification (NCBI taxonomy): domain Eukaryota; kingdom Metazoa; phylum Chordata; class Actinopteri; order Syngnathiformes; family Syngnathidae; genus Leptonotus; species Leptonotus elevatus. Next base: position 7,431,993 of record NC_141245.1, read on the forward strand.
AGGTCATTTTGCTTTACATTGTACATACGATCAATGGGATGCCACGGACATCCGACTTCCGGGTTTTACACATCAGCGCCGTTTCAGGTCAGTGCTGGCCGCGTTCCAACACTCGCACCCCCACCCCTGCGCCTCCAACCGTGCGCTCCCGCTCATCGGCGGGAGGGCGTCTCGGCTATTTGAAATGCAGCCTCGCACCCGTCGATGGGAACGCGCAACCGAGGGGCACAGAGGTGGAAGCGCAAGTCTGGAACGCGGCCTACACGTCGCAAACCGGAAATGGTAACAAAGTTGATGGGTGAAAACCCGGAAGTCCCGCCTCCTCCGTGGCATATAGTCCATTGTTTGCCTACAGAGGGTTTAACGATAAGTAACTCTTATTGTCTCTTATTTGACCATTAGCAGCCAAGCACAAAATATAAATGTATTCACAAATCAAATCTATTCACAACTTTAAACACAAAGTAAAACTATGCCTAAAGTATTGTGATCCTTTAAAGGGCCCACTCACTTGCCGGACACTACGGTGCAGAATGTATTTAATTCAAAGGAGAAAATAAACTTTTTAAATAAAGAGATCCCATCCATCCACTCTCTGTTCTGTATTTGGATGACAAACATTCGTTTCTGGATCCAATGATGTCATTTGCTTCCTGTAATGAGGCTTTTTTTCATGCTTCTTTATGGATCTGAAGCAGATACCCGTACGCTCCCCTTCCCTGTCGGACTTTATTTGACACGCATTATAAAAATAAACACAGATTTAGGGTGCGAAAGACTCTTACCTGTACACATGTGAACCAGTTATTTTGCGCTTAAATAAAGTAGACATGTTCATACTAGCATTACTACAACACCTCACACGTTCTCTATCACTATTCTTTATCAACACAGTGATAAGCTATACCTTTTTGTATTAACCATGGTTGCTCTGAGTCCCACACTGCCCCACTGTCGTGTGGTGTTCCACATGGTTCAATTCTGGGGCCTCTGTTGTTTTCATTGTATATGCTGCATCTGGGTTCCATCTAAGAAAACGTGATATTTCCTTCCACTGTTATGCGAACGACTGTCAGATCTTTGTCCCATTGAGGGTAGCGCTCAGTTTCTTGAATTTCAATGAAAAGAAAACCTGTTGCCATGAAGACAACAAAATAAGTCATTGCATCCTGTAAAGTTTCTCAGCTTTGTGTTTAATAGATCCAGGTTTGACAGGGCCAGTATCCCTTTCTTATCCCCAACAGAATCACTCAATCATCATGAATATATGCCAGAAGAATGGAACTCTGAGGCCTTTATTTATTTATTAAGTGGCCAAACATTTTCACATATATCAGTACAATCGTGCGTTTTTTTAAAAAAAATGTGTTTCTCTCAAAACCTACATACATTTCGTAGGCTGCTAGATTTTTAGCATGTCCCACACACTGCTGTGTTTTTGACAGTGTGTACTTTTATAATAAGGGATTAAATGATAACAACAATAATTGACATGGTTTTACTATTCACAACACGTTTTTGAGAACATGTGCCTTTTTGATCATGTAATTTGTGATCAAAGCCATTTATCTCATGGTGATGTTGACTTGCCAGATTTTTGTAATACAAAATGGGTGCCTTGGCTCAATAAATGTTGGGATTGGGAAACACAGCCTTAGATCAGCCCCATACATTCAACATGAATCTGGCATAGAAGTGAATCTGCATGGGCCTCACTTTGCAGCCAGATCATTTTTGACCTGACTAATGCCAATTATTTGAACTTAACCCATATTCACATCTTATTGACCAACCAAAACAAATCATCTTCATCTTGACATTGAGTTGAATTGAAATGCTTGTTTTGTTATTATTATTATTGTTATTATTATTTTTCTAATCTTTTAAGCTGTCTGGCGATTTTCCGATCTTCGACAATTCCTGTGACAGTCAACTGGAGACGGATGAAAAAGAAGGCGAGGATGATGAGGCTGAAGTTGCCAAGTGGTTTGTTTTGTCTTTACGTTTTGTTGGTGATGACATTAATGTTTTAAACAGACAACAAAAATGTGTGGAAAAATCCTTACATTTCCCAACTATTTTACAATGTTATCAGATTAACAGATTTGCTTGCTTTCATCTTCATCTTGATGTCACATGATCATGTATGTGTGTATCATGTTTGTGAACTAAATTGTTGCCAGGGAGAGTTTATAGTTTTTTAATCTAACCTCCTATAAACCAATGAAGCTCAGCCTAAACCAGGGGTTGCCAACCTTGATTAAAGAGAGAGCTACTACTTCTTGGGTACAGATGAGTGTGAAGGACTCCCAATTTGACACATTTCTGAAATAACACATTTTGCTCAAATTACATTCATATCAATAGAGAGATGCTTGCACCAGATTTAGCAGAACGATAATATAGTTGATGATAATCAAACTACCATTAGTGTTTCCTTGTTGCAATTGAGGGAATGCTGTAGTTTCTTTTCCTCTGCTATGTATTGTACTGATGGAGATTTATTTTTTTGAACAGGGCCAACATGGCTCACATCTACTTGTAAACAGAATCCATCCACACGATTATATCTTGTCGACATCTGTTCATCTCTCGCCGTCGCACTGCTTTTATGTGTGGTGCCCCTAGTGTTCAAACTGAGACATCACAGTCATGCCATCAGAACAAGATGAAACAAAACCTTGTGTTCCTAAAATGAGCACTTTTACCGGAAAAAAATGGCCAGCATCGTTTAAATTACCAGATATTTTCAATGTATTGATTTGACCACTTGATATTTGTGTTTTATTTTAGTTTTAATCTTTTTTTATTATTATTGTGTGGTCTAAATGAACTATGTATTTTATAAATAAAAGATGAAAACATCCCAGAAAACTGCCAGTAATTTAATCTAATCTTAAGGAAAAATACTATATTTGGGTATAAAATTTCCTGTATTGGATATATTTTTGTTTATATCACACACCTCTAGTACCAGTCTATTTGCAGTAATACAAAATACCGTAACTCAAAATATTAAGGTTAGCACTGAGTGCTGGATCAAGTGGTGTATTGCCCCCACCTGCCTCCTTAAAAAACAAACAAAAAAAAAACATCAATATTTTGTCCTCGTTTGCTAAAACAACTTGCAGTAAATTGATTTGTGTCTCTCGTTGAACACTTCCACAGCTCAGATCAATCAGATCATGACTCCTCTTATAAACGTAAACACATTCGGTTCGCTCATGCCGTTCATGGCCCAGGAGCTCAAGTGGACCAAGAGAAAGAAGAACCTATCAAAAAACCTGGGGTGAGTAGCTGTTGAAGTAAAGATATATCAAATAATGTGTTGGCTTTGCAGATGTGTGTCAGTATGTCATCACTGTCAAATTTTCAAATCTACAATTTGAATCAAATCAAATCCACTCCAAAACATAAGTGCTCATTGTTGTTTTGTCAGTCTCTCTTTTGCAGTGGATTCTTGAGTGTTGTAGCCTACAACACTCAAGGCAAAGGACAGGATGAAAGTTTTTCTTTTACACTTACAAGTCGTGACGATGACGACAATGCCATCTCTGAAAAAGTGGTAACCATGACATTGTACTTCATTTAATACACTGTATATTGATTGCGTCAGTTGTTGGGCTAAATAATTTTGTCAAAGTCCCATCACTTTTTGTGTTTTGTGTGTGTGCAAATGTGTTCATCGTAGGACTCAGGAAGCAGCGGTGCAGATCTCATGGAGCAGCCACAAATGCAGAATAAATACAAATCTGCAGACCAGAGTGCTTACTTGGAGGTACTGTGTGTTTACTTTATGTTCACTCTGATTTGGTTATGACAGCACACAACGTGTCAATCTCAGTGGACTTAAAACAATACATTTGACCAATCTTTTTTCTTCTTCACATCATTAAAGCTCACAGGTGAAGCTTTATACACGGCTGGCTCTGAAAGGCGGCTAGATGTCGATGTCAAAGAGGAAGATGAGGCTGACGTAGTAAAGAGGTATGCAGCGATTTTGATACTATTTATAGAAAGTCATTCATATGAACATATGACACAATTAGGATGGAAACTGAAAAAATAAGAGGCCAACTTTGAGCACAGCCCAAACTCCAGGTTACACTACAAGAAAACGGAAAAAACAAAGTTTTCTCGAGCACACTTACTCGTACGCGCACCATGCACGAGCTTGACACAAAAGCTGCAGTTACGCTTTAGGTCAGAGGTGGCAGGCATGAGTAAAAAAGTGACAAACTCCACAATGCATCTTTAATTATAATACCACACTGCAGATGTACAAAACAGATACTTTCAGTAATTTATTGTCTACAAACTAAATTTTAAATACTTCCGCTTTCTGATGAATGTCCTTTTTGTCTCGCAGTGTCCCACACTTGTTTTGGTATATCAAAAACATAAAAACACAGGCGAAAAAAATGTTGAACAAAATAATTCATGCCAAAAATTTAATACAGCTTTTGTGATGCTTTGTGACTTTAAAAACTGCAGTGATGTTGTAAACTTGTTCTAAACAGTTTATTATTAAAACTATTTGTAGATTTTCACTTAGCATACTTTTTTTTTTTTAAGTTATTATATGATGCTATCTTAGTATATGACTGAAACAGACGATGAAATTTATAATACCAGAAAATGAGGAGAGGTTCTAAATAAATGTTTAGGTAATATGGATATCTTGGACTTCTTTACTGAAACATTTGTAAATTATTATTTTTGTTGTTGTGCTGACACTTTTGTGTATTTTTGTTTAGATTGTTTTTTTTGGAATGTCAATTGTTTTATGTGTAGTTATTGTGTTGTTGTTTTTATTTTTGATTGTGGGGGTGTTTTTGTTATGGTTGCAATAATGTCAGTAAAAAAAATATTAACTATTAGTTTCACATTTTTTAGAGTATAAAAACGTATAATTTTTTTATTGTACATTTAGAACAGATATAACATTTGTGATTAATCGTGAGGTAACTATTGAAGTCATGCAATTAATTACAATTAAAAATTGTAATCGTCTGACACCCCTCATTTTTTATAATCTTTTTTTTCCAATAGTTAACTCACGATTAATCATAAATGTTATATCTGTTCTAAATGTACAATAAAACAAATTCTAGACTAAACTAATAGAAATAGTTCAAATGAATTTTTGACGTCTATAGCCGTCAATGGCAGTGAATGAGTTAAAAGTGCAAATATCTATGGCATCTGAGTCACTGCAAATGTGTATTTTAATATTGTAAGTGTAAAATGCATATGAATGTTGCAACTTATACGACGTGAATAGTATAATCCAAAATATTGTGTGTGTTGTTCTAATGTTTTCCGACTATGATTAGCCCATGCCTCCTAGATATGTCCACATACATTTTGGTGAAACACCATCACGGTTTTCCTACATATGCCAACATAATGGACCAGTTTCACCTGGCTGCGCAGTACACAGGTTGGCTGTGCTAGCCAGTCACTTCCACAATAGTTAAGAGTGCCTTGTAAATGATGGCAATATTTTGATAGCACAACAGACGAGTAAACAAGTCCAAAATGAACATCAGCGTGTTGCAGCACACGACGTCACAGGGATGATGTGAATTTGTTCAAAATTTCCAACATGGCAGCGCACAGGCTATGACATTATTTTGATACTTTATCTTTTTTCAGGGACTCAGATGCCATTGATACTTGCACTTTTAATGTTCGCACACACACTACCAAATAGAATGAAGGAAAATGAATTTTGATTCGTGTGTTCATTTAAATGGCTGCAATTTTCCCACTTTTCCCTGCAGCCTGGATGAATTTCGGAATAGCTTTGGCGTAGAAGGCCACTTTTTGCCTGAAACACATGACCGTGAATGCATCCAGATGCCTTCATCTAGTTCTTCTATTTGCGCTTCAGGAGCTGGAAAAGACAAACAAGTAGAGGAGGCTAACAAAACATGTGCGGTGAGTGGCTGGTAAAGTATTTTTGTATATAAAGACTCTTACTTTGACACTTCTGTCTGCTGTCTGCTTCTGGGTCCAAATTCTGCTCCTCACGTCACAGATTACTCGAGACTATGAATATGTGCCTATTGTAGTTCGCCAAACAAGAATGTCATAAACTGTACTATCCACAAGTTCCATAACTGATATGACATAATGGCACTAGGTACAAATAACCCATTATTCCACTCAATACAATTACAATACATTGCCGTTCTGAACATTCCAAAAGTTTCTGTCTTCAATGTCATTAAAATATATGTATTAAAAAAAAAAGATTCCATTGATGCATTGGTGTGTTGCCATGGTTATTTTTATTTATTTCCAACCTGAACATAAAAACACAAGTGAACCTTTATCTTTTATTTTTTTTAAGTTATTGCATGATTAGATTTTTTGTTGCTGTGAAATTTAATATGAATGTTCTTCCGTCCATGTTTTGTGTGTTTGATTTAGGACACAAAAAGCAATAATGTAGAACTCGTAGAGGTGACTGATTCAGAATCCGATAACCAGCATACTAAGTCACCACAGCAACAGGTAGAGTGCATCTAAAAAGTCATCAAAGTGCTTCACTTTTGCCACATTTTATGTTACAGCCTTATTCCAAAATGGATAAAATTCGATTCTTTAACAATTCTTTACACAACAACCCATAAACAGAATGTGAAAAAAAGCTTTGAGCTGACTTAACTTAAAATGTTCGGAGAACAGTCTCATTCAGGGAGGTGGCCAAGAATGCCGTAGCCATGCAGTCACACCTCTGACGTGCCTCTGTGAAGAGAGGCAAACCTTTCAGACTTTCTCTGCAGACGGAAACCAGTCGTTATTTAAAGGCACATGAGAGCCTACCTGAAATTTGTCCAAAGACACCTGAAAGACTGAAGATTTTTTTTTTCTGCTCAAATGAGACAACATCAACACTTTGGTGTGAAAGCCAGATGCCTCGTTAAGAGGATTGGCGAAGTTTGTGCTCATCTGATGGCTAATATGTCATAGCTGAGATCAGTTTGACATGCTTTTTGAAAGACAGCATGATATCCAGCTCAATAGCTACTGTACATATTCAAAGGACTCTACTTTTGGAATTTTATCGCCTTTTATAATAATTTCAAATGTGGGGTGACAATTACGTCTTACTGTGTGTAGAAAAAACACTCTCAACCGTTTTGTGAAAATTTTATGTCATGAATGTTTGCACCATCCATTTTGATATATTTTTTCCATTGCACCTTGGAACACAGCTGTGGCTTTCTGACTTGGCATAAACATATATTACAGCATCATCTGCATGCATTTGTGGTACAACTTCAGGACAAACAGCTGGAAGGGCATTAATATAAACGCTGAAAAAATAGGGGACCGAAAATGGAGTCCTGTGGCACACCACTGAGCTCTTAATTCTTGTGCAGTATTTCCTATTCTTTAAATATAATTCAAACCATTTTAATGTGACATCTGAAAAATTATGAAATGATCACGTTGTGAGCATGACTTGTTTTTTTTTGCTTTTAATATAGTAAATTGGAATAAGGCTTTATCAACATGGAATAAGTGAAGCAGTGTGAACACATTTTGCATTTCATTTAATATCATGCATTTGTGTGATTGGAATGGTATCACAATTATAGTATATCCATGTGTCTTGACTGTCACCCTGGTATCTTGTTATGCAGTAGATTTGAAATGTGATTTTCAGTCTACAAGTTGTTTTTCCCTCTTTGTGTCATGAAGCTTCCATCAGAGCTTCGTTGCTCTCACAATTATGTTCGCTGTGACAGTCAGCTGGTGAGGGACATCCAAGAATGGGAGGATGAGAAGAATGAGGCTGTCAAGAGGTTTTTTGTTCGCATGTTCATGGAATCTTGCTATAATCATTAGATGTGTGGTAATATTTGCCAAATATAAAGCTGTAGTATTTGTCATTACTTCAAATAGTAGAAATCAATAAAAACTGTTATTTTGTTTACATTAACAACTACAGTACCTGTCCTCAGTGTCCCGGTTTGTTTTTATTTATTTATTTTTAAATCTTTGTTTTATTTTATGATTAAATTAATTATTATATTTTATGATTGTATTTTTGATTATATTTTATTTATATATTTTATATTGATTTTTACATCTTGTTTCTGACACATCCTTCTCCTTCCCAATTTTCCCATTTGTCCTTGCAGCCAAGATGAGTCTGGGCACAACTCCCTTGCCAGAGGCATCCACAGTTGTCAGCTAGGCTCGGGAGCTGAGCAGGAACAGGAGGGAGAAGAACCAATCATAAATATGGACGTGGGTAGCTGACATATGACCTTGCATAGAAATACTTCAAGTATATTGACTTGGGAATTTGAGAATTTTAAGCATTAGCTACCTTTTGTCTTTTATGTAATCGAGTATGTGCTTCCTTAACATTGTGATGTTCATATCAGTATGCTTCATCTGTGTTTAAAAAGGCCCATTCTGAAGACCACAGTTCTGAATCATCACAGCAACAGGTAATGTTCTGTATCCCTTCTATGTACCTTGCTTCTGGCAGCACATCTTGTGTACTCTTCACATAAGGTCAAATATCACCTTTTAGTGTGTGTATGTGTTCAGTATGTGCTCTCAGAGTATTTAGACTCTGTCAATTCTGTTTTCTCTGAAAGTCACATATCGATATTACTTTGGTTTAATTGAAAATTAAGCATTTGGGGTGTTTTTTGTTTTTGTTTTTTGGGCCTTTAGCTATCTGGGGAGTTACTGGACTTTGTCAGCTCTGGCAGCTTTGTGGCGATGGATATCAAAGGGAAGGAGGAGGAGGAAGAGACAGAAGCGACTACGAGGTAATTCTTTTTTCTCTTCAGAGAAAATGGGGACCAAGATTACAGTAGTTTAAAGTTCGTAGTGGTCTAAGTCTCATTCTTTACTATAATTTTTAAATATGTAAATGTAAATTTCTTCTTCTAAATGGAATTGTACCAAATGCAATATGTTGAGGGCAGGGCTGCTACTTTTTTAATAATGCAACGGTACAATCTTCAATTCCATTGAAGTGTAAAATGTAAAAGTAGAATGCAATCATTTGCAAATCTCTTTCAACATGTCAAATTGAATAAACTACAAAGAAAAGATATTTAATGCTCAAAGTGACAAAAAAAAAAGGGTGCAATAAGTGCATCAAGCCTGCGACTGATTGACTTCACCAGACTGTTGCATTCTTCATTTGCGAACGAAAATGCTTTTCCAGGCCTTTACTGCGGCCTCTTTCAGTTCTCTAATTTCAAATGGAGGATGCAACAGTGGGTGGCTAAGACCTTGCAAGCACCCCCCCCCCCCCAATTCAATTGAATTGAGGTCAAAATGGATATGAAAATCATGGTATTCTGTTTTCATTTACGTTTTACACGCTAACTGAAATGGGGATTTGCAAATCAAATTTATATTACACTTCGGTCTGATAAAAAATTGTACTGGATTGACACGACAGTAACTTTACAGAATAATTTTTTCACATTTTTGCAAGTAAACTAATACATGCTTCCTGTGGTTTATTTTATTTATTTATTATTATTATTTTTTTACTCCTCTGCAGCCAAGATGAATCAGTGAGCGAGCCCTTCAGTGAAGACGTACACAGCTGTCTAGTGGAAGAGGTGCATGAACATTTCCAGCGCAATGCTGTTTCTGACTCAAGAGCTGAACACTACAAGGAAGAAGTGAAGCTGGCCAAAACAACTTTGACCTATTCTTTGGCTGTCAGTACTGCATCGCCAAGGCAACCGGTATTTACACCGTGACTCAATAATTCACTCTTCATTGTTATGCAATCCCCTCCAGTAGTATTGCAACAGCAAGGTCAATTCCTTTTTTTTAGGCTTTCAGATCAAGGAAAGGGGGCGGGGCGGGGGGGGGGGGGGGTTGCTGTTGTGTGCAACCCGCAAATCGGAAGTCCGTGGCATCCACCCCATTAAAGTAACATTTATTATTTGGTTGATAACACTTACTTGCAATAAGTGCATCAAGCCTGCGACTGATTGACTTCACCAGACTGTTGCGTTCTTCATTTGAAAATTAAAATGCTTTTCCAGGCCTTTGCTGCAGGTTAAGGTCCGGTGATTGACTTTGCCAGTCTAAGACCTTGCACTACCCCCACCCACCCCCAAGGTGAAAAACATTGTTTTGTTGGCAGTGTGCCTAGGGTCATTGTCTTGTTGCATGATGAAGCTTCTCTCAATTAGTTTGGACACATTTTTCTGTAAATTGCCGGACAAGAATCCCAGAAAAAACAAGAACTGAAAAAAGCTGCAGTAAAGGCCTGGAAAAGAATTTCAAATGGAGGATGCAACAGTGGGTGGCTTCAGACGAAAGGTGTTCTGTCCTGAGTTTAACACATGCATATGTTAAATAGCATGCAGCGAAAGCTGGAATTGTCAAACTTTTTTTCTGATATTCATCTTTTGATCTTAAACCCAAATGTTTCAGTATCAACAAAAACAAAGGGATTCAATTGACCTTGCTGTTTCAATACTTTTGGAGGGACTGTATATTACAGCAGCCCTTATGTTAATGCATAGCCTGATTTTTACTAAGATCTTGATTTATTATCTTGAAGTGAAGCTCGACTTTATGTATGTAGAAAAAAATGTATGTGCTTTTTTTTTACATCCTGAAGTTTGTGGACTGCGACACTTACGTGGGCCTTGACAGTAAGCATGTTATGCAAGTCAATGACAGAGATGATAATGAGAAGATGGTGGCTTCCAAAAGGTTTGTAATTCTTACTGTTCAGGAAACGGAGCTTATGATCATAATGTGACTTGTGCTACAGTCTAAATTTGTTGTTTTTCCAAATCTTTCCTAGTTATTGAATTCCCCTTTTGAAGTTTTTATTTGATTTTAATGCTTTTCTGCTACTAAAATAATCTGTTGTTGTTGTTTTTTCTTGCAGTACTGAGGCTGTTGGGCACTCTGGATCAGTGGATGAGCAAAGTAAAACTCATACAGTGAGTGGCTGTCTTTGACAACATGTAGACATACTGAAATGCAAAATGAGTTTTGCAGATAATGCATTTAATGATACTTAACCAGTGCTAGACCAAACTTAAGTGGTTTGGAGTCTATTCTTGTCTGTAAAGGGCACCAGGTGGTAAGGAATGAATTGCTCTGTTACTCTGCCCATCTTAGATATTGATGAAAACAAAAATTTACCTTAATAGAAAATGATATCAACATATCTTTGGCGATGTTGGCCCGATTCAATGCAATTTGATTACGTGAGAAATTTGAAAATTAGTGCAATGGCTATTTAAGATACGCTATGTTTCAATTCAGTCGTTTCCACTTAGATATTGGTTTTGGTTATGTGATTATTTTTTGGTTTGTTTGTTTGTTTTTATTTCAAGAGGTTGTATTTGGATGTGATTGATTTGTCTGTGTTTATACTTGTACATTAGGACTCAGTAGTGGCCATCAGGGATGGGGACCTAGTAGAGGAGATAACTGAGCTTGAGGCCCAGTCTGAGGAAACATGCTCTGAATCACCACGGCAGGAGGTAGACCAAAGACTGCCATCTATATTTTGAGACGCCGTCTTTTGCAGTAGCACGTGTCTGGCAGCTCATAAATCTACCAGGGTCTTGCGTTTGAGATGAATCAAAACTGTCTAATTAACTAATTATTTTGTTCTTGTTGTCTTTTTTAAAGATTTCAGAAGATGGTTTGAACAGCGGTGATTTAGTTTCTGAGACAGAGACTAGTAGTAAGAGGTTTGTTTTTATAAATTAATTCATGAGAACAACTATTATCATCCTAAATGCACTGTATCGATCATAACAGGACTGTTCTGGTTATCTCAATTTATGAGATTTGTCATGTGTTTTTTTTTTTTTTTTACTTCATCTCTGTTAAATTCACCGTTCCCACTCCTCGCCGTAGCCAAGATGAGTCGGGGAACGACTCCTCTGTTGAAGATGTCGACAGTGACATGGTGGCTGAAGAAGCTCACGACAAAGAAGCGACATCAGCTGCGGTGAGTGGATGTTTGAACATATGCACAAGTTCAGTATGTTACGTTTAAGATGATGACATTGTCGCCAGACAGGAATTACGTTATTTTAAGGAAAAGTGCTCACAGTCTTAGATCCGTTTTTTGTGACAGACCGTCGGCCGCAGCAATCATGTTTCAGGCCATCGTAGATAAAATGTGATAGGGTTTTGCGTATATGACTTTAATTCATTATGAAGTCATTTACAACATCCAGAAGCTAAACTTATCAGGGGTTCAACTTCACTAAGCTTCCCATTTCAACTCAACTTCTCAGAGCGGAGGTCCTTCAAACTTCATGTTTGTGGTCCTCTCTGGGCACTATAGCATCCTGCCACAGTCCAAACATTCATGTGAGGTCTGTCAATATGCACCCTGTGTTTACCTGGTGATCCGCCCGGGGTTTAGCCCAGCTTTCCTGCAACCCTGAACAGGATAAGTGTGAAAATATGGATGGATGTACAGGAGGTATAGTTTACAAATGTCTAGTATTACTGTTGTATATAATACTGTATATAACGTAGCAGAGACTCCGAGTACGAGTAAATGGCTGCATTATGTGACATTGAGCTAATAGCAATAGCATCAGCAGCTAACAGGGTTGAGGGAGATGTTATTGACCTGGTTACATTCTTGTGACCAATAGGTCACAATGATAAATAAAATGAAAAAAACTAAAGTGATGCCAATTTACAAAAATGTTGAAAAACATTGTGTCAAATCTTGGCCATCTCATTTTTCTAAAATACTTCACTTTTTTATAGAAATACTTGATGCCTTTGTTGAAAAATAGCATTTACTAAATGACCATCAGTACGGCTTCAGAAAAACGATCAACAGCTTTGGCAGTGATTGAATTTGTAGAAAATACAGCTACAGCAATAGTTAAAAACAACATGCTGTGGGTGTATTTATTGGCTTATGCAAAGCATTTGATATTATTGATCATTTGATTGTAACGAGTTATTCAATTAAAATAAAACTAAATGTATGGTGTTTGGTGGTATGCAGCTCAACTGTGACATAAAACTAATTTGAAATGGTATTGAAATTGAAATAGTCACTGAAACATTTTTGGGGAATGGTTATTGATCATAAACAGGCCACAGGTAGAATACACGAAATGTAAAATAGCTAAATCAGCGGCTGTTCTTCATAAAGTAAAGGATTTTCTAAATAAGAAAAGTCTTCACATATTGTACTCTTTTCTTGTGTTGCCTCACATGCTATTCTGTGCTAAAGTTTGGGCTAATCTATATGAAGCAAATGTAGACCCAATTGTTTGACTACAGGAAAATGCAAATAGAATAGTTAATAATGTTGGCGACAGAGAATGAACTAATCAAATATTTATAAGATCTGTTATTTTAAAATTAAAGAATTGGATATTATTTATATGAAGACATTGGATGATGAAATTGTATCCATGCCAGGAGCATTTCATCAAAGAGGAAGAGGAGGTAAAGAAATTGAGGCATGATCAGGAGATCCGGATTTGTCGACAAAAGGAGGAGCTGATGAAACAGGAAAAGGAGGAGGTTGTGCAATTGATGAGGGAGAAAGAGACAAGAATCTGTAGACGAAAGATAGAGCTGAGGAGAGAAGAAGAGGAAGAAGTGGAGCAATTGGAGCGTGCGAAAGAAATGAGACTTCATGAACTGAGGAAAATGGAGGAGGAGGAGGAACGGTTAAAGAGAGAAATAGACATTCAAAAATGTTGCTTGCAGGAGGAGCTCAATAGAGCTGAAAAGGAGGCAGAGCAGTCAATAAGAGAAAAGCAGATGAGAGTGAGATTCTGGAAAGAGGAAGAGGAGGAGGCAGAGCAGTTGAAGAGGGAGAAGGCGATAAGAATGTGCCAACAAAAGAAGGTGCTGATAAAAGAAGAGGAGGAGGAGGTGACACAATTTAAGAAGGAGATTGGGAGAAAAATCCATCACTTCAGTGAAAAGCTGAAGAGAGAGGAAGAGGAGGAAGCAGAGCAACTGAAGCAGGAGAAGGAGCTGAGGGTGCAGCTCCACCTGGAGGAGCTCCAGAGAGAGGAGCAGGAGGAAGCAGAGATTTTGAAGAGGGAGAAAGATGCTCGATCTCACGTGAGCCAGGAACAACAGATGAGAGAAAAGGAGGAGGACGAAGCAAAGTTGAAAAACCACATCGAAACTACCAAACATCGCCTCGAAGAGGAGTTTCGCAGGGAGGAAGGCGAGGCTGAGCGAATGAAAAGGGAAAGGGCGACAATCACACATTTAAGCCAACAAGAACAACTCCGAGGATATGAAGAGGCGGAAGACCAATTGGTGAGGGAGAGAAGTACACGGCTGCATCATGACGAACTGAGGAGAGAAGAAGAGGAGAACGCGCAATTAATCAGTGAAAAGGATTTGAGAAACTCTCTCTTAATGGACCAATTTAGCAGAGAGGAGGAGGAGCAGATGACATGGCTAAGGAGGGACAAAGAGATGAGAATCAGGGCTTATCGGGAGGGACTGAGGGGAGAGGAAGAGGATGAGGTCAAATCTTTTAAGAAAGAACAAATGAGAAGAATTTGTCTTCAACAGGAGGCGCTTAGAAGAGAAGAAGAAAAAGAAGTGGACCAGTTGCGTAGGGAACGACAGAGAAGAATGCGCGTCTGCCAAGACGAACAGGAAAGAGAAGAAATGAGTGACTTGGAGCAATTAAAAAGGAAAAATGCCGTGAGAAAAAGTCTCCAGGAGTTTAGCAGTGAGGGAAAAGAGGCAGTGCGGTTTGATAGAGAGAAGGCGAACTCATGGCCTCGCAGGAAGGCGCACAGCATAAAGGAAAAAGTCAAAGGGCTGTTTATGAGGGAAACTGATACGCAAACACAGCCCCATGAAGATGAACTGAGAAGTGAGGATGAGGGGGTGGGCTGCTCCTCAGTCGATGAAGAAAGCGGAAGAGAAAGAATGCGAAAGACACAACTCCGCCAGGAGGGCTTGAGGAGCAGTGAAGAGGAGGAGGGAGAAGACTTAATGTGGGGAAATGAAACACATCTCCAGCGGGAGCTAAATAGAGAAGATGACGAGGAGGAGGTGGATTTTTTAAAAAGAGAAAAACAACGAAGAATTAGCCTTTGCATTGAAGAACTGAAGAGAGAGGAAGAAGAGGAGGTGGAGCAGTTACAAAGAGAAAGGGAAAAAAGGATGCGCAATTACGAGGAGAAGCTGAGACAAGACGAAGAAATTGAGGCAGAACATTTAAAGAGAGCAAAG
This sequence comes from Leptonotus elevatus, assembly GCF_054856555.1. Lineage (NCBI taxonomy): Eukaryota > Metazoa > Chordata > Actinopteri > Syngnathiformes > Syngnathidae > Leptonotus > Leptonotus elevatus. Next base: position 7,447,224 of record NC_141245.1, read on the forward strand.
GAGCAGAGAATACGTCTCCTCCAGGAAGAGCTCAAGGTCGAGGAGGAGGAGGAGGCAGAGAGATTAAAGAGGGACAAGGAGAAGCGAATGAGTCTCCTCAATGAGGAGCTGCACAAAGAGGATGAGCATGAGCGACTGAAGTGGGAAAATGAGAGAAGAACATGGCTCCAGCAGGAGGAACAGGGCAAACATGAAGAGGAGGAGCTCTTTAGGAAGGAGAAGAAAAAGCGAACATGGCACAGCAAGGAAACGTTGAGGAAAGAGGAAAAAGAGGAGGTGGAGCAGTTGAAAAGGGAGAAGGAGAGGAGAATGCGTTACTGTCACGAGGAATTGAAGCGAGAGGAAACGGATGAAGCGGAACGCTTGAAGATTGAAAAGGAACATCGAATGGGTCGTCTCCAGGATAAGATGAAGAGAGAAACGGACGAGTTGATTGACAAGTTGAAGGCTGAGAAGCAGAAGAGAATGCGTCTCCGACAAATAGACCTGTGGGGAGAAGAAGAGGAGAGGAAACTCAAGACGGAGTACAAGGAGAGGCTGAGGTAGGTTAATTATATTATTTATTTTTGATTTATCCATGTAAGGCAGTCATTATAATCCTCAGTTGCAAAGAGGTAACATCAACACGTTATATTGGTCTGTAATTTGTAACATGAGGACGGACCAAAAGTAGAGATTTGTGAAAGATTGTGAAACTCACCGAAACTGGACACACCCAACGGCAGCGTTTGATAGCATTTGTGTGAATAAAGTTCCTAGTTAAAGTGATAAAGTTACTAGTTACTACTAAAAATGTAGTCAGTAACATAATCTAAGGAGCACATTATGAAAACAATGCAACGATTACTGTCACTTGAAAAAGTACAAGTAACGTACTTTTGTGTAGCATTGTTCCTCTGTGGTCTGAAAACACATTTCTCAGAGTGGAGAATGGAATCTCGCACATTGCAAAGGAGGCACCAAATGTGTCAAGTTCAGTCAGCCTAGAACATTTAATTAAAAAAAAAAAACAGACAAGGGAGGGAAGACAAGACACTTAGATTATTTTTGCTCGCGAGGAGAATGGACAGAAATGTGCACAGTTACAATCTCCTATCACTCTGAAGCACATTCTGCCCAGCCCTCTTTTTATTTTTTTTTACAGGGCGTTCCCTAGTTACACAGCCGTGCTGCTCTAAAGGGAAGGGGTACACAGCAACAACATCCAAACCATCCCGGATATGAGTTATTGTGCAGATAATGTAGACGTGTTTTTCTTCGGCACTGAATATTTCGACAGTCAAAGTTCAACAGTTCAACCGCAAAATGTTCCGGTTATCTTGTGATGAGGACACAGTTCTTGTTTTTGAAGCTGCAAGAGCATGAGTCATGCTTTGCAATACTATACGAGTAAATACGGGATAACTTATGTACATTTATTCTAACAAAATGTTTTGTTTTTTTGGAAGGGGGGGTTCCCCTCCATGAAGAATATAGTGTTTGCATGGGGCACAATTTCCAAAGATTGCCATGTCTCTTCTGCTGGTTGGCATTATGACTCTTGGGTTTTTAGCGTTTAATTAATACTGTCTCTGTCATCTCCTCAGGGCTTTGCGGCAGTGTCTCCTGGTCAAGAGGAGATATGAGGAGACCTTGTTGAAAAAAATGTTTGGGCAGAAGGAAAAATTGACAGAATCAAAACACAGAGAAGAGGAGAAATTTCAACTCAGGTATGACAAAAAGTATTACATTTGTAACTGAAATACTCCTTCATAAATTTAACTTGTTACCATTGAAATAATGGTTAAAAAAAACTATATGTCAAAGAAAGGATAAAACAGATTTAATTAAACTTGTGATTTTCCTTAAAGGAACCCCGACTGTCATGACAAATGTGCTCTATATTATTTAGTTGGTTGTTACTGACATAACTATGAGATAAATTTTTCAAAAATCATTTCCAGTTTAATACATTTTGTAGAAACTTTATTTGGACGTACGCCGCGCCGCCATTGTTATTTACGTCGCAACGCATTCAGTGCGTAGTGACGTACAATGGCGACTGGTTGCCGAACAATGTGAAACGCCTATAAAGAAAGCAAGGTAAGCCTCGTTGCGTTCCTAAAGGGACGATCAAAACTCTTAAATGTGTCTGGTGAATGACGAGAGCACGGCGTGGCGGAAGGTGACTCTTAGCCTGGAAATCCAGACTCACTCGCGGCTTTGCCGGAGAGGGAGTCTGGTATCAGTCGCATTTCTGAGGCGGGGCAAACCTGAGTTAACAGACAGTGAACTGAACCAATGAGCGAAGAGCGGACGTAATCTCAGAAATACGATTTGTTTAAGTATTTTATTTATGGGTTTTTTTTGTTGCGGAGATGGGGTAAAAATCCAACATGGTTACTCGCCGAAGAGAGACAGTAGTGAATGACATCCTTGTTGAATGTCGTCGTTAAGGGAAAAACTTGATGACTGAGTGACGTTGCTCATGAAGATAACGTCACACCAGACGAATTTGATTTGGCCGTCCTGTTTTAGGACAGAGCTGAATCGCTGTTTATGGCTGCCTGTCCAGACCCACTTTCTTTTTGAAAAAAATGGGTGTTGCTTGGTGACTCTCCCGATTGCATGTTGTTTCTTTAGGAACGCTACGAGGCTTAACTTGCTTTCTTTATAGGCGTTTCACATTGCTCGGCAGAGAGCCTGCCGCCATTCTGCGTCACTACACACTGAATGCGTTGCAACGTAAATAACAATGGTGGCGTACGTCCAAATAAAGTTTCTACAAAATGCATTAAACTGGAAGTGATTTTTGAAAGATGAATCTCATAGTTGTTAGTAACAACAAAATAAATAATATAAAGCAAACTTGTCATGACAGTCGGGGTTCCTTTTAACATGGAAGTCAACCTTAAACACATTTCTTGACAATAATATGTTATATGTGACCTCACTAGCCTAAGCATGACATTCTGATTAATATTACTTTTGTGGAATACGAGTTATGTAGCAAAATCCAGCCGTTTTTATCCATCTCAGGGGGCAGCCATTTTGCCACTTGCTGTCGACTGAAGATGACATCACAGTTGCTCAGGGCTCAGGCAACGACCAATCACAGCTGACCTGTTTTCTGAAGCTCAGCTGTGATTGGTTGTTACCTGAGACCTGCGCAACATTGAGGTAATCTTCAGTCAACAGCAAGTGGCAAAATGGCTGCGCCCTGAGATGGATAAAAATGGCTGGATTTTGCTGCTTAAAGAATAACTTATCACTTAATCAACCTTTTTTTTGCTGATAAACGGTATAAACTGATGTCTACAAATGTCTACATGTCGTGGTCATTATTTTTACATATTAGTACATGTTTGTTTCAAGCTTGAATTTGCCACCTTAAGGTTAAGATAAACACAATTTGGCTGTCTGTGGTCTCATTACCGACACGATACGTATTACGTCACTTGTTCCGCATGACGTAGTCGCCCCCGCCGACGCCACCCACCGGCTCATTCTCGTACACGCCTCCTTAAACGGCTTCTTAGTGAGTTGCTGCTGTCAATCACAGCCAGACCACGCCCAATCCTCTTCCCATTCGCAACCCATCGGTCCTCCAGGCTTTGAGTGCCGATTTCAAATCTTAGTGAGGGGTGGAGCAAGAGTCTGACTTCCTGTTGAGTAATCCTTTAACTCATATTCCACTAACTCAATATTAACTCATTTACTGCCATTGACGGCTATTGACGTCAAAAATGTATTTGAACTATTTCTATTAGTTACATTTTTTTCCCACTTTTGTTAACAAGGGTAAGAAAACCTAGAATTTTTTTTATTGTACATTTAGAACAGATATCAAATGTATGATTAATCGTGAGTTAACTATTGAAGTCATGCGATTAATTACAATTAAAAATTAGGAGCGTCGGGCGATTAAAATCGTAATTAATTGCATGACTTTACAAGTTAACTCACGATTAATCACAAATGTTATATCTGTTCTAAATGTACAATAAAAAAAATTCTAGGTTTTCATACTCTTGTTAACAAAAGTGGGGAAAAAATGTTAAACTAATAGAAATAGTTCAAATGAATTTTTGACGTCTATAACCGTCAATGGCAGTGAATGAGTTAACCAGAATACCATATTTGGACTAGTGGGGCTGCATAGAACATATTATTGTCAAAAAATGTTGGGGATTGACTTCCCCTTTAAAAAGTGCATTGTTGATGAACCTTTTTAGAGGTGACATCAACATGATGGTCAAAACAAACTTTATTATCGAGCACTACACCCAGATATTTGTATTTCTCCACTATCTCTACATCAGCGCCTCTAGAAACAGTTGGTAGAAAAGAGGTTGACTTCATAAAATCAATAATCATGTCGTTGTTTTTGAAGTATTTAATTGGAGATAAGACTCAACGGTCCTGCTTGCCCTCCTGTAGAAGACGAGCAATAACTTTGTCGTCTTGTGCTATTGTATTTTTCACTCCTTGTCCATAGAAATGGCCTGCCGAGCTACCGCGAGCAACGTTTCGAATACACCGACCGTTTTCTGTGTTATGAATGTTGACTGCACGACACAATGCATATTTAGTTAAAGAATGAAAATACAGTGCTGTGTGTTTGCGTGTTTGTGTGTGGGTACAGGCAGGACCGCGAAGCTGCCATAAGAGCACTTTGCCTTGCACTGGAAGAAGAACGGGAAGCTGAACATCAACGGCTGAAGGCTCAAAGGAAGCAATTCATTGAGCGCCTCAAGGCAGAGTCCGAAGACGAGCTGTATACTATGAGAACAAGACTCCATGAAGGCAGGGCAGAGAAGCTGAACTTTTTTACACCCGAGGTAGCTGTCGATGACTTTTGTCTCTTTGGGTTACAAGCGTCCTAAATAAATGAAATTGTTTATTGCTGTTGTAATGGAGATGATCAGTAATCTCTTTAGCCTAGTTATCTTAGAAATGGTTTTGAGGGTAACCCAAGCTGTGTCTCAGCAGGCACCTGAGAAGACTTTGGATTTGGGCTTCTGCAACACGTTCCACCCACTGAATGGTGCAGGTATTATCATTCTTCTCACACACATTCTATTAATTGCACAAATTTCGAATTTCATACCTTATCCACAGCTCCAGAGTCCCAACAAGAGCTATTCGGTGCTTTCAGACTGCCTACTCAGAGGACCAACGCCATACATTTCTCAGCCTACCCTCCGACTCTCACGAACGCCATGCCGACCTACACAACAACGCATCCCCCATTGAGCACTCCGGAGTCACTGTTCTGTCACACACAAGCAGGAATGCCTCTGTACCCGTTCACCCCCACATCCTTGAGAGAAACATACCTTTCAAGCCCTGCTGCTGGCTTTTGTGATCAGCTGAGGCTAAATAATTTCAATGAGCTCACGGTCTATCGTTTCCAAAGACAAAATGCACAATGGAGTCTTCCTGTAAACATGTGAATACTGTACATTTCTATCCATCCAGGAATAAATAGTTGATGCAGTGTGTACATTCTTCTACAAACTTTTTTTCTGTAGAATATCAGTCTGATGAGGCCATAAATACCAAATAAATGCATTCATAAATCACAGATTTAAGAACCTCTTTAGCACACCATGGTCTCTACATCAGGGATACCTTTTTTTTTCTTGATAAGATGAGTCAAATCATCAAGGTCAGTCAGGTCATATGCAGCATGAAATAGTTGAATTGCTTACACTATTTTATTTTGTGGCTACAAGTTGTGTTAAATCTAAAGACACACTGGCAACTTCTCTGACCAGCCAATGCAGTCTATATGAAGTTAGAATAAAAATGGAAATATACGAGTGCATTTATTTTTGAGGCGCACACGAGCTGACAGTACAAGTTAGTAAGAACAACATATTGTGTTTTCAGTGTTGCCAACTTTTCATGCTGTAGGCCTGTTTAACTTTTTTTTTTTTTACCCGTAGTGACTAACATTTTTTTGTAATTTAAGTTTTTTTTTTTTTTTTCTAATTAAAATCGAATTTTAAAAAAATCAAATTTAAATCTAATTAAAGGGAGAGTGTATAGACTTTAGTGCCATCTATTGATCAACTAAATAGTTGATTTAAAAAAAAAAAGTTTTTTTTTTACAAACTAATAATTTCAATAATATGCAAACATACAAACACATCAATGTACTTTTTAAAAATATATATTATTATATTACATATGTCGCACCAGACCCGTAGCCAGAGCCCAGGCTTAAGGGGAGCACATTAAATGCATGGGGGCCCCCAATTATTATGAATACCCTACAGACAGCATTAACTGCCCCATATATTTGGATAAATTCACGTAGCACTGCCGTGCATCCATCCATTGAATGGCGCCCGCTGACCAGTATTATCAAAGACAGCATTTACAGCATACACATAAACCGTCGTGAGTATGTTGAGGCTGTAGCCATATTGGATGAGGCAAAGTGAAGCTATTTGTAAAGATGCCTCGTTCAGTTTCTCTTTGGAGATGTATCATCAAGCCACAACTCATTGGATTAATAAGGAACCATTACCTTTGATTGTATTATCCCATTCTAACTCAATCTTATAAATTATTTGCCGATTTAATGGCGAATACAATTGCCACATCCAATATGGCGGATGCGCTGACATATCACTTCGAACGGGCCACCTCTTTGAACGGTGTCTGCAGCAGAATAAAAATTTTAAAAAGGAAAGCAAAATTCAACCTCATTTTCTTTTTTCAAGTGGCTCTTTAGTTGCCGACACAAATGTAGTTTGTAGTATTTCCCTCCTCACTTGCCGTACGCTGGTCTTGTGCGCCAGCATCCTCGGCACTCCTTACGTTGTCTGGGAATGTCACCCTTTTTATTTGTCTTGAATAAACGGCTACGGCGACGCCGAAAACAAGAACAATTCACAAGCGGCGGGCAGTACCAGTAATGAACACAAGCAGCCACAGCGAGACCTGTGTTGCGTTTACTGACACTTGGACAGAATGGGCAACACCGGAACACCCAACACACTTAGTTTGTTACAATATTTTGAATGTCTTAGTGATAAACAACTCAACATTACGGGGAAAAAAAGTTTATTTATAGAGATCCATGCCTTAAATGCACAATCATCTTCGTGGGTGGGCACGCACGGACCCCTATGGCCCGCCCATGGCGACGGGTGTGTGTCGTCGCGCCTCGCCTTACAGGAGGCTGGGATACCCGAAGGAAAAGAACTTCGCGAATGTAGTTAAATGTGCTCTGCAATTAGCTGGTGACCAGTTCAGGGTGTATCCTGCCATTCACCTAATGTTAGCTGGAATAGGCTCCAGCAAACCTCTCACCCTTGTGAGGATAAGCGGATCGTACATTAAGCAGATGGATGGGTGGACGTAACTGTCTGACTAATGCTCAAGAGTCATACCACTATTGTTTGAATTATTTAGAAGGTGTTTCTCAAAACTTAGTCAAAGCGGCATTAGCTTTACACTTCATCAGGAATGTAACCTTGTAATAGCTTTTGAGAATTGAATGTGGAGTCTGGCTCACATGTAATGCACTTGAAATTGAGTTTTTCTTAAAATACAGTAAAGGTATTGGTCTTATTGCTTCCTGATTTGTGGACTATTAGGCATATGTGACCAAAGAAACTGGGTGAAATTCAGTGGGGTAAAGGCTCTAATTGTGAGCAGCTAAGTGATGGCACTCTGTAGCGCTAAGACAAATGTCCTCTGTTTAGGGGGCATGAAAAGCAATTATTACCCCTTTTACAAGAAAATACAACTAATCTGACGGCTAAATTTATACCAAATTAATGAATTAAAATGAATGGATATGAATCTATCTATTTTATAATCAAAACTATAACAATCCAATGCATTCACTCTGTATGAAGTGTTTTGTTTTTTTTGCTTTTTAACCGATCTACTGAACGAGATTGTTTTTTTTGTTTTTATTTTTTAGAACGCATACCTGAGCAAATTAAATCGTGATTCGTGACCAAACTAGAGGAATAACGGGACGTGCTATTAACATACGTGCGTGCGTTGCCCGTCGGACAAAACCTTTGTTTTTCACATTGCGCTACCCCACTTCAAGGAGATATTTCATGGCAAGCTTACTTTTGTGACGGCGCCGTCATGACGAATGTACTTTTGACAAAACGTTCCGAGTGCGTCACCATTTTTGCCTGCAATGAGTCAATAATGTCGGCGTCCGTTTTAAATGTAAATCGAGCTGAATGTGACACTTGTGTTACAGAGTAGTTCTTGCGAGCCAACTTGTGTCTGGAGCAGTCGTTAATGGCATGGAGGTCGTCGAGGAACACGGTGATAAATTTGAGTTCTCTGAAAAAGGTACACAGGATCTCCCACTCTCCTGATAGTTTGATCAATTCGACGATTTATGATTTTTTTTTTCTGATTAAATGTGCTGTTTTGGGCTACTGGAGCATAGATTTTTATTACCCTCTTTACTACATGGTACACGTACACCTGCAATAATTTCAGAGGTGGTAAAAGTACTTTATCTGTATTTTAAGTAGAATTAAATACAGTATGTGTATTGTGTTTAAAAAAAAATACTAGTAAAAGGCAGCTACCGATTTAACTCCTAAAGCTATGAAGTACACAATTTTATTTTATTTTTTAAACCAATCTCTAAAATGTACTTGAGAAAATAGTAGTAGTAGTAGTAATGATAATAAAAATAATAATAATAATATTTATCATTTGTGATATACAATAACCGTTTTGTTAACTTAAATTACTTATATTGAGCTTTTATTGTGTCGTTTTCTATGATCACAAACTTTGGCTCCCTTTGTGCTAAGGAAATAGGAAACGACCAATCACGGCTCACCTGTTTTCTGGGTTTTGTCAGCAAACTGAGCCATGATTGGTTGTTACCTATTTCCTCAGTAGCTACATGTGATGACATGTCATCTTAAGTAACAGCAAGTGGCAAAATGTGTTATTAAAGGTATTAATTGTTCATGAAAAATAATGAAGTTATCAAATTCATTATAGACAAAATATGATGTTCTTAATGTTGAAAATGGCTCAAATATCCATTTAAACACTTACTATACTTGTTGATAGTGTTTTCACAACACATCTCAAATTTTAGGTAACTTGGGGAAGGGGTTTGTGAGCTATGGGCCGCCAAATTTTACTTTTTTTCTGTGGAAGTGGGTGTGGCTGCCTTCCTTTCAACCCTTATATCTCAAGAACCACTCGGTCAATCTTCACAAAATGGGTATTTTTGAAAAGGGAAATCAGTAATTCCAAATCTACAGTCACTTAGAAAATTGGTTCATATTTTAGTAACCCTTTGACCTTTTATTTTAGTTGACCTTAATACACAGTGTAGCTCAGTCTCTGGCTAAGGACATCCTGAATAGCATCTTTTGTCATTTTTGTGCTTTTACATTTAACACTTTTACATGTTACTGAGTAATAATCAGTTCTCCAGTTCTAATAACTGTTTTTTTCCCTCCACCTCACCAGAGCTCAAGGAATATGCGCAAGAAATAGGAATTGATCCAGAAAAAGAGCCAGAACTTATGTGGCTTGCCAAGGAGGCCATGCTTTCCCCATTGCCGACGGGATGGTTGGAGCGGTGAGTCACTGGAGGTCATACAGTGCTCCATTTAAAAACAATCAGACATTGCTTTTGAACTGGGGTTCAACGGAACGTCAGTCCATCACTTGCCAGAAGCCAGGCCGTCCATCCATGATTTGTATTTGTCAAATATCCATAATATAGCAATAAATACTCTCTTTACAAATAATCCGAATTTTCTCTAATATATTTCATGGCTCAGGCTTTATAGGGTTAAATCTTTTGTCCCTTAGCTAGGTGTGAATGTACCGACGAGATGTTGTCATCTTTTTTGACTTAAATCTTCTGACTTCTCACCTGCAGTGAAGACGAGAGTGGGAAAATTTACTACTACAACTCGCAATTGGGCACATCCATTTGGGAACATCCCTGCAAAGTGCACTACGGTCAGCGGGTGGGTCAAGAGCGTGAGCGTGCCCTGCAGGCGCCTGTTGATGGGGTGCCTGATGTGAAGAAGAACAAGAAGAAATTGAAAGAAAAACAGGAGGAAAGGAAAAGGGTGAAGGAATCACTCAAAACACAAGGAGTAAGTGTTTAACTCATTCACTGCCATTGACGGCTATAGACGTCAAAAATTAATTTGAACTATTTCTATTGTTTAACATTTTTCCCACTTTTGTTAACAAGAGTATGGAAACCTAGAATGTTTTTATTGTATTAGAACAGATATAAAATGTTTGATTAATCGTGAGGTAATTAGTGAAGTAATGCGATTAATTACAATTAAAAAATTTAATCGCCTTATGCCCCTAATTTTTAATAATCTTTTCGTTAAAAAAAGATTAAAAATTAAAAAAATAATAAAAAATATTTTATTTATTTTCTTTAAAAATAAAAGATTTAAAAAAAATAGGGGCGTCAGGCAATTTTTTTTTTTAATCGGAATTAATCGCATGACTAAACTAGTTAACTCACGATTAATCCCAAATTAAAAAAAATCTGCTCTAAATGTACAAAAAAAAATGTAAACTAATAGAAATAGTTAAAATAAATTTATGACGTCTATAGCCGTCAATGGCAGGGAATGAGTTAACTTGTACCAATAATTTTTTATGATTTGTGTTTAGTTCTGTTGTCTAGTTACTGTATGTGTTCAGAGGGTTTCTCAAACTGGTCTGAGCTCCTGTTTTTTATGGCAGGATTTAAATGATGCAGCAAGTGCTGCACTGAAATGTCCTTTAGTTTCTTAAGAAGACATGATTAATTCCACAGTTTAACCAACTTTCAAATGATGTGTGACACAAATGACTATGTCTGGTTACACCTCAGGAATCAAGAGAGAGCAATCCAGAAGCAGCAGAAGATGATATTAGGGCCATTTCTGGAGACCACCGTTGCGATTCACCGCAGCAACAGGTACGTTCCCTGCTTACGTACCTACTCAGCTTCAGTTTTGTCTGCATTATAAAAGCACAACCTTTTGGTCAAGTCAAGTCATCATCATTTAGGTAGCGCTTTCAAAGAGCCGCTTTATGTTAACAGTATTTTGTCATGTAAATTGTTTGTCCTGTGTCGTGTTATAAAGCTGTCGGGAGAGTTTTTCAGCGAGAGAGTCGCTGGAGAAGGGGAGCATGGGTTGGTAAAGCAAAAGAAGATTAAAGCAGTTGAAAGGTTTGTGCTTTGGTCATGGGAATCTGATGCTATCATCATGTGCGTTCGTATTTCTAAAATGCTTGAAGATGGTCTTCACTATAATATGGCACTTTGTTTTTGTTAGTTACCTTGCGTGTGCAGCAGCCATAAGTGGCCCCCAAATCCTTGAGGAGCTCCCTGATGAAGAATTTAAGTTCTCTGAAGAAGGTACAAATCCACATTCCCAATATTCAAACCTATGACTGCATCGACACTACATTTAGGGGTGTCAAAATTAGTGCATTCATTTTGAGTTGTTTTAAAGTACCTTTAACGTCAATATTTTTGTAAACGCATGATTAATGACCGCCTCTTACTTGGAAAGCCTGTACAGGGGGAATTCCAGTTGCAACACAGCAGACACGTCCATGTCAAAAGTTAGCAGTAATAAATTTAATAACCGCATATATTTGTGGAGACTGGGGTCAAGTTGTATTTTACACTTTTACAATTTGTGCAGAATTTCACAAGTTACCTTATGTTAAAGATTAGATAGCTGCTGGGCAAAATTTCTTTTTTTCTTTTTTTTCTTTTTGACTCTTTTCCCACATAAGAACAACATGGAAATTTTATTTTGGGATTATCTCATGTTTTTTTGTTGTTATAGTGGACGCCCGGATAATATGACTGTAATGTGTTGTAAACTTATTAAGCTTATATGCAAAAATTTTAACATGAACATCATGCAAATCAACTTACGATTGTGATTGGTTAAGATCCAATCATGAACCAGAAGTGTTGACATCATCTCAAAGATGCGTTTTATTGGTTTAGACATGCAAGTTTGTCATGTCTACTGGTACCATCTATGGGTCTGAAGGGGTTTTAATATGAAAAGAAAAATGCACTGAGCTGTCACCAACTTCTTACAAATGCAATTATGCAATCTTATGGCAGATAAATGACCTCAACACAAATCAGTAGTCATTTTTTACAGTACAGTACATCTTTTTAACTCAATCACTGCCGTTGACGGCTATAGACGTCAAAAATTTATTTGAATTATTTCCATTAGTTTTACATTTGTGCCCACTTTTGTTAACAAAAGTAAGCAAACCTAGATTTTTTTTTTGTATTAGAACAGATATCAAATTTGTGATTAATCGTGAGTTAACTAGTGAAGTTATGCGATTAAATACGTAAAAAAATTGTAATCGCCCGACCGCTCCTAATTTTTTTTCTTAAAAAAATTAATAAAACAATTTAAATCGGGAGTTAACTAGTGAAGTCATGCGATTAATTATTTTTAACAATTGTAATTGCCCGACGCCCCTAATTTTTTATATTTTTTTCTTTAAAAAAACAACACATTATTAAAAATAAAAAATACAAATAATAAAAAAAAGAAAAAGAAAAGATTATTAAAAATTAGGGCATCAGGCGATTAAAATTTGTAATTGTAATTAATCGCATGACTTCACTACTTAACTCACAATTAATCACAAATTTTATATCTGTTCTAAATGTACCAAAAAAAATCTTAGGTTTTCATACTCTTGTTAACAAAAATGGAAAAAAAATGTAACTAATAAAAATAGTTCAAATTAATTTTTTACGTCTATAGCTGTCAATGGCAGTGAATGAGTTAATTTTAACTCAGCTTTATGAATTATTATGAAATTACTGTATCAATGACGACAAGATGCAGCGTCTAACAAATTACGAAGGGAGGTGGGCAAGTCTCAAGGAAAACGGAAACTATCACTAAAGATGCAGTAGAAATACACAGCCTGCCCAGATGACGCTGAAGTTACCATTACACTTTCACACCCACCTACTATTGTAATGTTTTATCCAATATTTCCTGGAAAAATTTGTTTCTTAAGCAGAATGAGAAATTATGACGTGATTCATCTAACGGAAAGAGGGAAACGGTGATGTTAACCATAGAACCAAAAAATGCTACTTACTTCCATATAGGAAGCACTGTCTGAATGAGCAATGCAACCATAAATCTCTGTTACTCTGCAGTCCTACTCAGCGTTATATTATAACAGTTTTCCTTTGCTTTGTTTTTTCATTTTCACTACCTAAACAGAAATCAAGGAATATGCTCAGGATATGGGCATTGATCCAGAGAAAGAGCCGGGCCTCATGTATCTTGCCAAGGAGGCCATGTTTGCCCGACTTCCTCCAAAATGGATTCCTGTGTAAGTAATCAGGCATGTTTTCCCCGGTGCCTTATTAGCCTGGCGCCGCGCTGGGCCATTCAAGCCCTCTGTTGAAACCTCCTTCTTTTACTTTCGGCTTTTCCCTTCAGGGGATCACCACAGCGAATCAGTTGCCTCCATCTAACCCTGTCCTCTGCATCCTCTGCTCTCACACCAACTACCTTCATGTCCTCTTTAACTACATCCATTAACCTCTTTGATCTTCCTCTAGCCCTCTTACCTGGCATTTGGAAACTCAGCATCCTTCTGCCAATATACTCACTATCTCACCTCTAGACATGTCCAAACCATCTCAGTTTGGCCTCTCTGACTTTATCTCCAAAGCCTCTAACATGTACTGTCCCTCTGATGTACTCATTTCTGTTTTTATCCATCCTGGTCACTCCCAAACATAATCTCAGCATCTTCATCTCTGCCACCTCCAGCTCTGCTTCCTGTCTTTTCCTCAGTGGCACTGTCTCCAGACCAAACAAGATCGCTGGTCTCACCACACTTTTATAAACCTTTCCTTTCATTTGAGCTGGAACTCTTCTATCTATCACACATCACTGAAATATTGCTGATCAATAACATCTATTACTTATTTGACCGTATCTTTCTGACTGGGTCTTCACAGCCTAGATGGGAGTGGGAACGTGTTCTTCCACAACTACCGTTCAGCCATAACCACATGGGAACATCCTTGTGATGTGCACTACCGCAAACTGGTGGCTCAGGAGCGTGAGCGCATGCAGCAGGCCAGTGCTCTCTTGGCATCAGAAGGCAAACAGAACAAGGAGGGAACAACTAGCGTAAGTGTGCCTTATAACTAACTCTGTGTTGATGCCAAGTGTGTGTGTCAAGTTTTTGAGAGAGAGCGTTCAATTGGCATGCTGACTGCTGGAATGTCCATCAGAGCTGTTGCCCGTGAATTGAATGTTTATTTATCTACCATAAGCCGTCTCCAAAAGCATTTCAGACAATTTGCTGTGGTTATTTTGATATGTGTTAAGACTTCTGGCCTTGTGTTTTATTTTTTAACGGAGGAACTATCTTAAAAGTAGAGGACGCAGTTTTCAAACTGCTAGCACAATTTGAGTATAGCCTCACTTCACTTCTTGACCCTTCTTCTTCGTGTCTCTGCCCAAAGAAACGCCCACACCTCACTGACGGCTCACCTGTTTTCCGGATTTGGTCATGTGAGGTTTGCAAGCTGAGCCCTTAGGCACTATGATGTCATCTTCAGTTGATGGCCGGTGGCAAAATAGCCGCTCCCTGAGATGGATAAAATGGGTGGATTTTGCTGCTGAATTTATTTTCAAACGCAATATTATTCAGAATATTGTGTTTAGACTAATGGAAATGCATAGAAGATATTATTGTAAAGACCATTTTTTAACTTGACAATTTCAAAGTACTGCATGTATGCAATTAAGGATTCCAGAGGTGCCGATGCTGATTCAGCAGAGGAGAAGACCAAGCCAGAAGTGATTGACAATTCCCATTATAACAACCACAGTACTGAAACACCACAGCAACAGGTACAAATGCTGTTTGCGACATACCAAACCAAATGACAAATCTTGTAGTGCTGGCCATTTTCATGGGAGCTTGTTTACATGACTGCTAACTGTTTTGTCCTTTTTTCTGTCTTGAAGCAACAAACAGAGTTTGGGGTCTCTGGCAATTATGCTTGTTGTGACAGTCAATTGGAGAGTGATGCCAAAAAAAAATGGGAGAATGAAACTGCTAAGAGGTTTGCTGCTCTTTTACTCATGGAGAACTGTATCAGTGATTCAGTTTGTTGTACATGTTGATTCCGGACTGGAGCTCAAGTTGTCATTTGTTGTTGTGTTTCCTATTCAAACGGAATGTAACCCTTCCTTTATTAGCCACCTTGTGTCTGCAACAAGCACAAGTTGCCAACAGATCCAGGAGGAGCACAGGGATGACGAACTTTGTTTTTCTGAAGAAGGTACACAGTACATTGATCAACATTGCCGATATATTCAAAGCTAAGGTCCCACAATTTTAACAGCTAGCTTCTGGGAAAAACTGATTTAATGTGTTGATCTATACTGAATTATTGATACTCTTGATTTTAGATCTTTATGCTCTACAAATGATTCTCAAATCAAAATATTGATGGTTTTGATACTGCAGTCGTTTGCTACTAGCTCTGTCAACACACCCATGTGGTACCCATGGCTGGTGAATGGGTCCCATCTGGGCTACCCAGCTGGGTTCCAGTTAATTTTGGCCAGGGATTTCATGGTGTCCCAATGTGGGCAAGCCCAGATGGGCTCAAGGTGAGCCTCATATGGGCCCTAGCTAAAACCTACATTGGCTTAAAGGTGGGCTTCTTTTGGGCCCTAGCTAAAACCCATATGGGTATGGAATGGGCTGCGCCTGGGCTCCCCAGCTGGGTCCCAGTTAAAAGTTGATTTGATTTGTGGGTTTTTGAGCAGATCAAACAAATATGTCATGTTCCGAAAAGCCAAACACAGCAATACATTACAACAAACAATCAATAAAGCAAAATGTTGACTTAAAAAAAAAATAGATTGCCATGACAGAGATTTGAACTAGGGTACCATTGAACTAAAGTCAGACACCCTAGCCACTAATACATTTAACATTACATCAACCTATCACTGATTGTAGCTCCAAATTTTAACAGTGATTTTGGTGTATTCTTTGTGAATCACCCTGTACATTTAACCAATTTTTGCTGTGCAGATGGGCTCAAGTTGGGCCTCATATGGGCCCTAGCTAAAGCCCACATGGGCAACCCAGTTATCTCCCATCTGGGGCCCACTGGGCTTATTATGGTGTTCCTGATTGTACCCATTAGGGCTCCTTTCACACTTATGCTACACAGTTATTTTCTTACAAGCTTTAATAACAAGGCGACCAATAATAAGATAAATTACCTTATTATTGAACGCCAAAGAACAACAAATGGTCAGTGCTCCGTCACTGTCAAACAGAATTATTAATTTTCCAACTCAAATGAACAGCCTGAAAGACTTGTTGAGGTGGCAAAAGGTTGCTTGTTGGCAGGCTTCCATTAATTGGCTTGAAGGGGGAGGGGTTTTCCCATATCTTTTCGGAATCCTCTGCAGCACCACTTTCTTCTAGGTTTGAATATTAATCTGGTGCTATCAAACTTGTATGAAATGGTCCATTTATAGTCCAAATAATACATATTGTCACCCTCTTAATATAATTGCCTAAGTAATTTTTTTGCCCCCAAATATTTTTTTTGCCTAAATCATCCCCTTCTGATGCAAATTAAAAAAAAATGTGTTTCATGAAAAATCTGGAGAATTTTATTATTTTAAGATAGTGTCAATATTAAGTTGAAATATAGATTTATTTATTTTTTTGGGGGGGGCATTTTTTTTTTCCAAAAAGAAAATCTTAATTATAAAGAAATATAGGCCATAGTAAGCTCTATTGCACATGCTGTTACTGTACAAAATTTGAATATTTTGGAGTGAAGCCAGGGCCCAGTTATGGCCCATACTTAGTTTCACCCATCTACTGCCGAAGTGGGGCCCAACAACGAAGCCCACTCTAAGCCCATGCCCAGCAAAAGCCCAACTAGACCAAGGGGTGCTCATATGGGCCCCAACTATACATGTTTACTGGATAGGGAGCTAGCTAACTAGCACCTAGCGCTAAAGCCAAACTGTGTCAGGTTTTTTACTTTCTGGACCTGGATTTGCCACCTCTGTTGTGGACAAAGGTTGTAAGATATTTCAGGTTAAGCCAAATCACTGAATACAAGGCATTTACACTGTGTGCACAATTATTCTAACCTTGCTCTGCAAGCTGAATTCTCGCTGTAATTGTGAGTTTACAAACTCCCGAGAATACATCTTGTCCCGAGCCAGTTGATTTTCACCAGTGGTTCGGACCAATCACAGAGCAACATTGTGTTTGGGGGCGGTAATTGCTGCTGTGACGAGTACCAGGAAGCACTGACACCATAGGAAACAAACCTTACAAGGTTGGGGAATCCAGGTCCAAAAAGTAAAAACCCTACCATAGATTGGCATTAGCCACAGGTGCTTCTACTCAACTGGCACGTAAACAAGCTCGTCTCCAGCCTGTGACTAAAGCCAAACTGTTTCAGGGTTTTTACTTTCTGGACCTGGATTCCCCAACCCTGTCCCCTAACATAGATGAATGTACACTGCAATTAATCAGCGTTTCCTTGTTGAATGTTGAACAGTGAGAGAGGCTATTTTCCACCCTACGACAAAAATGAAGACTACATTTTCATCCATGGCCGTGATTGGTCAGGTAGACGTGCAAAGATGCCGCATCCTCTAATCAGCTCGAAGTATTGTACAGAATGTCCCGCCTTACCCAAGCAAAACACCATGGAGCAGTCCCAGATTGATATTGTGGAGAACTCCCTTCAGTGAATCACAATTATCAATCTGGCTATTGCTAGGTTAAAATTATTTGGCAAGTGAGTGTCATAATTTTTATACATATTTTACAAAGCTATACACTTGAATGCTTATTGCTTATTGGATGTAAGCATATCAGGTGATATGTATTTATGTAGTCAGGACCTGGGTTTCCTACCCCTGATCCAGTCTATCAGGAGTCACTCTTGCATCTCAGCTATTTCTTTGCACAGTCTTGACGCATGTGTTGTTTAGAGGTCGTCGAGCTCCAGCCTTCCTTACGTTTACCGTCTCTGAGCGCTAAACACCAGGTACACCTTGTAGTTCTCGGCTATCTGGGCAGTTCGCAGTTGTGAAATATGACGGCACTGGAGGATCATGGGTTCCTAGTAGCTGCACGTTAGATTTTTCTCAAATCTTTTAAGGGGAAGTCAACCCAAAACATGTATTTGACAATAATATGTTCTATGCAGCCCCACTATTCTAAATATGCTATTCTGGTTAATATTGTGTCAGTGGAATGTGAATTAAGAAGCAAAATCCAGCAGTTTTTATCAATATGAAAAGGCGGCCATTTTGCCACTTGCTGTCAAGTGAAAATGACATCGCAGTTGCTCAGGTCTCAGGCAACAACCAATCACAGCACAGCTTCAGAAAAAAAGGTGATCTGTGACTGGTCGTTGCCTGAGCCCTGCGCAACTGTGATGTCATTTTCACTTGACAGCAAGTGGCAAAATGGCCACTCCGAGATAAAAATGGCTGGATTTTGCTTCATAACTCATATTCCACAAATGTAATATTAATCAGAATGTCATGTTTAGACTAGTGAGGTCACATTTAACATATTATCGTCAAGAGGTTTAAACTTCCTCTTTAATTTTCATCTTTTATTCTCCACATTTCTTATGACTGCAACAAAACGTTTGATGGTTCTGTGATCACGCCCCAATATTTTAGCAATTTCAACAGTCCTGAATCTCTCTGAAAGACTTTTCACAATGTCGGACTTTTCCAAGTCAGTTAAATATCTTTTATATGAAAAGAAGCTGCCTAATAATTAGCACACCTTCATATGGGGTGTTGATCTCCTTAGGCCACACCTTCCCACACACTCCTTTATAACACAAATACAAATCAGCTGATACGGTTAAATCCAACAAGGTTTTAGCCTTTCAGGATTATACAACTTGAAGTTGGAAAATATACATGGAGATCATGATATGGTAAAAAAAATACTCACTTGGCAAGTTTGACATCTTTGGCCGTATCCAGGTACCAAGGGAAAACGTGGGGCTTTATATGGCACTAAACACTGTTCGTGCTGCAGTTGTTTGGAATAAATATATAGGGTTATGTAATGATTACCAACCAATACCAACTCTAATGTTACTAGGTATTGGAGCTGAAAGGATATCAGTGTTGTCTAAATTGTCTATCTTTTAATTTGCTTTGTGTTTTAGAGATTATGCAGTATGCACGGGACATAGGCATAGATCCAGCGCGAGAGCCAGAGCTTATGTGGCTTGCCAAGAAGGCCATAGCTGAAAAACTGCCTCCGGGATGGTTAGAGCGGTAAGTTACTTGAGGTGATCCAGACATTTTTAGACTTGCTCTGGAAAAGATTGTGTGATTTTTACGACCGTTATATTGCAAGACTGACTGCCTTGTAGCACTCATTCTGAAATTAAATTAAATTCCGGTGTCTGTGTGAGACTACGTTTTGAATTTATGTAATGTTTTGTGCTAAATTAGATTTGTAGAACAGAAATGGGGAAAATATATGCCAACTCATCATCATCAATCATCTTTCTTTCTTTCTTTCTTGCTGTAAATATTTAGATACATTTTCATGCCAATCTGGATATTTACTTGAGTCTTTCCAAAGGCACAAACATTATCTACAATCCATGTTGGGGGACCAAATGTCATGGCAGTAAATTTTTATCATCTGGATCCACACGTTTTACATTATAACCAGTATTCATTTCTGTTAAATTGGTTAAGTAATATGGGCAGCCACTGCCGTAATGACTTCATATCAAGCTAGCAGGTTGTGAAGGAATAAGTGATTCATTGTACACTAACAAATGAAAAATACCTGCTAATTTACTGTATAGCCTCTCTTCTGACTTGATCCATCCAGGGAAGATGAAAGTGGGAACAACTCCTTCCACAACTGCCAGTTAGACACGTGCATTTTGGAACACCCTTCAAAAGTGCACTATAGGCAGGTGGTGGTTCAGGAGCGTGAGCGTAACCAGCGCATGGCTGTTCATGGGCCCACTGCGGTTAAGAAGATCAAGAAGAAAGTAAAAGAAAAGCAGGAAGAAAAGAAAAGGATGAAGGTAGCAATCAAAACACAGGGAATGTTTTGTTGTTGTTGTTAGGACAACACATGATCCCATCCAAAAGTATTGGTACAGTGAGGCCAATTTTTTATTTTAGCTGAATGGAGAATTTAAATATTTGTTTGAAATCAAAACGATAAACGACACATGAGATAACAGGAATGAATGCCTAAACTCAGCTTCATATATGGGTTTTGTCGGTGTACATTCACATTCACAGTATACTAATTTTTACAGAGTAACCAACATTAAACTTGGAAGCCGTCAAACAGAAAGCTATCATAGTAGGAATTAAGAGGATGAGTGCTGGCTTTTCTCTTAATCTTGTAACCACGGGCATACCATTGTAAGTTATATTTCGTTTGATACTTTTCAATAGGGATGCACGATATTTATTGTACCGATAATCATTGGGCCAATATTGGGAGAAACTGACGTAACTTGTATCGGGTCACTTTAAGAGTCCAAGGCTCTGTTGCATGTCATAGGAGGCTATGTCCGAGGCTCCCTTGCGCTCACCCGGTCCGACGGGCCGTGGCACCGTCTTGGGGGCGACCTGCTTGGGTGCAAAGTGCTCTAGACGCTGGAGAGAGATGATTACCTGGCCATGCCTTTTTATTTTTAACTGTACTTTGACCTTCCTTTGCTGAATATTATAATTGTGTGGACTTAATTGACATTGAGTGCAGTTCGAGCAACTTTTCACCGCACTTTCAACATACTGGACGAAATGTCGCAACCACCAGGACCACCGTGGGTTGTTGTCAGGTCTGGCAGGCGGTAGTAAATAATAGTGGGGCAGCCGAGCCAATCTATGGCTAAGCAAATGGCTAAGAGTAAGGATTATATTATTTTTTTATTATAATTTTAATTTATTTTGAGATACCATTTTTTGTTTTTGTTTTACCTGTCTTTGTTATTGCACTTTGTATGCAGCAATGGCTGGTTTGAAGTGCTTTATAAATAAAGTTGAGTTGAGTATTCAGTGTACAAGAAAATCAAAGGAAGTAGCCTTACTGTTCCAATACATTTGGAGGAGAGTGTATGAGAAACTTGCTGGGTAGTGAACATTGCTGTGATAATTATTTCTTATTCTAGAGGTAAAGTCTATTGTACACAGCATCACTTTAAAAAAAAAAAGAGGGGAAAAAAGCAATGGAATACTGTTTTGGTCTGCTCGATTTGATTTTGAAAAAGTGCACCTTACCTTAAGTCTGTTGATCTCTCTCAGTCTTGATCTCTTTCTGTGCATGTGCAGAAAAATAATTTCCGTAGTATTCACGTGGATTCAGCAGAGGAGATTACAAAAACTATGACTGAATCATCTCAGCAGCAGGTACTGCAGGTCTGCTTTGAATGTCCTCGTGAAAATATTTTCATTGAGTTGTATCAAAACTTAATTTATTAGCGTGTAAGCGACATGTTGTTTTGGTTTTGTCTCTAAAAGCTGTTGGGAGAGCTGCTGGATTCCCATAATATTCCAATAATGGATATCGAAAAAGTGGGGAATGAAGAGGCAAAATGTGAGAAGACTGGGATTGCCATAAGGTCTGTTTATAGAAAGATGTACTGTGACAAGATGTTTAGTCGTATCTACTAGATTCCTGACTGGATGTTGTTTTTTGTTGTTTGCTGCCGTTGACATCAAGTTAGTCATTTTAGTACATTTGAAGTACCTCAAATAACATTGGCTTTCCCTTTGTTTAGGAATGATAATCACACAGATAATCAGCTTCCTCTAAATGCTGTTGAATTTGGTCCTTCCACTTTTGAGGACACAGTGGAAGAAAGCCAAAACTATGAAATCACGTCAGAAGAGGAAAAGGCAGGCGGGGAGAAGTACAGAACTGAAAAAGAGCAGGGTGATCTCAGACAGTCAAATGTAGAGAAAGAGATAAGGTGCATGGAAGTCAAACTGGATGGTAAGGAGGACACACAGCATTTAATGAGGGAGGAGACAAAAATGCATATTCTCCAAAAAGATGTGGGGGAGGGATTTCAGTTGAGAAGTGAAATGGAGATAAAAATACATCCCCATCACAAAGACCTTGTAAAAGAGGAAGAAGGGCGATTCGATGCAGATCACCAGAGGAGAGAGGAGGAGGAGATGAAGTTGTTAAAGGAGAGAACGTTGAGATTGTGCCGCTACCAGAAGCAGCTGAAGCGAGATGAAGAGGCAGAGACAGAGCGCTTGATGAGGGAAAAGGAAACAAGAACACTGCTCTTCCAGATAGAGCTGAAGAGGAAGGAAGAAGAGGAGATGGAGCGCTTAAAACGGGAGATGGAAACTAGAACATGTCTCTATAAGAAGGAACTAAGTGCGGAAGAAGAGAAAGAGGTGCAACAATTTAAAAAGGAAAAAGAGAATAGAAGACATATCTTGCAAGAGAAACGGAAGAAAGAGGAAGCAGAGGAGAAAAAGCAAGTTGAGCAGTTGAAGAAGGATAAAGACTTGAGAAGACAGATCTATTTAGAGAAATTGCGGAAAGAGGAAGAGGGAGAAGTTGAACAGTTGAAGAAGGAAAAAGAAAAAAGAATGTGCCTCCTAAAAAGAGAGGAAGATGCACAGCTGGAAGGATTCAAGAGAGAGAAAGAGATGAGAACAAGTCTCCGCCTGGAGGAAAGGAAGAAGGAGGAGGAGGAGGAGGCAAAGAAGTTAAAGCAGGACAAGGAGACCAGAGTGCGTCTTTTTCAGAAAAAGATGACACAAGAGGAAGAGGAGGAGATAGAACAGTTGAAGAAGGAAAAGGAGAAGCAAGTACATTTTCGCCAGGAGGAGCTGAGACGACAGGAAGAAGAAGAGTTGGAGCGATTAAATGCAGAGATAGAGGCAAGAATGTGTCAGCAAAGGAGAGAGGACGAGGATAAGATGTTGCTGAGAAAGAAGACGAGAACAAAAGTTGAGATGGAGCTACGGGGAAAGGAAGAGGAGGAGGCAGAACAACTTATGATGGACAAGGAGAAGAGAATGGCTCTCCATTTGGAGGAGCTGAGGGAGGACGAAGATAAGGAGATACAGCGGTTGAAACAAGAGAAGGAGTCTAGAATGCATCTCTGCCGCAAAGAGCTCATTCAAGAGGAAGAGGAGGAGGTGAAGAGGTTAAAGATGGAGAAGGAGGCAAAAATGCAATGTCGCCGACAGGAGCTGAGGAGAGAGGAAGAGGCAGAGGTTGAGGAGTTGAAGAAGGAGGAGACCAGAATAAGGATGGAGATGCACCTCTGCAATGAGAAGTTAGTAAAACAAGAAGAAGAGGTGGCACAGTTAAGAACACAGATGGAAATGAGAATGCGCTTATGCCGGGAGGAGATGGAAAAAGAGGAAGAGGAAGTTGTCAAGCGGTTGAAGACTGAAATTGAGATGAAAGTTCAACTTTGCCGGGAGGAGCTGAGGAGGGAAAAAGCGGAGGAGAAGGAGCAGTTGAAGAGTGAAATGGAGGCAAGAATGTGTGACCACCGAAATAGGCTCACAAGAGAGGAAGAGGAAGAGGTTGAGCAACTGAGTACTAAAAAGAGGGTAAAACTCGAACTCTACCAGGAGAAGCTAAGAAGGGAGGAAAAGGAGGAGACAGAACACTTGAAGACAGAAATGGAGGCTCGAATGTCCGTCTGTTTGGAAGAGTTGAAGACAGCAGAAGAAAAAGAGGTGGAAGAGCTGAAGAGGGAGAAGACTCGGTTGAAGTCGGAGATGGAAATGAAGATGCATCTCTGTGAGGAAGGTCTCAGGAAAAAAGAAGAGGATGAGAGGAAGGAGTTGAAGACGGAGAAAGAGCTTAGAGTGCGCTTTCGCCGGGAGAAGCTGAGGAGAAAGGAAGTGGTGGAGGTGAAACAGATGAAGACAGCCAAGGAGGCAAGAATACATCACTGCAGGGAGGAGCTGAGGCGAGAGGAAGAGGAGGCCATGGAGCAGCTGAAGGCAGAAAAAGTTGTCAAAATGCATCTCAACTGGGAGGAGTTACGCAGGGTGGAAGAGGAGGAGGTGGAGCGCTTCAAACAGGATAAAGAAATGAGAATGCGTCGCTGTCGAGAGGAGCTCAGGAGAGAGGAAGACGAGGTGGAGAAGTTGAAGGAGGAGGAGAGTGAAAAAAGGAAGGAAATTGAGACGAGAATGCGTGTTCGTCAGCAGGAGCTGAGGCGAGAGGAGGAAGAAGAGCTGCGGCGTTTGAAGTCCGCAATGGAGGCAAGAATGAGCCTGTGCCAGGAGGAGATGAGGAGAGAGGAAGAAGAGGAGACTGAGCGTTTGAAAATTGACATTGAAAGACGAATGCATCTTCAACAGCAGGAGCTGATGAGAGAGAAAGAAGAGGAGTTGGAGCATTTGAAGAAAGCGAAGGAGGCAAGGGTGAGACTCTACTTGGAGGAACTAAACAAAGAGTTAAATGAGGAGTTTGAGTGTTTGAAGAAGGAGAAAGAGATGCAAATGCACTTCCATCAGGAGGAGCTGAGGAGAGAGAGAGAAGAGGCAGCAGAGCGTCTGGAGACCGAAAAGGAGAGCAGAATACAGCTCCACCTGCAAGAACTGAGAAGAAAAGAAGCGGAGGTGGTGGAGCAGTTTATTCAGGAGAATGAGATGCAATTAAAGGCTGAGATGGACAAAAGAATGAGCGCTTTCCAGGAAGAGCTGAGAAAAGAAGAGGAGGAGAACGCAAAACATTTGAAGAAGAAGAAGGAGATGAGAATCAGCATTCACCAGGAGGAACTGAGGAGGGAGGAGGAGCAGGAGGTGGAACGTATGAAAAGGGCCAAAGAAAGAAGAATATGTCTCTGTCAAGAGGAACTGAGGAACGAGGAAGGAGCGGCGGTGCAACTTTTGAGAAGAGAGAAGGAGGCAAGAATGTGTCAGCAAAGGAATGAGCTAAAGCGATATGCTGATGAAGAGGACCGGTTAAAGAGGGAGAAGCTGAAGAAGATGCGTGTCCGACAGGATAAGCTGAGAAGAGAGAGAGAAGAAAATGCGGAGAGGTTGAGAAATGAAAAGGAGACACGATTGCGTTTCCGCCAGGAGAGGGAGAAGGTCAAGAGAACATGTGTGCGCCAGGAGGATGTAATCAAAGAGGAGGATGCAGAGTCGCTCGCGAGGGAAAAGGAGAATCTGTCAAATGAAGAGGCACAACTACTAAGCGGGGAAAAGAAAATGCATTCATCCAAAGAAGAGCTGACGGGAGAGGAACATGGAGAAGGCGTAGAGCAGTTAAAGAAAGAGAAAGGGTTGAAAGCACATCTCCGTCAGGAGAAGCCACAAAGGGATGATAATGTGGAGCCGCAGAAGAGGGAAAATGATACCAAAAATTCTGAGTTGCAAAAAGAAGATGGGTCGAAGAGTGAGAACAGAACATGTCTCCTTCAGGAGACACTGATATCAGAGAAAGAGGGCGAGAACGGAGAGACCATGAACGTGGAGAAGAGAGCATGTGTAGTCCAGGCAGAGCTGAGTGAGGAAAAGGTGGCAGAGTATTTGAAAGAAGAGAAACAGAAGCCATCGCAGATTAGTCAGGACAAAATCAGTACAGAGGAGGAGGACAACGAGAAAGAGAAAGAGGACAATGAGAAAGTGAAGAGCGAGAAAGAGAAGAAAACACATCTTGGTCAGGAGGAACCGTGCAAAGAGGAAGAGGATGAGCTGGAGCGACTGAAAAAGGAAAAAGAGCAAAGAACACACCTCCGCCTGGAGGAGCTGAGGAGACAGGAAATTGAGGAGGTGCAACGGTTGAAAAGGGAAAAGGAAACAAGAATTCTTCTCCGTCAGGGGGAGCTCAGGGGTGAGGAAGATGAGAAAGCGCAACTTTTAAAACGTGAGAAGGAGAGACGGACATGTCTCCGCCAGCAGCAATTGAAGAGAGAGGAGGAAGATGAGGTGGCACGGTTGAAGTGGGAAAAGGAGAAGAGAACTCGTCTGCTGCAGGAGAAGCTGTGGCGAGAGGAAGAAGAGGAGAGGTTGAACCGAGAGAAGGAGAAGAGAGCGCGTCTCCGTCAAATGGAGCTGATTAGAGAGGAAGAGGAGGAGCGGTTAAAGAGGGAGAAGGAGAAACGAACACGTCTTCGCCAGGAGGCGCTGAGTAAAGAGGAGGAGGAAGAGGCGGAGAAGTTAAAAAAGGAAAAGGAAAAGAGAATGCTTTTACACCAAGAGGATCTGAAGAAAGAGGAAGCGAAAGAAGCCGAAAGGTTAAAAAGGGAAAAAGAGAAAAGAATGCGTCTTCTCCTGGAGGAGCTCAAAAGAGAGGAGGAGGTAGAGCGGTTACAAAAGGAGAAGGAAAAAAGGATACGTCTCTGTCTGGATGAGCTAAAGAGAGAGGAAGAGGACGAGATGGTCAGGTTGAAGAGGGAAAAAGAAAAGAGAATGCGTCTCCGTCAGGAGAGGTTGAAAAGAGAAGAGGAGGAGGAGGTGGAGAAGTTGAAAAGGAAGAAGGAGAAGAGAATGCATCTTCGCCAGGAGGAGCTGAGGAGAGAGGAAGAGGAGGAGTTGGAGCAGTTAAGGAATACAAAAATGGGCCTCTTCCAATTGGATCTGTGCAGTGAGAAAGAGGAGGAGTTGGGGAGATTCATGAACAAGAAAGAAAAGAGAATGCGTCTTCATCAAATTGACCTGAGGGGAGAAGAGGAAGAGAAGAAACTGAAGACCGAGTACAAGGAAAAGCTGAGGTAGGTTATACATATTTTTAGCATATTTCAAACTTCCACCACTGAACAAAAATGTCACCAAAAGTACAGATCCTGAAATTAGTCTCATTTTAATGTGCAACACACGAAAACAAATTTAAGCAATTTTATTAACTTGGTCAACAATTCAATTTATGATCTTAATTTGGTTAAACAATTATTTTTTTAGTGTGCCTTCATCAACGGGATTATTGTCAAAAGAACATGCCAAAAGGACACATTTGGGGAAAAAAAGACTTCATATAAACCCATTGACTGTCTTTGTTTTTTGTTTTTAAATACGGGACGGCAGAAATATGTTACGTCAAAACTCGCCAAAACTGAATGAATGAGGAAATCAAATGTCGTGTGTGGCTCAAAGGAGGCGGAGATAGAGGGAAACTCAAGGTTCATTGGATAAACCTGGTAGCTAACGGGGTTAGGTTAATAGTCGGTTACTACGGTAACGGACCGAGAGTTTTAAGTTACCTCTTTTTATGAAACAGGTTAGAGTTACCTCTTTTTCGCTGGTTTCAGTTCCCTTTCTGAAACAGAAAATGCAGTTTCCCGCATTTCAGGGTTAACAGACTCAGGGTTCTCACTAAACCTGCTTTGTGAAATGGACTCCAGATATAGTTTTGAAAGTTGACCTGATTGAGCAAGACTGTTATTAAAAATATATATATATATATATTCAGCACCTCAGAATTATCATAAATCATCTTAATAAATAAATAAATGAGGTGCTGAGTGACCAATGGGTGCCATGAAGATAGGACAGTGTTAAATGAAAGCAAAATGTGGAGCCTTAAAGTACATTTTGGCCGTCAATGGAAGTTTTTACGCTCGGAAATGTTGAAGTATCTGATGATTATCCAATGTGTGCACCTCCTAAGGGCTTTGCGCCAGTGTCTGCTGGCCAAGAGGAGAGACGAGGAGGCATTGTTAATAGCTGACCAGAAGGAGGAATTACCTGAATCTGTCCAGAAGGAGATAGAGGAGGAGCAACTTAAGATCAGGTCAGACACAAAAATGCAACAGTTCGAAATTGTTACTAATTCCCTTTTATTATATTTTCTATACTGTATTATCCTGTGCATTTAGAACCTCAAGATACCATCTCCACTTTTAGAAATGGTCATGTGGACCGCAAATGGCTAATTTGCCAATTGTGGTACCGTACTAATATCTTTGGACTGATGTGTGTGTGCGCGTGTGCAGGCAGGACCGTGAAGCTGTTCTGAGGGCACTTTGCATTGCACTGGAAGAAGAAAGGTCAGTAGTATATAACAGGCTCAAGGCTCAAAGGCTGCAAAAGCAACACAGTATGTGACCTTGACATATTGATGAACTTGACGAGGCAAAATGTGCCACCACAATTGCTGACACATTGCATGGCATATACAATGTACAAATTGCCATTTTAAACCTATTAAATGTTGTTATTATTATTATTTATTTTTGGGACTCAACAGTTATCCCTCTTCTAAATCACACCTATTATTGGTGTCATTTTAATGACTGACATGTAAGATTGGCCTTAAGCCAGCAGGAGTTGTAGACTATATGAGGCCTCAGTCTGACTTGTAGTAAGCAGTCAGACAAGTAATGGAATCGAAGTTGCATTTTTAAGAGGTATTTAAATTTAAGTCATTTGATCTTTATGGCTAAGGTGATGAAGTCTTTTTGTTGTAGGCCTCAAAACGTGGACCTGCCTGGTCACCCCACACAAAGGAGGCAGTACTTTGAGCATCTGAAGGTAGAATCTGAAGAGAAGCTGCAGGAGGAGAACAGCAAACATCAGGACGACGGCGTGGAAAACTTTAAATTCTTCAAACCCGAGGTGTGTGAAGTATTTGTACTTGGTTCCCCATCATTTGAGTTAAACGATGTTATGTCACATCTGCTGATTGTGTGTCACAACAGATAGGAGACATGAAGATTGTCGATCTGACTGATTCGATCTTTTGCGAGACTCTTGATCTGATGGGTCAGGTAATGTGCTAATGAATTAGGGCTGAATGATTAATCCAATTCAAATCGACATCGCAATGTAGTAGAATACAATTTTCAAATTGCAAATGCTCCAATTTGAGAAAGGGAGGGGACTGCTACCTATCAATTGGTTAATAGGCTTTATTTTATATATATATATATATATATATATTAAGGCTTGAAATAAGGGGTTTTGCGTCAACAATTTTATTTTGCGCCTCATTTATACACATTGAATAGCAAAACTGAGAATCAAATGCTGAGACGACCGTCTAAAGAAAGAGGAAGAACCATGTCACCTACAGCGGGTAGTCAGAGGTCGAGGGAAGCTCTGCTATTTACGCAGAAGCAGCTAGCTAGCTAGCAACAGCTTCAGAGGGCTACTAGTGCGCCTAAATACGCACCCGAGTCAGTCACGCTCCTGCGTGGCGGCCAATAAGCTTTAAAAGTGTCATACTCATGCTAAATGCTACGCTAACCTAGGATTGGCACAGCTAGCGCGTTTAAGTGCTTGGGTGATCGATGACACTGCTGATGTTTGGCTGAGCACAGTTTTGTGAAAAATTGAAGTGATAACGCTAGTGATGGCAAAATGAAGCGTCATGAAGCACTTGCGATACTTTTTGACTCCTCAAGATGGCACTCATGATTCAAAGATGCAATGCAAATGTAATCCATTTTCATTGCACTTGCCTTTATCTTTAAACCAAGAGCACCATCTAGAGGAGTCAAAAAGTATCGCAAATGCTTCATGAAGCTTCATTTTGCCATCACTAGATAACGCCACAGATTTGTTTGCATTATTGCTGTAATGAGATTTATGACTTCCTGATTTATGTTTATGCCACACGTTGGTCGAATTTTGGGAAGCTGTCGTTATGAAACGCTTAATGGACTGCAAGTCAATGTGTTAAGTAAGTTAACAACTCTGAAGTTGATCAATTCTCTTTCATAATGATTCACAGATCATTTGCCTTTATTTTAGTTTAAGCATTATCAAACCAAACCATTAAAAAATAATCAGTTATTTATTGTTATATCGGTAGGGAAGACTGCCTTGCAAAAATAATTGCATGTTAAGTCACAATTGCAATATATTTTTCAAAATCATTCAGCCCTACAATGATTTTCATGATTCATTTTTAATGTATGTGTCATCTCCCTTTATTAGGCCATCCCGCCCACATGGCCGAAGTAGCAGCGTCAGATCTTCTGTGCTTTGCAACATAGGTTAAGAAGCACCACACCGGTCTGTTCTCAGTAGATTGCTTTTAATGTGTGTGCGTGCTTGCGTATGTATAATTGACTCTGTATGGACTCTCTACCTTCAGTGGTAGGTAAATAATGTCATTTTTCCTTAGCTGCAACTGTCCACATTATGCCCATCCATCCGTCTGGCTTACGGGCGAGCAGGAGGCCTTTCCCGGTGTACACCTTGGACTACTCCCCGGCCAATCAAAGATGGTTGATTATGGATTTAAAATTGCATATTGAGCAAAGCTTCTTTTGAGCATGCAGGGTCAACACAAACTCTAATTCAGAATCTGTATCTATTGCTGCACGTTTGCCTTCAGTTCAGTTTAAATGTAAAACTTGCGTCAGAGCTCATGAACTCAGTAATTTTAGAATGCTTAATGTACTTTGTAGAAGTAATTGTAATTGGCTCGTGTGTGCTCATTTGAGGGTTCAGTCATTCTCTTAATTTAATTTGTGAGGAGCGTGGTTCCAAACCTGCCTTGAGTGAACTGTTGTGAATTGCCACTGCATAAAATGTTCATGTTGCACAAATTGCTTGATTTTTGCAATCCTTCTAACACCACAGATGTCTTTGTGCTGTATTCACTTCACATTAACTCAAGTCCCAGCAGCAAAGTTGCATACCGTGCTGCTTGGTAGTGATGGCAAAATGAAGCTTCATGAAGCATTTGCGATACTTTTTGACTCCTCTAGATGGTGCTCATGGTGCTCTTGGTTTAAAGATAAAGGCAAGTGCAATGAAAATGGATTACATTTGCATTGCATCTTTGAATCATGAGTGCCATCTTGAGGAGTCAAAAAGTATCGCAAGTGCTTCATGAAGCTTCATTTTGCCATCACTACTGCTTGGTACTTAACACTCACATCAAATTTTCTCATTGAGATGAATGAAAATTTCATAATACATTCCAGACTCCCCCCAAAACACTTTTTTTTTGTAAGGAAAAATAGCACTCTATAATATTGTGCTTTATTTAAAAATGATTGTAAAACATGAAACATTTTGTGTATCATCTCCTCACCCACCCCACACATATTATCCCGGTTTTAACTCCACATAGGTACAATGCTTTTAGTCAGGCTCAACTAGGACATCAGTCTGAAAGGTAACAATCTCACACATTACCTCACAGAAAGCCTCACACTACACTGAAAATGGCACTTTTTAATGTTAAGATCCGTAGCAAATAATGATTTGATTTTAGAGCATGATCTTGACTGTTTGTTTTTACTTGGCCTTAGCACTGATGGACCATCTGTTCAACTTTTCATTCACAAACAGATCATACAGAAAGGGAGAGGGTGTGGCAGCTATTTTATCCTCATCACTGAATTTTAATTAAACCGTTTTTGGTATTTATTCAACATTTGAGTATCACTCTTTGGTTCTTAGCAGTTCAATATTTTGTGTGTGTGCACAGGCCCCCTAAATATAACTCCTTATCACTGATTTCTCTCAGCTCCTCTCCATTGTTCATAGTAGATATAATAAAATAATTATTTTTAGGTGATTTTAACTTACATGTTGACAATTAACTTGACTCCTTTGCATCTGATTTTTTAAATGTTCTTAACTCTATGAATTTTACTTTACATATTTCACAACCTACCCACTTAAAAGGTCATACTTTTGACTTAGTTATTACTTTTGGCCTGTCAACACAAATTACCTCTTGTAATATCGACATTCAACTTTAGAATTGTATCACCAATACTCATATATTTGTGCACCTCTTTTTATCTGTGGCGCGTTTGAATGGGGTGACCCGTACTGGGAGTGAGCTAATACATATTTTTTAAATAAAGAAAAAGTCAACACCTACTTTGTCAACATTCTTGGACCATAAGCCCTTTTTTTCATTTTCTGAGAATGCCTCCTCCACCCCATCAACTCCAAACTCTCCACAGTCAATTGACCTCTTAGGTGAAGGCTAAGTAGACTTATTAATTCCTATTAGTGTTGTTACGATAAAATTTTTTGCAATGCAGACCCATCCAACAAGTTAACTGTGCTGGTAAATCAGTTTTACCAGTATCCCATGCTGTTACCCATCCCATGCTGGTCTACCAGCATCCCTTGCTGGTCCACTGGTATACCAAGCTGGTCCACCAGCACTCCCATGCTGGTCCCATGTTCCGCACCTTACACGGTGAAAACCTGTTGTTTTTTTTTTTGTTTGTTTTTTGCCTGTGTGACTAGCATACACACCAGGCAGATTATTGCAGTCAAACAACACTTCATCATATTTTAAATCAAAAATAATCCTCACTAACCCAATTACAACGATCCAAATGCAATTAAATTAATAATTTAAAAAATCTATACTTTTGGTCAGTCCACACGTGTGGGTGTTTTACGAATTATTGACCAATAGTGTTGAAAATGGCTTCTCTTTGATGATACAATGTTAATGGTTGAACAAACATGTTGTTTTTGGGGTCTTCTGAAAAGTGACAATTTCGGAGGTACAAGGTTTTGGCCTGATGCTAACAATATATATTTTATTTGGAGTTAATCACTTGAAATGACGTCACCAGTTATTAGGGTTTGTACACTTGTGTGACCACATTTTAAGTTGCGTATTTATTCTTTTTTTTTCTTTTTTAAAGAGCTCAGTATTGTTCATTCGGAAATGTCATCATCATTGCTCTTTATTTTTATTTTTTTTATTTTGATATATATATATATATATATATTTTTATTATTATTTATTTATTTATTTTTGTATGTGGGTGAGTATGTGTATGTGCGTGCGTGCGTGTATTTGTTAGCTCACCAAAAACCTATTAGAAAAAATCCCATACCGTTCACCTAAACCGAACACCGCCGTCAGGAGACCCGAGGGGACCAAAGAAAACCAAGGAAGGTGAAATCCAGCACCGACCAGACACCACCCACCGGGCCACCCACCAGAATTCTTCCCCAACCCAAGAAACATCTAAATTCCAACAAATCCCCCCCCCCAAAAAAAAAAAATCAGGGAGACCTCAAGAGACCGAAGGAGAGACTGAGGAAAGGAAGGAAGGACAAACGAAGCCGAGTGAGATCCACAGACACCAGCCTCCACCGATTCAATGACCTGAGGAGGAAGCAGATTGTGTCTGAGTTTCGATAGATGCTGGTGTGGTGGATCTGGCATGCATGAAAATCTCCACCAAAGAGGGGAGCCGTCGACCCCCGCCAGGGCAGAGCAAGCGCAACACCCCAGGGCCCCCCAGGCCGCGGCAGCGCCAAAGGACGACCCCCGGGCCCCGCCAGGGCCACCGGCCGGAGAGCAAACCCAGGAGCAGGAGCGCCCCCCACCCCAACACGGCCCGCGCCCCCGACCCAATGCAGCAGGACGGGGCACTGCAGGCCCGCCAGGCGGGGACACGGACAGGGGACCGCAGCACTGCTCTATACCGCGGTCCCCAACCGATGGCACCCCCACAACCCCCCCCCCCCCCAGTTGTGTGGTGCATTAAAATTGGAGGGGAGTTGTAGGGTGAAGACGGTGTTTCCACCCTACCCCACCCCCCCAAAGTGTGTTATGTGCCCTATATGTCTATAAAAGTGTATTGTGCAAACCTAGTGTAGTGAGTTAAGTTGCGTATTTTAATTTCTTGCTATTTCAGTTTTCTCACAACTGAGGTGTAGGTCACAAATGGGAGTGGTGGAAAACGTTTTCAAATGATCCATCTTGATTTCTTTTTAGATCAGTGGTCACCAACCTTTCTGAACGTAAGAGCATTCTTCGCTCCTGATTAGTGCGAAGGGCTACTAATTTGACACTTCTGAAATAAATTTGCTCAAATATAGTATGCGTCGTTAATAAGGCCCCTGTCATGAAACAAATATGCAACACTAGTTTAATGAATCTCTGCTAGAGATCATTTTTAAATGATCACTTCTTAAACATTATTTAATCAATGTCTTTTATGACTATTATAACATACCCGTGGGCTACTTATGTGTTCAATGTGACCCCTGGCCCATATAATACAATCAAAAATAGCTGAATATCTGACAAGGAATCTTTATTAACCACTGATTGCCGTATCTGACATGATCATTTTACAATAGAGTGCAAAAAAAAAAAAAAAACTTGATACAATCATGGCAATATAATTGCATTGGCTGGCTTCTTTGTGACTTGCGCAATCACAACACTGACTGCCATTGTAAAAACAACACATATGACAAACGCCCATACAAGCATATAAACATTCATTTTCAGTCATAAAACAGTTTCAATACATGGTGAACAATAAATAATCACATTGATTCAGGCTGGAGTCTTGACAAAAGTAGCCTATGTTACCTAAAATGTAGACAGTAAACAAGTACAACGGTGATAAGATTGATGGCAGCGAGATGAGGAGAATGATGATTGATGGGAGGGAGGGGCAACCTTGCCCCGCCCTGAGCAGCTAATTGGACCGTGCACGTTGACGGCTGGGAAAGTTACTGGCTCTGCTTTTGTATATGGACGGACCAAATAGGACAATAAGGCAAATGAGAAGAGCAATTCACGGATCTATTCGATCTAGAACACGTAGATCTTGTCTCTCTGGACGGTGTTGAGGTCATCGTCCATGGTGAGCAGAACCTGAAGTTTAAACAGGAGAGGTGACGTCAGTACAATTAGTCTTATCGGAAGACAAGACAAGAAATGGAACTTGCCAAGAAGGATCCGAACATGGCGATGGAAGAGAGGAAGTGCCAAATGTCGTGATCGTCAAAAAATGAAAGCAGGATGCAGTCGCGGTTGTGCTCACGTGATTCTGCCGGCGTTTTCTGTTTCAAAACATCACGAACATGTGGTTTAACTAGTGATGTCACTTGTACTAAACATGTAATTAATAATAAATAAATAAATAAATCCTCTCATATTGTGTGTAAGAGACCAACCTGCCAGGTGCTGAGACCCTGGAAGAAGAAATAGAGCGCAAAGCCCCACACCACTGCCGTGAAGAGAATACACACCAGCGCCAGACACTGGATCCTCTCACCGCTGCGCAGCTGTAACACAAATAGGACAGGGTTATACGGTGCAGGTTTACAAGTCACGGGATGTCCTGTGCAAATGATCAGCACCTTCATAATGATGTAGAAGGCAAAGTAGAGCAGAAGGTTACAGATGGCGATGGCCAGCAGGTAGGAGGCAAAGTCATTGGGTCTCTCGATGAGGCCGTAGGCAGCGCTGCACAGGGAGCAACGCGGCTTTCAATCACATTCAATGCGCTTTGGACTGCGCCACACACACACACGGAAGTTTACTCACAGGGACCAGTTGACTATGTTCCCCATCACCAGCAGAACCATGCGGTCCTAACACACACAAGGGACATGGTTGAAGAGACTTCACAAGAATTGTACAGTGCCTCGCCAAAGTCGTAGCCCTTCTTGAACTTTTTGACCTTCTGCCACATTTCAGGCTTCAAACCAAGACATAAAAGTGGATAGTTAGATTTAAAAAAAAAAAATATATATATATATATATATATATATATATATATATATTATTATTATATATATATATATATATATATATATATATATATATATATATATATATATATATATATATTTTTTTTTAATCTAACTATCTAAAATCTAAAAAATAATATATATATATATATATATATATATATATATATATATATATATATATATATATATATATATATATATATTATTTTTTTTAGCAACTGAAAAGTATGACGTGCAAAATAATTCACCCCCTTTTCTCTCAGTGCAGCCAACGGACACCAGAAGTTCCCTGCTGATTTCTGAACGATCCAATGGAGCCAAATACAGCGAGACTAATTTGGAAGAAAACCTGTTGGAGTCTGCAAAAGACCTGAGACTGGCACGGATGTATAACCTCCAACCTGTCAATGATCCTTAACAAAAAGCAAAATCTACGAACGGAATGCTTCAAAACTAAATCTATGGTGTTACAATGGCCAAGTCAAAGTTCTGAATCAAACTGAGAATCTGTGGAAAGATCTGAAAACTGCTGTTCACAAGCATTCTCCATCTAAGTTACCTGAGCTGGAGCTGTTTCGCAAAGAAGAAAGGGCAAAACACTCTAGATGCACAAAACTGATCTCCCAAAAGTAGTGATGGCAAAATGAAGCTTCATGAAGCATTTGCGATACCTTTTGACTCCTCTAGATGGTGCTCTTGGTTTAAAGATAAAGGCAAGTGCAATGAAAATGGATTACATTTGCATTGCATCTTTGAATCATGGGTGCCATCTTGAGGAGTCAAAAAGTATCGCAAGTGCTTCATGAAGCTTCATTTTGCCATCACTACCCAAAAGAATTGCAGCAGTAATTGCAGCAAAACGTAGTTCTACAAAGTATTAACTTATGAGGGGGTAAATATTTTTGAACGTGCACTGCTACTTTGTATTTAAAAAAAAAAAAAGAAGTATCATATACATTTCGTTACATTGCAATTTTGTGCCATTGGCGTTGATTCTTCACAAAAAAATAATAATCAGATTTTATGTCTTTATGTCTAAAGCCCCAAATATTGCAAGCTATACTATCACACTTTTTTTTATTTTATTTAAAATAAAATACAAATATTTAATTCCAGGGCAACTAAACAGTATAAAGATTTTGTTTGGAACTCTGAAAAGAAGCGATTCTCCATCCATCCATCATCTGAACCACTTATCCTGTGCTGGAGCCTATCCCAGCCGCCTTCGGGGAGTAGGCGAGGTACATCCTGAATTGGTTGCCAGCCAATCGCAGAAGCAATCGTGTTTGACTTTGAAGGGACCACTATTTTTGTGAAGCTACTGTAGGCGTGCACGTTCAGCACACTGTAAGGCAAACATTACTCACAATGTACGCGGGCCCGGTGCACTGTCGAATACAATCTGTGTAGATGACATAAACCATCCTGCGCACAACGCCAGAGTCTAAAACACAAAACATTCACGTATCAAATGGTGTCCATTAAATATACATATTTGTAATGATTAGAAAATGAAGCTTCATGAAGCACTTGCAATATATATATTTTTTACTCCTTAAGATGGTGTTTATGGTTTAAAAATAAAGGCTAATGCAATGAAAATTTATTACATTGCCTATGCATCTTTAAACCACAAGCGCCATCTAGAGGAGTAATATATATATATATATATATCTCACAAGAGGTTCATGAAGTTTCATTTTCCCATCACTACATTTGTATTCTTTTATCTAATGAAGTTAATGGATTTTTTTTTTATGTTTTCTGAAGTCTCCTTTCATGAAGGACTACAGAAATCTGGAAAAAAAAAATCATAAACACAGTTTATCTTTTTCAGCCCCCCCCCAAATAACCTAAAGTGACCCTTAAGCACAAACATACATCTAATATATAAACCCTTACCGAGCCTCCATCTGCCCATGTAGTAGAGCTGTGTGCTGAGGAGAAGCGTGGCCAATATGTGGATGACGGAGAAAACAACCCAAAACACAGTGTTTCCTTTCCCGAACACCTGCAAATAACACCACAGTCGTCACAGGTCCGAGTTGTCAACGTGTCGACCGTGCGATGGGCGCGTGCGCACGAACCACTCCGAGCACGGAGAAGAAGATGACTGCGGCCAGGCAGGCGTAGGCGGTGTAAGCGCTGGCGTTGATGTCGGGGTGCCTCTTCTGGTACAGCTTCAACATACACAGGCCAGCGATCATGTACATAAAGGACGTGTCTGCAAAAACATCACACACATGACAAAGTGATCTGATAAGTCATTTTGTTTGAGACTGACGGCGTAGAAAGAACTGAGCAACAATTCAGAATTGTTTGCTGTCACTTTCAGAAAGGTTGTATCGGATGGTGAGCTCCCCCTACTGTTGTGGAGTTGAATTTACTTTTAGGACATTAAATGGAACATGGCCAGATCCCTAATGAATACTTCAATAACCAAGTAAAACTTCACTTCAAGTCAAACTTTTTCCACAATAGGAATCACTTTGGGATGAACTTTATTTATTATTTATTTAAAGAAGTTCCAAGGAATGTCCAGCATTCGAGTGTACAACCTTCCTCCATCAATATATATAGCAGCAGGGCAAGAAGGAAATACTAGTGCACGCAGTGCGGTGATATGTCATGTTACCAAACTGGAAGTTGGTGTAGTTGGGGCAGACATGGTAGCAGGCGCTGAGTAGACCCTCCATCATGAGAGCGGTGCCCATGGCGTAGAACAGACCAAAGTGCTTTGGGATGCCACATTCCTGAGAGAAGAGCGCAAGGACAACGGTTGTGAGCTGTTCTTCAGCAGCAACATGGGCCGTTTTGCAAAACTTAAAAACTTTCACTTTAAGATATAGTGGACCATTAAAAAAAATATATAAACAGAATAACAAGTCTGATGCTGTTTTGCCATGACATTTTCAGCTTGATCTGCCTGAGCCCAATTTACACTATACCAGGGCTTGTGATATTTTCTGTCCAATGAAACAATTTGTGGTGCAAGGGACAGATAGAGCTGAGTGATATGACGATAGAAAAGTTTCTATTGTGCACCTTTTGTCCTACGCGAATAATTGGCAACTGCCAATAATAAGACTGACAAACATATCTGCCACTAAGTGGCACAAGCCCTTAATGAAATTGAATAACAGGTTGACGAAAACGAATTACAATTGCTACTACTTTGGAAATAATTAACAACAACAAACCTGTAATTATTAATAACTATGGATGGCCGAGTACCCATACCAGGTATCACATCTGGTTGATACAAAGGCATCTTCCTGTGGACGTTTTACTATCAGGAACTAAATGGCATGCAGAGCTACCGTAACATTTTCTTAAGCGTGTCCAAGTCAATCCTCTCAAAAAAATAAATATGTTCTGCATACCTACTTTTGCACTTCACTGTGTATGTATTTTTTATAAGGTTTACATTAGTGCGTTGTACGAATTGACTTGCATGTTACTGTTTTACACACAACCTCATTCACAGTTAAAAAAAATATATACTGCAACGTAAATCAAACCAACATGACAGTTAAAATGTTTGAGAGTGAGCTGAAAATGAAAACATTCGCATCGAAGAACTTGCCAGAAAATGATGTGTTCTGCTTTTCATAACAGGTGGTTTAATACATGAGTAACAGTTGAACTTGAACTTACCATTGCATTGACTTCATTACAGGACAGGGCTCGACTGTGGACGATGTCCCTCTTGAGGACGATGAGGAGAAAAAGGAGGCCCAGCATCACATAGCCGAGGTTGCTGAGGATGTTGTTGAATGCGCTGCGTAGCAGAGCGGTTGAGTGTCAATCATCATGACAACACATGGTAACGCTGAGAGGTTTCAGCAGGTACAAACCTGAGAGCTCCGAGAGGGTGAGCACACATGAAGTTGTAGTAGCAGATATCTTGGTTCCCCGTAACATTGACAACCTGATAAACGTAAGATTTACAGTCTAAATAATAAGTGCGTATTGGCTTTAAATGGTTTATTTCCAATTAGCGTACCGTTTGATATGTAATGACCAGCTGGACGACTGGCAGGGCGTAGAACACGGCGATGGTGGCGATGTTCCTGATGGGAGCACAGTCATGACACGTTTATGTGATGCTG
This sequence comes from Leptonotus elevatus, assembly GCF_054856555.1. Classification (NCBI taxonomy): domain Eukaryota; kingdom Metazoa; phylum Chordata; class Actinopteri; order Syngnathiformes; family Syngnathidae; genus Leptonotus; species Leptonotus elevatus. The sequence goes on from NC_141245.1 coordinate 7,486,831, forward strand.
ACTAAAAACAACCATGATAGGAAAATAACACCGGATATGCGTCTTATATTCTCACCAGAAGTAGATTTGATATTTCTTGCTGAGGATCCTATTGTCTTTGCGCGACAGGTCAGAGACAAAAAGATATTTCTGTCATCAGCAAAGGACACGGGGACACCATTATTGGGAGCCATCCAGTAAAAACATTCAACAGAAGTGGAAGCAATACTACATGACTTTAAAGTGGAATCTAAATGATGAGTTATTCCCTGTATCATGAAATAAGTCCCAAATTAATGATGGACATTTTGGCGGTGCCTTCATGGCAAACTGGCACATCAGAAATGCATTTATTCATCCGTCCCTTTCAGAAAATTGCTGAAACAGAACCGTGTATGCAGTATGCATTCACACAACTGTGACGTCTGTGTGACGTCTGTGTAACAGAAATAACTTTCAGCTTGGTGCGTTCCAATCAGGGTTATATGATGCCAATAGTGTATTGATCACATGTGGAGCTGGGGGGAAAAAGTCGACCATGTCGGGAAAGTCAACTTTAAAAATAGGATGACTAAAATGTTCTGCCTCAAAGCACCGCCAGAACCATATTTGGGCTATCCACTGACTTCTTTTCTTTCTTTTTTTGCAGACGCAGTATTGTAATGGCAGCTGTTACCTGATCTTTATTTCTTCTGTTAGTGCACCATCAAGTGGCGAATGTTATTTGTCTGCTTAAAAACGCTCACTGACTTAGTACATAGCCTACTTAATTAGTGGGTTTCTATTAAAGACAATACAACATCACATTCTGCTTCCCCAAAACACAGGAAAGGAATTTCATAACTCCTAAAAAGCACTTGGGCTGTAAGTAATTAGTCCAAAATATAACCTGCCACTCAGTTTTAGGTGTTCATCACTTAACCAGTAGAGGGCAGTCATGCACTAATACTAATGTGTCCAAAAGACATAAACAGGAAGTTATTGACCTCAGGTAGCTGTTAGGTTGCTCTACCCTTGTTTCCTCATGGAATAATGTTGAAGCATCATTTCTAAGTGACTTTTAAGACATTATTACATGTGTAATGTAGATTTAATGATGTATGTGTTGATTAAATAGTAGTTCGTGTTTGTTTACCTTAAGTGGTAATCGCTAGCGCGCTAATGCTAATTGCCATTGCTAACAGTTTAGCATAGGCTAATCATTTTGTTGGTGTTTATTAACGCATATGAGTACTTGTATCTACTCAATTCGACTTGCCTCCAAATTTAGTAGATTAAAAAACAAACACAAATATATCAGCTTTGTGTTCAGTTAGGCCCTGGTTTTAAACAAAGTAAATACATTTAAAAAACTGTTAGGCCCTGGTTTTAAACAAAGTAAATACATTTAAAAAACTGTCAGCTGTGATGAGATCATTGTTTTAGTATTTTCATACTCTGTGACATTTGTTTGGTGGTGTGCCATCAGATTTTTGGGAATGTATAAATCGCACATGCACACATGCAACATGATGACGGAAGCTTTGTCAAATTAAATGCCCATTCCTTGTCCAAATTTTCTGTATTTAAGATTGGCTTGCAATTAGAAATGTTTGAAATTTTGAGAGGTTTTGATAATGTATTTGTTTTAGAATTTCCTGTATACTAGTATACTCGTATTATATATACAAACAAGCAACAAGACTAAATGTTTTTGTTTTGTTATCAGCAGACGTGGAAACTAATAGACGATTTGCAAAATGTTTGATGATTTATGGTAGTTTTAAAATGTACTTTAATAGAGTTCTTGAATCGGACAAAAACTAAATCTTAGTTGGCTTACTGGGTTGCTAAGCCAAGCTTCTGCAATGAATTCTCTGTAAATTTCCAACTTAAAAAAAAAAAGTTCTCAATTTTGGAACACTATTGAGACTAGGCTTACCTTGGTGCGAACAATGTTTTTGTCAGAGTTGATGTCATCCAGTGTGTCATAGTCATCTTCCTCAATGGAGCTCAATGACTCCTGCCTGCTTCTTCCAACATTTTTCCAACCAGACCGCTCTGATAGAAAGGAAAAGGGCTTTTAGTTTACAAGATGATGGACTGTTATCAGATGGGCAATGGGTTCAAGATTTAAGAAAAATACGGCATAAAGGCTGTTTGCCAACATATTGAATCTTGCACCGCTGTTTATTTCAGTGTAGCCCAATTAAAAGCAAGACATTGATTGACATTATGGTGATTAGCTTTGGCCTAAAACTGATTGGGCCAACTATGTGGCATTGCTTCCCCCATGCAGAATGCCGTGTGGTGCAGTTGCTTGATGAGGTCAAGTAACAATATTGTCCATACCCATGTAGTTGTCAGCTGAAGCTGCACTGTCTAATGAGGGGGCGCTGTCAGTGATGGCTTCTGAACTGATTGTGCTGTCTGTTGGATGGACAAATAGTGACTCAATTCAAGAAACGCAAAATAAAATAAATACAATAAACAGAGGAACAAAACCAAAGACAAGATAAAACTCACCCAGTGAGCCGTATTCATTTGGCGAAGCTGCAATCTTGCCTGTAGATGTTGACACACACATTAATGTAAGACTAGTGTTCTCCTGCATCTTCCAATTCACTATTAACATATTCCCCCCCCCCTTTTTTTTAAACTGTTCAGTATTCCCACAAACCACTATTCACTGGGAAACCCACCTATTTGCTGTTTTTATACTCATTCCAATGCCATGTCTAACATAAAAGTCACATTTTTGCACCATCTTGTGAAATATTGGTCCCAATTACTGCAACTACGTCTATTATACGGTGCAAAGTGCCACTATCTTGTGGCATCTATAGGGAATTCAATTATTGGCGGATTTATTCACGGCAGGACTCTGTCCCCATCCTCTGCCAAAATAATACTGTAACACTATTGCCTAGCATCTAAATATTACCTAGGCTGACCAAAAAAAACACTGCAGCTGATAGAAGAAGACAGGAGTGGACGTCAGATCATATTCAGATAGAAATTGGAACGCAGATGTGAGGTAGTAACTTATGCAGTGATGATGAGTTTAAAAATATTGTACAGGTAAAAAAAAAAAACAGCAGGCAATGTGGCATGTCTCATAATTTGGCTCACTGTTTACATGTACTGTATAGTATGTCAACTATTGATTATGCTAGTAGCATCATTAACAATTACCACATTCCTGAACCAAACAAAGTAATACTTCATGCATGGCTCAAAGTGTGAATATACATGCTATGGTCATGAAATCATCCATATTATCAACAATATGAAGACATGCATGCATGCAAGTTAATGTATGCACGTTATCTATCAACGTATGACAAAGAAAAGACATTAGCAACAGTGTGTTTATACCGTCTCCATTTTTCCCAAGCAGAGAAGCTAAAGCAAGCGTTAGCAGACAGAAAAGAGAATAAAAGACAGATTTTAGAGTTCATATATACCGCCCAGCCCTTCATGTAAACCCTAAATAGGCTGGTCCTGTAAGAGCTGGTTTACCTGTCTCAGCAGGTGACGTGTCATCAACACTGTGAAAAAGCTCTCTCCTCCTGGCTCTGCACAAAACAAAAGAGGCAGGAAGATGCAAATTAGGTACATTAGTCTCATCCTGACTGTGACAAAGTAAAAGTGAAGAAAACCAGGCATTGTGAAAGCTTCGATTCTGTTCATGAATGGAGATTATGTCAAAATCTTACCGCTTCTTTTCCACACAGGCCACCAGCAGAGTGACAAGGTAGAAGGAGAGGAAAATACCCAGACATAACAGCATGCCCAGCACATACACGTCCGCTGTGCAAATTGGATACAGATGCATTTTAATAGCGATTACATATTTGGTCCCAAACATTCATCATTTTGAAGTCATGCATACGTGAAAATACAAAAATTACTCAAACACAATCAATAAAATGTGAATTCACTAGACAAGACATTTAAATACATACATAGAATGTCACATTTGTACAAAAATAGCTTACATTTTATAGCAAGGATGACCACTACGTCAAGGGTTTTGCTGCGGTTACCAGCGTCAATCAGCTCATCTGGTTGAAGCGGGTAGAAGCGCAGTGGACCGCCACAAGCCTCGTCCTCCGTTTTTACCACGACCACCACATAAAAACTGTTGCTGGGGAAATCTTTTCTCTGGATAACACGGGGACAGAGGAGCAAAGATTGTTGCACAGGCTAGCATACTGCTGTATGTTATTATTTAGGGTGACAAAGGGGTAAAAAATATATATATAATAATAATAATAATCCTGAAAGTTCCCAATACGTTTCCATGGGAAGTTAATTAGTTAACGCTTTAACTTTGACAGCACTAATTTGTACCTCAAAATTGGACTCCTTTAAGTCAATGTATCATTTTATTTGCACAAAATCTTGGTTGATTCTCGTTTATTATGCCTTGCAAGTGGATGGCGACCAGTTTCGGATTTACTCCGCATACCGCCTGGAGACAGCTGGGATAGGCTCCAGCATGCCCAATAAGCGGTTCAGAAAATGGATGGATATATTCTCATTTAGTCCTATAAAATTCTGGCCATTCCCATGGAAAGTTTCCAACTCTGTGAAAATTTGCAAAATTTTGCAACCCTATTCTCAATCAGGGATACGTAACTGAAGGATTACCTGTACTGTGATGGCACCTTTTTTCGTCATTGTCTGATACATCCCAATGAAGGCCACATTATTGTCGAGGTCATAGACAGGGCACTGAAAAAAGAAAGACAAAGAAGCATCAATGGGATGATTAACAGGAGGAGTGAAAACTGGCGATGAAGAAAACATAAATCAAATGATTTCCATTTGAGACCCTTGCTTGTTGCTTTAAAGCTGCAATATGGAACTTTTCCCCCAAAAAATATCTTTACATTAGCTTTTTTATTTGACCATTTTCGACTGAAATGTCTTTTAATTAGTAGATTAACACCTTAGCTGTTCACAATTGGTACTCCTGCAAGCCTCTGGCTAATAGTTTTCAGACTGAATTTGAGTTTGAATTCGCCCTGTCTGTGGATGTGACATCATGTGCGCGGTATGCAAGCGAAGAAGGGTATGTGCAGTTTCATTTTTTGTCAGCAGGGGGCAGTAGCGATTCGAAATGGAATATTCTACCTTCAGTAGCTTTAAGATAAACATAATTTTTGCACTTTGTGTGTATGGTGTTACTGAATGCCAAAACCATGGGACTTTAGGCCCTGAAGGACAGCACGAGAAGTCGAAAAATCGTGTACCTGGATGTCCTGGATGGACATAACGGAACAGGGAAAGTTCATGTCCGAGCTGACCTTCACAATCACGGTGTCCACCCCTTCAGGAAATACGTACTTGAAGTACTGAAAGAGGAGATAAGCAATTAGGGAAATTGACCTTTTTTCTTTTATTGCGGATGTAATATTGTGTTCTTAAAGATTACGTCATCAACCATTTTATTTGCCATTTACTTCATGAATTTGTAGATATTCTACTAACCTTGAACAAAGTCAGTGATATATCAGCAACACAATAATTGCAGCATTCCGTTACAATTCAGTATCTACGAGACATCTTAATTAACCACAATGAAACTGCAACTAATGGCCAACTAAACTAAATCAGCTAGCTAATGTTTTGAGGCACATGTTCAAACAAGCAAGACTTCCTGTTGTTGTGCAACTTGAATTATTCCCGCATCCTCTTGCTGAAACTGCACTTCCTTCATTATTGTTTCTCGTAAATCTGACCAAAGTCATGTATACCTGAGGTTGGGAGGGGGATGCAGTGAAGCTGAATGTCGTGTCTGTCCTGGAATCAACGTGAAAATAAGTCAGACAAATCAATGGCAGTTCAGACCTCATGCCTCGTCTCCACCAAGCAGTACAGTTTAACTCGCAGTATTGTATGGCAGTGTAAACCCAAATGTGTTTTTACACGCCGTGTAGCAGCGTCATGTAATACAAGTAAACAAGTGTGATCATAGCACTAGGACAGCGTTGAAGCTCACCAACACAATTATTTGAACCCTCCGTTGTCATAACAACTTATTTCATGTTAAATTCTAGCGCAAAAGTGATTTTTTTTGTCAACCAATCTGCTGCAATTGACACTTCAAAGAAATTGGGACAGTGTGCTGAAAGCAAACTACACAATTTGGTGGAAACAGGAGTAGGCCGAACATTGCCTACTGCGAATGTCATTATGTATGCGTATAAAAATACTGTATATAAAGGTGTCACTTACTGCAATATGAAGCTTTCAACGCGGCTGACCCTAAGCTGGTAGTTTGTACCCTGGCTGGAAAGTGTAGACACATCCACAAAGAAGTACTGGGTCTCTGATGCAGCCCGTATTGGAGGCTGGCATAATGTGCGACCTATATGCTTGTATGGGTATTTCCTCAGGTACCTAGACAGTTCACAGATACACAGTATGCGTGCATATCAGAATTAATACAGAATTTTTTTCTACTTTTCCACTCACTATGATTACTGTATATGTACAATGTTTGGATTACTTTGTATCAAAACCTCAAGAGAGTTGGTTTTCTTTTGCACATTGCCATTTGGATGTTGACCAGGCTAACGATACAACCGAGTCAGCTTACGGTGTGTTCCAACTGGGTATGAGATTGCATTAAATTGGGTTACGGTGTTGTTGTAGGAGCAGAACCCCGCCATGAACCAAGAACCTTCAGCATTTAGCTTAACATCATAGGTGATGTCATGAAAGAGTACAGAAAAGTTTTTAAAAAAAGAAAAAAAGCTTGTAACGTGTTGAGGCAAACAACAATGAATTTACATTTTTTTGAGGACTGCTTTTCAGTCAGGTGACTTTACTTGTCATGCGTTTTCAATAACCGTTGAGCAGCTCCCAAAAAAATGCTGAATTCTTGTTCTGCAATATGGATGAGTGCTTCATACAAAATGTGTAAGAAACTGCATGAGTAAAGGAAATGTTTGACTCTCGAATGTGCACTTGATTCTCTCACACCGGCCCTATGGAGCCACAGTTTGCTCACAAACTAATGAGGCTACACTTAAAACCAGCGCATCTGTAAGCGGGCTGCAGAGCTGTGGAAAAACGGCTTTTTAATAAGATGGCTTTTAAAAAGATTACATATGCCAAGTCAACTGTGGGAGGAGTCAATCTATGGAACCTGTTCCCTGTTGCCATAAAATCTTTGACAAGATTAGGCTCGTATAAAAAACAACAGTGCTGTAAATAACATTGTCTTTTCATACCTATCTGTATTTTAATTGTTTCTAAAAGCCCATCCAGGGACAAGCACTGCAAATTAGCTTTTGCTATAAGCACTATGAAACACATACCAGACTACTGTGTTACAGTTTGTCTGGGTTTCTGAATCTGTCCCTATACAATAAATGAATAAAAAAGATAAATGACTTTTCCGTACTCATGACAAGTAGATCAGTTCATAAGGGATCTAAGGAAGTGAAAGTCCAAAGAACCATTACGACATGCAATACGCTGACGTCTGGACCAGGGCCTGGTCAGGCAAGATTAAGACAAATCCAGAGGGTGTGCAAGACAATGATGACATCACTAATGGACATTTAGCCTGGCCTTTGTGTAAAAACTGACCTGATTATGCAAAACCTACTACCTCCATAAATCGATTATATTCATCAAGTATTGCACAATAGAAACACACTTATGTATGTATGTATGTATGTATGTATGTATGTATATATATATATATATATATATATATATATATATATATATGTAAATATTTTAATAATTTTGTAATTACAGTACTGTGTGCAATGCCTTGAGTTTTGTGAGGTTAGTGCATAGTCATTGCCATGAATGCAATTGCTCAGTAAAAAGGCCCTGAATATGAAATAATCACTAAAACATATTATATCATGACTATATCAGGAATATATGAGACAAGACCAAGCATAATGCATAACTCTAAAAACAAACAATAGCGAAGAGGATGATCAGCGCCTATTTTTTTTCCGCAATAAGGCAAGTGTGCCAGAGGAGACAAATCCTGGACTGGTCGTCAGAGCACATATAGGCTATGTTCACACTGCAGCTCAATTCAGAAATTTTTTGGGGGGGTCCATAATGCGTCACGTATCCATTTTTTTAATGCAGTGTGAACAGTACATTTTTTTAATCTTATCTTATTTTTTTTATTCTGACCTGTGCCTCTTCCATATGTGGAAATAAATCGGATATGTATGTGACGTGTCTGCAGTATGAATGCTCATCTCTACACATTATACCTATGCGTCAACTAAAGCCCAATATGTGCTCCATGCGGGCAGGAGAGAGACTACTGACAATTGCCTGTGAATCTGCAAAGTTGTCATGAGTAAAGCAGTTAATTAATTTGAAACATGAAGCATAAAGTTGACACTTGCGTTGCCTCATTTCTTTAAAATATTTCTACCTTCTCCCGCCTCGCTCCTCTGTGAAGCTGAGCTGAGCCCCTTATATGCAGGACTATATTTACTTTTTAAACACCGCTTGCTTGTGTGTGCCACTTGTCATCACGGGCATATTTTTTTGTAATTAATGTAAAGAATACATAAAAAGATCAGATTTAACAAGAAAATCCAAATTGGGCAGCGCCCTGAAGTGTGAATGTAGAGACAGATAGCTGTTCACTCTCATATTTACGCCATCTTTAAGCGGGAAATGCCCCATTATTGTCTGCACCCAAGTCAGGCAAAGACAAATTCAAATCAACTGCAAATGCTTCTGTCAATACCAACAAGGTGCAAAATGTGTGATATTTACTGATAACACAGTACTTCAACTGCTGGTCAGAACATTAACTTGACAGTTTTCTTGTTTCTATAAATATGTATCAGTAACACAGTGGAAACGGAGGGAAATGGAAATATTTAAATTTACAATGTGCACCCCTGAATTTTCTTCAAGCGCAACTAAAATTGTATGTTAGGGCTATTGTGCTTCTTGTAAAAATAAAATTAAATACAAGTAAAAGTTTTACGTGCTTCAAGATGAGCAACATTTCTGGATTTAATACCGGGACAGCATCCAACATGTTTTAAATAAAGGGAGTGAAAGACCAAATATACCCAACATATAAATACATTTCACTAAATTAAATTAACTACGCCTTATTTAGTATTTTTCCCCCACTATTTGACAAATTATATGCTTTGGTAATACATTTGTTGTGATTGTAAAGAGAGAAGGAGAAATGTTGTGGACACCCTGCTTGGTCCATCACTCACAGGCCTCTGAGGATGAGGGGGACCTGGAAAGACAGCACAGCTTGCTGCTGTCGCACCACGAACAGGATAGGACTCTTGAGGTTCGGCGACAGGACGTCCACATATACTCGCACTCCTTCCGTCTGTGACATGAAGCACAATAACTGAATACACCTATAAGTGGTGACATTAAAAAAAAAAAAAAAATGAAATCTGTGCAGCGCTCTCCTACCTTGGTTCGGGAGACGGTGTAATTGAAGGCATAGATAGTCTGATTTTCACTCGTTATTGTGTCGTTATAGGTAACATCAAACTCGCAGTCTTTCTGGATCACGTTTATTGTCTCATCGAGAGCACAGCTGCTACAAGCCAACAAGGCCACACATAACCACAGCAGGACTCCAGCAGAAGATCCAAAAGTATCTTTATATCGCGACTTCCAATGACTCCCAATCAGCATTTTGTCTTTCAACATCGTCCTTGAAGCAGTCAGCAGACACCCGATGAGTTGTTACGCTGTGAAATGAACTGTGCAACTCCGCCCCATTCAAATGACTCCAAGTAAACAGGCTGAGTGTCAAAATTGTATCAGGTCCAGTCTTGACCCAAAATAACAACTGCTAGCATCCGAGCACTTACGACAGCTTTGTAGTCCTCCCAAATACACTCCAGGCTGTCCAATGTGAAGTCACAATTTCGGAGACAACAACCGTGCAACCAGACTGTATTCTCACAGCAAAACAGACGAATCCGGGCAGGCGGCGATGTTGTTGTGCTACTCTTAGCATAGTTGGCTAACTAGCAGCTCCATGTTTGGATCTCGAAGTTGAGTCCGAGGACGTCGCTTGAGTAGTAAAGTAGGCCAATGTGAAACCTTTTAAGTCGGAGTGGAGCGTCCAAGTATGTGGCGTCGCCGTGGGATCATGTGAGCATTTCTGTGGTAGTGATTTTAACCATCCTCCTTACCTTTCTTTCTATGAGGGAAAATAAATGTTGTACATCAATAGCGCCCTCGCCAGGACAAGCTTTTCTCTCCGTCTTTATTCAAAGCACTCGAATGCGGAGCATAACCATTTCTTTTTATCATTATTCAAAGCGCTCAATTACGCAACAAATATGTTACACTACGTACAGTACAGTAAACATGACAATACGTAATAGATGTACAAAAATAGCCTATTTACCTCGGTAGGGGATCGAAAGTTTGGGCATTTCATTCATTTGTAAAAGAAAAAAAGACAATATAAAGCAATATTGAAATTCAAAGTACGTAAAGTAAAATAAATGAAAGGGGAGAGAATTAAGTAAAACTTGTTTTGTCTGCTCCTTATAAACAAAAAAGAAGAGAAAAACAACAACACAAAATGAATGATGACAGCGAGCGGTCAAGACGCTTTCAGTATAACAATTTCTAAAAAAAAGTATTCAACTGTGTTATATATATATATATATATATATATATATATGGGTGAGTTTGACAGATAAAATACATTCATGAAGTGACAGTGACCATGAAATAAAATAATTAATTAACTAGAGAAATAATTAATGAAATTACCTATGATTATTTGTAAAAAAAAAAATATATATATATATATATATATATAAAATGGATTGTCAATCATTGTCTGGAATGACCAGGTGTGTCAATTTTAAAGGTTTTAAATGCCCAGACTTATCTGACCTGGCCCCAACGATCAGCAAAGACAAATTAGACAACACACTAAAGAACGAAAAATGTCAGAAAACACTAAATAATTGACGCTAACAGGAGAAGGATTTCATAAGATAACAAAGCGTTGTCAGATTCAACATCCTATCTCTTCTGAATGTTATTAAGAAATGTCAGTCATCAGGAATAGTGGAATATGGAGGTAAATTTGGTGCAAAACTAACTTGTGCAAAAAATGTGTACCTGTAGAAAAAAGTCTAAATTTGTATCTGTAAAAGTCGTGATTTGTATCTGTAAAAAAAATGTGTGCCTGTAAAAAAAAAAATTGTGTCTGTAAAAGAAATGTGTACCTGTAAAAAAAAAATTTGTGTCTGTAAAATAAATTTGTACCTGTAAAAAAAAAAATGTGTATGTGTAAAACAAATTTGTATCTGTAAAAACAAATTTGTACCTGTAAAAGTCATGATTTGTATCTGTACAAAAAATTTTTTGTACCTGTACAAAAACTATAAATTTGTATCTGTAAAAGTTGTGATTTGTACCTGTAGAAATGACAACTTGTAGTCAAAGAAGTCGCCACTAGGAGTCACAAGTGGGTTTTCTGCTGCTGTTCAGTGACGTGAGTTTTGCCCCATTTGTCGCGCTACAAATGGAGCAAAACTAATTTGTACTTGTAGAGCGCCGTGATTTGTACTTGTAAAGAAGGGGGCGGGCTCTGGTGTAATGAAGGGTTGTTTTGACCAATCAAGTGAGAAGGATTTGAGCGGATTGGAGCGCAACCTCATTGGTTTAGCGAACGACGGTGGCGGGACTCGCGGAAGGATACAAGCAGGACACATCGTCGCCAACCAACATACATATTAAGAATACTTCTTAATATGTATGTTGAGGAAGAATACTTCAGTATTCTTAATATGTATGTTGAGGAAGAATACTTCAGTCGACTGAAGTATTCTTAATATGTATGTTGGTTGGCGACGATGTGTCCTGCTTGTATCCTTCCGCGAGTCCCGCCACCGTCGTTCGCTAAACCAATGAGGTTGCGCTCCAATCCGCTCAAATCCTTCTCACTTGATTGGTCAAAACAACCCTTCATTACACCAGAGCCCGCCCCCTTCTTTACAAGTACAAATCACGGCGCTCTACAAGTACAAATTAGTTTTGCTCCATTTGTAGCGCGACAAATGGGGCAAAACTCACGTCACTGAACAGCAGCAGAAAACCCACTTGTGACTCCTAATGGCGACTTCTTTGACTACAAGTTGTCATTTCTACAGGTACAAATCACAACTTTTACAGATACAAATTTATAGTTTTTGTACAGGTACAAATTTTTTTTTGTACAGATACAAATCATGACTTTTACAGGTACAAATTTGTTTTTACAGATACAAATTTGTTTTACACATACACATTTTTTTTTTACAGGTACAAATTTATTTTACAGACACAAAATTTTTTTTTACAGGTACACATTTCTTTTACAGACACAATTTTTTTTTTTACAGGCACACATTTTTTTTACAGATACAAATCACGACTTTTACAGATACAAATTTAGACTTTTTTCTACAGGTACACATTTTTTGCACAAGTTAGTTTTGCACCAAATTTACCTCCATAGTGGAAGCTAAAGCAAGAAATGGAAGACCAAGAAAAATATCACAGAACAACACGTGTTAGGCAATAAATAAACAGTAATTGTGTATCCGTGCAATATTTCTTAACAGCGATAAGCTCCTCAACAATTGTATGCTACTTGTATACATTTATTATATCAATGAACCCATGTGTTTGATAAATGTAGCATAAGTTAAAGTTATTTGCTTTTTACATTGTGAGCGCGGGATCCTTATCTCGAATTAAGCAATACTTTTACGGCGATTGATTAACGACAAGTCCAGGGTGTTTCCTACCTCTTGCCCAAAATGAGCCGGGATAGGATCCACTTCACCTGTGACCAAGAAAAGGATGGATTGTGACAAAAGACACTTACATAAAGTACAGTATGTTCATGTTTGGTATTCTGCTTGGCTGTGATTCTCAAGTAAAAGGGAAAAAAGTTATTTCCTCCAACAGCAGTATATATATTTTCAATAGAGCAATAACGAAAGAATTGTTTATTACAGTAAAAATCACAACCTAAACATAGTTACTGTAAAGTACTAATGATGATATAAGCAGTTCGGGGATTAAATGAAAGAATGTATGGATGGATGAATGAATGAATGAATTGATGAATGAATGAATGAATGAATGAACGAACGAACGAACGAACGAACGAACAAACGTATGAATGAATGAGAACTAGCTTAGTTTAGTAGTAAGTAGTGGTTTCTTTCTTTCTTTCCTTTTTTAGCTGTCCAAAAAGCCACCTGTGGTACGTGGTACCCAATATTTACAGGTAAAGGGAGACATATTTTGCATTGATGGCATTCAATCGGAATATGAAACACATTGCCCATAAATTATATTGACACGACCCGAGATGTTATGGAGGACCAAAAGTGCCAACATTTAATAAATGAATGCACCATTAAATAATCAAATAAATGTGTCAGTAATTAATTAAATGTTTAATTTATTAATGAAATATGGAATTAAATAAATACATGTGTTATTAAATGTGTCATTAATTAATTAAATTATCTATGATTATTTGTGTGTGTATATATAATTAATTATTTCTCTAGTTAATTAATTATTTTATTTCATGGTCACTGTGTTGCGGCGTTTCATGAATTAATTTTATCTGTCAAACTCACCCATCAAAGTTTGGTGGGCAGGTACTAACACTTTATTGGTCACCCTGCTCATCAAGTCAAGGCAAATCCATTTCAGAATAATTAATTGATGCAGTGAGTGGCTAGTAAACACAATTCAATAGGCTAGGTGGCGCTATTGACCTCAATGAGTGCGTTACTATTAGACTCAGATTTGCGCTCTCATGAGGTGCTTTTTGAGACGTGTTGAAATGGAAGTCACTTTTTTCGCATTTCCTGTAGTCATGTGACCGCGCCCGGTAAAAGGAAGAAAAGGAAGGTGGAAGTACAGGGCCACTCGCTTTTGTGTCGGAATTACTTCCTGAGGGGACAACAAGTCTTATTGAGCCAAGGTTGCCGCGGCACCATACACGCATTCTATTTATTCTCGTGACGTCCATGGGTAGCCGTTAGCGTGACGTGACCGCCTACAAGAACTGCGAGATCTCGCGAGAGTCGAGGAGGGACATTACGAGAACTACGCCTCAGAAGCAAATCACTCTTTAATGGAAACACCTATAAGTCAAAACTGTACTTTAGCAAAATAGTAGAAATATCGCTTTTATTTTATGTTGGTTTTGCACAATAACAAGCCTCGATCACTCTATATCAGCAAAAAAAAATCCATCACTTTAACTGCCATGTTTCTAACCTCTTCAGGCCGAAGCAGTCGATTAGAAAAAATTTGAGTGAATCAGACCCGCCCACTACTTTTGACGGAAAAGTTTGACAGATAAAATAAATTCATGAAACGCTGCAACACAGGAACATATAGTAAATAAATACAGAAATAATTATATTTATTTATTTATTTATGTAGGTAATTTAATTAATGACACATTTATTTAATTTTTGGTTTATTTAATTCCATATTTAATTAATAAATGACACATTGAATTATTCAATGACACATTGAATTATTCAATGACACATTTATTGAATTATATATTGGTGTATTCATTCATTTAATTTTGGTCCTTCATAAGATGTACCCCCATAGGGTTACCTTGGTTCTTGCTCAACACTTCTTGACAGGATGTAGTAACTCATTTTACCACGGGGCGATGCTGTCTACAACCTCGGCGAGGAGAGTGCGCGAGTCTAATAAAATGAAGTAACGTGCCTTTTTTTACCCCTTGATGCAATAAATATATCTATAGGTTCTTGGCTTTGTACAGCAAACATGTAAAGAAAGTAGTAAAGAAGATAGGTGACGTCAATTATTATTGTATAGCACACAATTAAATCATGACCCAACCGAAATTTGCCAGTACTACTGCTTTTCCCTTTCATGTACTGTATATGCATTTTTATTTTATTTACATAACTCACAGCTTTTCCGTTTGAACATAACACATCATTAAAATGTCTCAATTGAATGTCTCTCTTAAGCGTTTAGGTGTGCTGCGCCAAACTTAAAAGATACAAATCTGTCATATTGTTCCATCCGCAGGACACGTCTACTCGTGGCGCTGTGCAATGGCTCACTTCATGGGAGCCAGAGCGATAATGCGCAGTTCTTTGTTGCCGTGGCGACCACAATACGTTTTTGTGGATGAGGTCATGTTTTACGCTGATCGTTTCCATAGTAACAACCTAGAGAGGGCGCTGCGAAGGAGCGCTGCACGTAAAATGACGCAGGGCGGGGGCGTGCGCGCGCTGCGCAAGGCTGCTTGTTGTTCCCGCAGAGAGGCGAGAAGATGGCGGCCGTGTCAAGCGGAGGTGCAGCTGGGACTCCCGCGGCCGGGATAGCGCACTCTGCCCGACCGACCCACGCAGGCATGGGCCCTCAGAACCGAGTCCAGCCATCCTCCGGAATCACCCACCCCGGTCGTCCAGGCGCGACCACCGGGTGCATCCCCAATCCTGCTCAGAGTTCGACCACCAGGCCCCCCCCTGCGCGAGTGGGCCACTACGAGATCGAGCGGACCATCGGCAAGGGAAATTTCGCTGTCGTTAAACTGGCCACCCACATTATTACCAAAGCAAAGGTAAGGCGACGAGTCGCTGAGTGTTTTAGGTGACCAGTGGCAAGTTGTCATTATGAAATTATCAGGGTTTTTAGCGGAACACTAAGCACGAAACTGGGGCCTTCAAGCTCCCTAGACACAACGGCAAGCTCGCTTTAGTGACACCGCTGCGTGTTGTAGGGTCATTCAATGCAGGGCATCCCTGGAAACTGTTGCCATTAAACGCATTAACTAGAGACAAACCAGCGATGGTTCCACGCAATTAGAAAGCGACATTGCCCGCGGTTAATGTGTGACAAAGCGCAGAGGACGGAGAGAAGGGTACTGGCGAAGATCTAAGAAGAGACGCAAAAATGTTCCCGCTGTAGCTGTTAGCTTAGCCGCGGATTAGCTATTTGGTTGGATGAAGCTACATTAAAGTAATGCCAATGCAGTGCTTGTTTGAAGGCTTGCGTTGGTCTTCGAATGAATAAGAAGCTTTTCACATTAATCACTGTTGATTTAAGTGGCTTTGCTACTGGGAGATCAAAAGCGATAAATGTCCCGTTAATTTAATCGCCAGTAAGAATGTCTGACCAATTTTGACAAGTACGCAGCCATTTTTTTTCATGTTTCAATTTTTAAGATCTTAAATATTGTTAAGCAGCATAGTTGTGCCAATAACACATTGTAATTCGTGTATTCGTTAAACACGATGCTTCAAAGTTGCACATAGCAGTTTTATGAAAACTAATTTAAAAAAGTAGTAATAGTAAATTTCAGAAATAGTGATTTGGTGTGTCAGTTTCACATCTGCAGTGTAGTTGGCAATGTAACTAAGTGGCAATTCATTTATGATGACCAGACGTCCTGTTTTACGCAAGTCCTTTCCTGGCGTCTCTCTCTCTCTCTCTTTTGCCATGTGTATGTAAATCACACAGTTGTCATACATGGCAATTCATACATTAAATTAGAATTTAACAGTTTACTTCAAAATGCACATTTGCATAAGGTTGGTAGCAGGCAATCTGCATTGACCGGTGTTCTGTTAGATCAGCATACCTCGTCAGATCAGCATACACCCTAAACTCAATAAAACACCCAACCTGTTCTTACTACGCATGCGCAGAAGTGAAAGGTATGCTACTTCGACGGGTATTCTGTTTTGTCGAGATACCGAAACTAGAACTACTTCCTGTTTTTGCATCTAAGAATCATGGGAAATATAGTCTGCTATCCACTGCGGCTACCGCTCGCTGGTCAGGCAACGCAAGCGGAGATTTCTAGCGGTAATGTCCCAATGCGTGACTGACTTGAGGTAACCGGCACAGCCAGATTCCAATAGCTATCGGGACAGAGCAAAAAAGGTTAGATAATGGTGTGAGGCCTTTGGCTTGTTTAGCACTGTTGACTATTGGCATTTACCATTTAGCAATTGTCCCCAACAACACACGCACGCACACACGCACTGGGGGTGTGCGATATTTATCGTCATAGATATTATCGTCAACTTGCTTTCACAATGTCCAATTTTACATGATCGAGTATTAATACACACACACTTTGACAAAGATTGACAAGCGAGTAAATTTGGTGAAATTTATTGGATATTTCATTTTCAGGGGAATTGTACGGTTTTCCATTTTGAAAATCAGGTCACCATAAATTTGTTGGAAAATTAATAAAAACATGAGCAATAGGTGCTAATTGACATAGTCTAGATTTATTTAAGATGACACTAATTTGATGAAAGTCAACTGACATATCAACCAACCATCAGCCTTTCCATGTTTGTGGCTCATCACAGCAGCGGGTTCTGCAAGGTGGGAATTTGTGGCAATTGTAAATAATCTCGGGCCTTTTTGTGTGTGGTGAAGTAATTCTCTTTCTATTTTGAGTGTGTCATATTGTGTATCAATTGGATCAAACAGACGACAAGGCATATTCTGTAATGTACCGGTAATAGTTTTTCACACCTACAGGCAACAATGACCATCCTGGTCATCTTAGCAACAGGCAAGCATCATTGGCGTAAACATCCGTAGCCAGTAATGTCTGGCCAAGAAAAAAACTTGTGATTAAGTCGACGTCATGCTGAAAATGTCACAGTAGATTAATAAAGTCAGGCTACCCTGTATAACCCTTACTACAAAAAAAAAATATTTGTTGATTATTTGTTTCTTTATTTTTCTTCTTTTTTTTTTCATTTTTACATTACAGTATTTCATATATGTAACCATTTATACTCTGGTTGCCAGAAGTGTGCTTTTGTGTGTTAAAGCCATTGGACATGTTCGTTTTGTTTTAGCCAGGCTATTATATTTAATAGCGATTGTCACAAAGTCTGTCAAGACAAAAGAAAACATAATTGCTTCAGTTAGCATATTGTACAACATTCTTGGGTTTCATAATGCATGCACAACTGAGCTGAATTGATACAACTTGTGATTCACAAGATATTTTTGTGTGCTCACATGTTGGAAGCCTTCTTTAAACCAGTGTAATTATTTAGCCTATTGAATGGTTTTCAGTTTGTATGCATACAGTTAACATCTGCCACTTCATGTTTACAGTCATGCTTGTGTTTATGACTTTATATGTATGCTGACATGTGTTGGTCTGTTTTGCATCTGCAGTTTGCAAGGTCAAGGCAAGCGTCTGCAGCACCATGTCATGTAATAGTGTTGTTATTAATCTTGTATCTGGGTAGAACACGGAATTGTGAGGTCTGATTGTGAGAGATTGGGGTGAAAGTTAGAACAAGCCTGTCTGCCTCTGAATGGAATGCTTTGTTGTAAAACATTACAATCATTACGTTCACTAACTAGAAGATGATTTTCTGTTTTTGTGTGTCGTTTTTGTCGCTTGTGGATTAGGTTATTAATATGGTGATTATTACTTTGATTCTATGGCCAGTCCTGTCATGAGCCAATAAGAAATGTCAAGATGACCATTTCTCACTGTTGTTAAAGTGGATGTGGATAATATCTTTAAGTTGCGTGGAAAATGTCATAGTTGTTGTTGTTTTAGCTATCCCCGAAAATTCGGCCGATAGACAATTTTCGTCTGAAAAAAATAAAAATGTGAATCTAAATTCTTTATTGGCCCGGAGGAGAAGGCAGCAGAAGACTGCCCCTCAGACGGCCATCAAAGAGTGCGAATTGCTCTGAAGGAACCAGAGAGCGCTTGAGCTACACTTCAGGGCATGATGCCCAGTTGGAAAGAAAAAAAAAATCCAATCTTGTTCACATTACTGTACTTGTTCACATTAGAAAAAACAAAAGTGACTTCTAATGTGAATGGAATGCATGTATGGGTGACACGCATTTGCAACATCACATGTGGGTGCATGACACAGATGTTGTATTCCAAGCTTCCCCAATCCTGGTCATTAAGGGCCAGAGTTCTGCAGGTTTTAGACGCTTCAGTCCTCCAACACACCTGTTTCTTATAATCAGCTCATCAGCAATTTCTGCAGAAGCCTGATATAATGATCCTGATTTGTAGAATCAGGTGTGTGGCAGAAAACATCTAAAACCTGCAGGATTCCGATCCTCGAGGACCAGTATTGGCAAAGCCTGGATTGGACTCTATTCAATGTAAGGTATGAGTTTGCCCGAAGGTAGAGATATTGACCCTACGGGCTCCAGTCATATGTTGATTATTGCTCAGGCCAAATTGTATGCCCACATCACCTCACTGTTTGTATTGGGGAATGCTTGTTGTACACTATTTTGCAAGTCTTGGCTACTTACAAACTATGGCTTGATTGCTAACGTGGCTAAACATAATGCAAAGGCAAAAGTTTGTTTCGCATCCAGTGTCTACATAGCATAAGTCTCTAATCCTGTCCTTCATGGCAGCGACAAAGTATCTCGCGGCGGGTAGGAAGCATGGAAGCCATGCTAATTACCAAACTGCAGTTGTAAAACACTGAAATAAGTGCTTGTGTGAAACTTCGAGTTGGTACCGCGATACAATGGAGAGTAACTAACGTTTCAGTCTGTATAAACAGGAATTTGGTGTGAGAGCGCACAGTGACTACGTTTACAAGCAGTCCGTAACCCTTTCAAAACCCAAATATTGTCAATATTCGGTAATTACGTGCAAAAATGCAAATATGCTCTTATTCAGGTTTAAAAAAAACAAAAACACCTGGTTACTCCTTTCAGTACCCGAACTCTTGTTCATATAAACACATTCAGAATACCTCAATTAAACAGAGCATTGGTTTGTCCTCTGCGCATGCTCTATTCACAAGGAATCTTGGTCTTCTTAGTACAAGAACTTCTTGTATGCGCAGCCCTGTCCCACTCACTGAACGAGCCTAACTTTAATACATTGATTTCTCTGTCGCGTTGTCATGTTACTTTCTGTCCCCATGGCAAAAATTCCACAGTGTGTACTGTATCTATATACACACACAATTTGTGTATACAAATCTGTGCTTCTGACGCGCAACCCACTGGAAATAATTAAGCAGAGGTAAACAACATGATGACGCAGCAAAGAACCACACTTTTGGAGCAAGTAGGAAACCGACTACATTATTAGTGTGGTGAGTGACATGACTGTGTTTTTCATCGAATGCAGAAATTAAAAGGGAAAATGACGGCTATTTGCACAATGATGATGTCAGTGTATTGTGGTTAGATTGAGATATTCTACTTGATCACAATGACCATGTATAGTTGTTATTACAAGAGAAATGGGGGGTGGGGGGTAAGAGGTCAAATTAAGCTAATGAAGTCAACCTTTGCATTTCGTGTTAACCTCCACCGCGGTCACACTTTTTTTTTTGTATTACATAGGCAATGGTACGTCTGTCAACTGTGACACGAACGTTTAATTTTCTATTCTCGGTGGCAAGTTTAGTAGCTTAAATTGCTAATGCGGTATTTGAATGGTGAAACTAAGGATGATTTAAGACATGATAGTAAAGCATTTACTTTAGATGTTGGCATGCAGGCTAACCCGCTGCGAGCTCCCCCAAAATAAATGCCTTTGACAGCTCACACTATTTATAAATGTTATTTAAAGTCAATAAGTCCTCAGGTGAATATGGTCACCGCTTTTCAATCCATTTCCTGCGAGTCGCTTTAAAACTGGTGGCATTCGGGAAGATTTGATTGAAAGTCTAATACTTTAAAACGGCACCAAGCAACCTGCTTGTCAACATAACTGAAGCCAGCACTAGCTCGTGTGGCCCAAATGGCAGCAATATCGCAATATTGCGGCTACGATCATGGGAGTGGTGATAAGGTTGCTCATTGAGCTATTTGTAACAATTTATCCACTTGTTGGACTCCCCAAGCCTGATTATAACAAAAGCGTCACTGTGTTTGCACAAGGGCTGGTCTCGCCGGACACCTTGTGGTGGGCTGGATCTGGCCCATGGGCCACTAATTGGGCTGATATAGTATTTGGTAGGCTTTTATTTTGAAGTTTGCCTTCACAGCATGTACGGCAGGAAATGTGGCGCTTGAGACATACGGATCACGGCTCAAAGATGATCCATTGCACCACAATTAAAATATGTACTGGCGCCATGCGACCGGATGAAATATTTTACGAGCATACATACCGGATTTGCGGGTAAATTGGTCGCAGTGTCATTGTAAACAAATGCCCTGGCTAATGCCCTTTGAGGTGTACAATTATCAATGATTAATGTTCTTAGGCAAGTTGCAACCATCCTTTGCAGATATCTATTTAAATTTTTTACCCAGAAGTCTGGATGAAAGTATGCAATTTTGAAATCTCAAATGTGTAGGAGCCCTATAAAACAAAATTAGGATAACATTTATTGTGCAAATGTCAAGTCACAAGAATTATATGTGAGCACTCCTAGTGCAAAATAGCAAAGAATAAATAAATACTGCTGACATTTTGTTATTTAATATTATTTAAATGAAAACAGAACAACTGGATTTCAGGTTAGTTTTCTATAATTCATTCAAATTGCTGTGCCAAGGATGAATTATTTTTTACTGATTCTGTTTTCAACTGTAGAAAAGAAAGCTAGTTTCATTAATTATTTCAGGTTTCTATTTTGTGCAATGTACAAATGTTTTTTCTGGCATGCTTTTTTAAAAAATCTACTGTATCCATTATTGCTGCTGAAACTTGAAACTATGTAAATTTTTCCATTGTGGGGCCAATAATGGTTCTTATATTTAAAATATTTATTATATACAACTAATATGCTTTTAGCTTAATCTTATCAACCACTCCTCTCACCTTACGTATGCGGGGACGTCCTACTCCATGTCCGGGCTTCAGTGGTTGTCTACTATACATTATTCAGCAAGGCTTGAAATAATTTCTTTCTTTGCAGATCAGTTTTCCAAAGCATAACAAAAAAATGGACAAATCATATGAACTTCTCTGTTCTTTTTACTGTTTGTGAACTTTACTATGAGTTACTTAAAGGGCTGTTTTTGACCATCCATCAATCCATTTTCCGAACCGTTTATTCCTCACAAGGGTCGCGGGGGATACTGGAGCTTATCCCAGCTGTCTTCGGGCAGACTAGTATATAAATTTTTCCCGACAGCTTTATTTTTGAGAACTCTAACTCCACTCGATTCCCGGTTATCGAGCTCCGAAACTTTTTTTCCCCATAGGAAATAATGTAAATGCAATTAATCCGTTCCCAAGCTCCAAAAACAGAAAATTCCTAGTTGAATTTTTATTAGTTTTTTACATTTACAGTACAGTACAGTATTTAAACAATAAAAATACCTTTCCTTACCTGTGTGATTGCATCAGTGGATGATAAATGCTATGTTAATGCTAGCTTTAGTTCAGTGTTGAGTTTGTGTATTTTACATTGGGCATATTGTTAGTCTACTAAGCAGTCCTTGCATGCGTTGTTTAACGTCAGGCACGTTGTTGAACAACTAAGGGGGGGGGGGGATTGGCAGTATTTACAGAAGTAGTTACAGTAGTGACAGTAGTTACAACGATAATCTCCTTCCTATTTCCACTGTGATTTGTAGCACTATGTTTTTCTTTGCTGCCACTGGCACCGCTGTCTTTCTGTGAGTCAATAGCAAAGAAAATTGTCGTGGAAAAATCCAAATGCACTCGCGAGTATGGAGCACCTCCAGGAGTATTCACGATCCGACTGGAAATGAGCAGTACGTCTCAATTCGACATTACTCGGCTTTGCTCAGCTTCACTCGGCTACCCGTTTTCAAGGTATGTTTGGCTTAGCTGGCTTTGCTTGGGTGTTCGAATTCCGAAAATGAGTTCAAACTCTGAGTTATTTTACTCAGATTTTTTTCGTTAAAGTCCGAATTGTATGAGTTCCGAGATGATCAAACTACGAGGTTCCACTGTATCATTAAAATTTGTGTTATTCCGACACCATTTTTTGGGCCCCGATACCCAGTTTTGCCGTATCGGCCGATACCGTACCGATACCGACGTTTTTGTTAGTTTTTTCAACATGGAAAAGCTGCCCTGCCATTGGTTGAAAGCATTCAAGGGCCAATAGGATATCTTGGCTCGGCATGCAGTGAACACGTCACACATCAGTGAATGTCGTGCATGAGCAAGACACAAGATGCTGCCTCCAAAGTCCTATATTAGTGCCTGAAATAATGGTATCGGCATGTTACTTGTCAGTACTTGCCAATGCCGATACCACTGTTTTAAAGCAGTATCGGTATTAGAACAACGCTATTTAAAATGTAATACATCTTTTTAGGATATTAATTCCTGAGCTTTTAGTAGACTCCGAGCTCTAGAGTGCTACATCTACTACTGGACAAATCAATCTTCTATTTGAAAAAAATATAATATTATGACTAAAGGGATAGATGTGATTGGAATTAATTGGTAGTTATACATGGCCCAGTGTGTGTGCTCCCTGCTCGCCACATCAACAATGGCTATTTGAAACGTGGTGTGGCGAGGCGAAAGCTTCCCGCACAATCGCCATGCTGACAAAAGGGCCAATTTGGCTTATCAAAATAAAGCATTAGTACAAGCGTACATAAAAGCGAAATTCATGTCACTGTAGGCAATTATTATTATTTTTTGTATGGGTAGATATGTTATATCTCTTATATGCTCATTGTTTTAGGTTGCTTTGTAGTTTATCACATAACCCCCCCCCCCGAACACCCTCCCTCACTTCCCCTTTCTGTCTGCAACAGGAAGTCTGTCTTGTCAAGCTGCCGCTGTTCCTTGGTTATCAGGAAAAGGGAGGTTGGGATGGCACTCAACAGAATTTGACAAAGGATGCTTGTTGTGTTTGTTAATGTAGGACATGCATGGAATTTTCTCACACACACTTCAACAGATGATTATTTTTAGTAGTGGGTAACATTTTCTAAGCGGTGCCATCAGATCTGTTTGATTAAATTATGAAAGGAATCCTGCCATTCCTAATTGCCAGAAAAAAAACTCTGTCATACAGCGTCATTTTCCACACTGTTGATCCCATTGTTGCGGACTCTGTAGTTATGCAATAACCTTGCAGACTGTCAAAGGTCAGAGTTAAGCTCTGTGGGCGCATACAGTACATTATTACCTTTAAAGGTCTCATGATGTCAAAATCCAATTTTTCCACCCTGTTTTATGCTGGACATACACTAGGGCAAAATAAGTATGTCACATGGTCTAAGTTTGAAATCAATGTGATTGTTTGCTATAGACAATAAAAGGCGCAAGGCTTGTAAAATGAGCAGATCAGATTTAGGCAAATTTGTGATGTAGATTGCTAATCATTAGTCAAGTACCTGCCCACTTCGTGTTTGCTGTCTTTTTTTTTGATTGCCTCTATCGTACTGTAATCTAAATAAAGATTAAAACTGCATCAACAATGATGATACAGTAGCCTACCTTACCGATAAAGCCAATAATGTGAGAATAAAGCCAGCGCAGATCTTTGCGTTCATCTATGACACACGTTTCCTAACACTATCAGTTTTACTTTAAGAGCATTGTAACGGTTATGTTACATTCAGAACAAAGACAAAATGTTACTTTGGCTTGTGCTTTAATTGCGGGTACGAACGTAGCTGCTTTGTTGACATCATGTCACTAGGGAAGAGGAGGTGCTTTTTCGTCGTCCTGTGACAGAAATTAAAAAAATAGGCATGCATCGATTACAATTTTTGGGCCGATCACAATCTTTACAAATCTGACCTGGGGAGGTATTCAGACTAGTGGTAGAGCACCCACCCCATGAGCTGAGGTTCAGCCTCGAAGCAGGCGACTCTGATTTGATTCCCCTGCTGAGCGGCTCTTTCCTGCAGGTCATTCCTTCTCTCTTTTCGGCTTCCTGTCTCTACTTAAGCGGTCCTATCCATTAAAGGGAAGAGCCAAAACACAAACAAAAAATAATAACTTTAAAAGTCTGACCTGCTGATCCCGATACAAAATACCTGACAATCTGATCCAGCCATTCAGATCGGTGAGAAATCTCGTGACTTCCTTACTGTACGGTATATTCCCCTTTCTCTGTCTTTTTGGTGCTCTTTCCGTTAATTGTCACCTTCCCTTATTTCTCATCTATCACAATCTTTTTTTTTTTTCTTACTAGGTGGCTATAAAAATAGTGGACAAGACCCAGCTGGATGATGAAAACTTGAAAAAGATCTTTCGAGAAGTTCAAATCATGAAGTTGCTGAAGCACCCGCACATCATCCGTCTGTACCAGGTGAGTTGGCACATTCTGCTTACTTGGTTACTAGTTAACTATTATTCAATGATGGCCCTTCTGGTTTGGTTGTAATACACGTTCTTGTCTTCAGGTGATGGAGACAGAGAGAATGATTTATATGGTCACTGAATATGCTAGTGGTGGAGAAATTTTTGGTAAGTCTTTCTCCCAAAACAATTTTTATTTATTTAGAATACAGTTGATCTTACTTTTTGTGTAATTTGTATTATGTTCTTATACATGAATACATTTTGTAACTCAAGACGTCACATTTGTTGAAATATATAAACAGTGTAAAATCTAAAATGTTGCAATATTTGTGCTTCTTAATAATAATTAGGGATATATTCAGTTGTCAGTTTTTTTTTTTTTTTTTTTTTTTCATTTGAACAATCACAATGTACAGAGAAATCCCAACTGAACCCTCTCAACTCAGTTGTGCTTTGCATGTCCAGACCACCTGGTGGCCCATGGACGCATGGCAGAAAAGGACGCCAGGAAGAAGTTTAAACAGATTGTCGCTGCAGTCCATTTCTGTCATTGCCGCAACATTGTCCACAGAGACCTGAAGGCAGAGAACCTGCTTTTGGACCACAATCTTAACATCAAAATAGCAGGTGTGTGAGCTGGCACTACAGAGTCTTGCTTGGTTTATTGGTTTCATGCTGTTTAATCATGGGTAGGTGTAGGCAAGTGCCAACATGTGATGGGAGCATTTTCCATATGCCAGGGAAGTGCCCGGGGAATAAAATTAACCACCTGTCTATTTCCTGTCAGACTTTGGTTTCAGTAACCTGTTTTCCCGAGGACAGCTGTTAAAGACCTGGTGTGGCAGCCCTCCCTATGCTGCACCAGAACTATTTGAAGGCAAAGAGTATGACGGGCCTAAAGTAGATATATGGGTAAGTCGGCAATAATATTTGCACTCCACAAGTGTCTGTCAAAGAGATAAAAAAAAAAAAGGTTTTGTCAGGCCAGATCTTAAATTACGGTATTACATTGGAAGGAGACATGATACTGTATTTTGGGTACAGCATTCATTCAGATACATATTATGGTATATTAGGACATTGGTCAGTTTTCAAGGGTAATAAGATATGGATATAGGAATAACTTGCAAAGTAAAAGCTTTTGGCTTTATCTTGTATTGTTCCATTAGAAAAAAAGGAAGTGTAGTTTTCCCACACACAACTTGACTGTTTTTTTTTCAACTTTCCACAAACTATTTGTTTAAGATACAGTAATTTATCTGATTTCCACAAACTATTTCTTGTCATGAATCATTTAGATTGTTTTGCCTGAACATGATTGATAGATTTTTATTAATTTACTTTTTATGATCATGTCCTCACTTCTGTTCAGAGCTTAGGTGTGGTCTTATATGTATTGGTGTGTGGTGCCCTACCATTTGATGGCAGTACTCTACAGAATTTGCGAGCACGTGTCCTAAGCGGCAAGTTCCGTATCCCCTTCTTTATGTCTACAGGTAAGTTTTGCTTTTTGCCCACTTAGTTGCACTGTAATTTTACTAAATATATCTCTGTATGCACACGCTTAGTATGCACATCGCACTGCAATAGATTTCAATAATCGATTGTTAAAAAATGTAAAGCTGACTGAGTGACAAGTGGAACGCGAAAGTCCAGCCTTCCCAACAGTCATTGTGGTGCACGCAGCTTACAAGTAAAAATACACATAGCCAAAGGGTGCTCCTCAAGAGCTCTCTCTGAACAAAATCCTAAGTTTTTAGCAGATCTGTCTTTGAAACGTGTATGTTACAACTATTTATTTGTGTATTTTTTAACAGACTGTGAGTATTTGATCAGACATATGTTGGTGCTGGAGCCCAGCAGACGGCTGACTATGGAGCAGATCTGTAAGAACAAGTGGATGAGACAAGGGGATCCAGACCCTGATTTTGACAGGGTGAGCTCGCAAAGAACTATTTTGCACCTCCTAATTCCAGGAAGAATCATGTTATTAGCATTATCTTGACTAAAATTTAGGGTTGTACAGTATATGATAATAGAAAAGTATTGCGATATCTTGCAGTCAAAAACGAAACAAAGCATGTGTTTTCAGTTGTAGTATTTTAACAGTGATGGGTGTCAGCTCGCTCCAAGCAGCAGTCTGTGTGTCTAAAGACGCAGCACTGTCAGGCTCCATTTTATCTTGTAGTGTTGCATGTGTTAGGAGAGAGGAAAGAAATGGCCACAATCTTTAGCATTGTTGTGAACTGTCTGCAGCTCATGGAGAAAGCATAGAGTGAGAAATGGAAATATATCACTTAGACAGACAACCTACATGCAGTCAATATCAATATTCAGGTTAAGGTCAAAATAACAGTTTCTGTAACACATTCAGGATAACCCGTTTACATATACATATGCCGATCTAAACCGCGACACACGGATGTCATTAACCAAGTAGACGTAATTTTCGAATTTAAATTTCTACAGTCAATAAAATACATTATATTCATGCAATTACTCAAAATGACTTTGGAAATTTGTTGGCAACCATGTTAGTGTAGTCACGGTACCAACATTTTGACTTCAATGCTATACCTGGATAAAGTACGGTACCTTGATAAAGATGCTGAAACAAGACTATGACAAAAAGTTAAGTAAAACACAGTGAAAGTCAAAACAACTAGATTTTTTATTTATATTATTATATATTAAAAATGATAAAGATGCTAATTGGAGTACAGTAATTTCTGGACAACAAGGCGCGCTCCTGACTATAAGTCGCGCTAGCTAAACTTGGGGAATACTCGAGTTTGTTACACATATTAACCACACCCAACTGTAAGCTGCAGGTGTTTTAATGTTACCGCACCGGATTCCCGCTACTTTCTTTTCCATAATGAGGGTGCAAATTGTCTCGCTCTCGTTCTGTCTTTCCTACTGTATTTGGGCTCACTTGGTTTGTTTTGCTCTGCCTGACGCTCTTGCGCTTCCTTTATAGTGCGCCCCATTGTGATCTGATGGATAAGGCGTCTTGTAGTCTAGAAATTAGTGTACTTTATATAAAATAAATTCATCTTCACTTGACTTAAACTTGATGCAACACTAATATTGGAATTATTCTCTTTGGATGTCATCTTTCTAATACTCCTTTATTCCCTCCTTATCCCATTCAGTTGATAGCAGAGTGTGAGCTGGTTAAGACTGAAAGAGAGACAGAGCTCATTAACGAACAAGTGCTAATAGCTATGTCTGAGATGGGCCTGGACCGAGAACGTGCAATTCAGGTCAGACAAATGTTTTACTGAGGATTATTATGCTTTTAAAGGCACCATTTGTATACAGTTAAATCACAAAAGTGGTTTTAGTGTTGTGGCCGGTCAGTCTGTGAATCTTTATGTGTGATCAAAATGAGGTTTTAGGCTGAAAAAAGTAACATTTCAGTTTAAAATGTACCTCTTTTTCCTTTTCAGTCCCTCCAAACAGATGCATATGATCACTACAGTGCCATCTACAGTTTGCTATCTGACCGTCTCAAGAAACACAAGACATTGCGTGTTGCTCCTCCCACACCACGCTCCATAAGCTATCCCATTAACACTGTACAGGTAAATGCTTTCAATTTGAATTTGCAGTGGAACCTCCAAAGTTGACCACAATCTGTTCCGTGCGGCAGGCTGATTTCCATTTCAAAATCACGTTTCCACCATAATCAGTGGAATTTAAAAAAAGCTATACTACCTTCAGGACATTGCTATTGTATGGACCTTATTGTACTTTAAACTGTACAATTTTATATCAGTGTAAATAAACATAGTAAATAAGTTAATCGCAGTTAATACATAATGGCTCTGCTAAACACAGCACAATCACAACCCAATCAAGGACAACACGGGTCTCTTGTGTACATACAATACAGTAGGGGTTTGAGATCGAGCCAGACCATGAATAGCGAATTTCTATGAATAATTGGCAGGCGCTCCCTTAAAAGTGATTAGAATTGTCTATATCAGTGTTTCCCAGCCTTGTTTATTTATTTATTTATTTTTACCCCCAAACCTTTTTTATCACGCCATGAGTAAACAATCACTCATACGTGTTGAGTGGACAAATAGTTTATTGTTGTTCATTGTCTCACTTGGATAATAATAATAATGTTGGACTTTTTGTAAATGGTATTTTATTTATATAGTGATTTTACAGTTTACAAGTCCCTCAAAATGCTTTACATCTTGACTACTTATTCACCAATGATGCAGCATCAGGTGCAACTGGGGGTTCAGTATCTTGCCCAAGGATACAGTCTCAATGGCCCGAGATCAAACCCACAACCTCAGGCTTGCGAAACGACCACTCTACCACTGAGCTACGCCACCCCCAAAAGATACATGCATACGTTACAAAAGATACATTCCAGGATAGATTCCAAAACTATCTACAAATTGGTGAATTTGTGAATGGCAAGCAGTGAATATACGGGAGTCCACTACTTGTCATTTATAAAGAAAAGAAAATATTAGATATATGAAAAACACCCCCACTTCCAAAAAAAACTGCCGATTGTGTCATTGTCTCAAGCCTTGTGAGATTTATGGCATTCTTGCCACATCTTCATAGTGACATTTTAACCTAAACTAAGATTTTTTGAGACATGTGAGCATATTTTTTTTTGTACAACAAATCTTTATTCAAATCAATTTTGTTCACCCTTTAGGTCCCTCAACTCTAGAGGTTCCACTGTTTACTTTAGGGATTTATTTAAGCAAAATGTCCGTGTTAACATGACAGGACTGTATTTTCGAGATAGTTACCTTTTATTTCTTAAGGGCTCCACTTTATACACCTTGCAGAATATTGATCTTGTACCAGTTTTTTTTTGTCACCTCTACTATTGTAAAGGGTGATTTTTCAGGTAAAAAAAAAAAAAAAAGAAATCATGAGTTAAGTTTCTCCATCACTTTACTATTCAATCAATGTAGCCTGTTTTATCAATGTAGTGAAAGCTTTAAAGCCCTTTTGCTATATGGAGGTGACTGACCTTAGCCAATGTCAATCCCCCTCCTCTAAGAGGATTGTATTAAAAATGTGTGCAATCCTCACCTGACCTTCGTGTCTCCTGCTTGCGTAGATGGATCCACAGGGTAATCCAGTTAGCATAACGGTTCCTCATGTCCAGCTTATCAACCCAGAGAACCAGATTGTTGAGGTGAGTTGAGGATGCTCTGTAATCACACGTTTGCACATTTTATCAGCATTTTGTCTAGCTAAATCCTAACTTTGATGTCATGCCAATTATCCTTGGGTTATCTAAAAAATGGTAAGTGAATATGAAGAAAGAAATGATTATGATTTAAGGCAGAATTTTAACATCTTAGATCTCGTGATATTTCCCACTATAAGCCACATATGACAGCTTGGCTCTTTAACTACCTGCGGTAATATGAATGTCTGACATCATAAATATGACCGTTAAACACTAGGACTTCAAACTGATTCCCAATTAGTAAAATGTGCACGTATATTAGAACTCGTTTTGAAATAGGACTATGACAACACATTTAAAGTGTAGTCAAATTGCATAATACTGAATATATACTTAAGATTTATTATTATTATTTTAAACAAAGAATCAAAGACAATCATCAAATATGTGTGTTTCTTGTTTAGCCGGATGGCAATATGGCACTCGACAGTGATGAAGGCGAAGAGCCATCTCCTGAAGCCATGGCTCGGTACCTCTCAATGAGGCGGCACACTGTGGGTGTACCAGACCAAAGGTAATACAGTGATATCCTATCACTCTGCAGTTTGTTATTGCCACAAATATCACCACAGGGCATTGTTGGTGATAATAACTGGGCATGGATCCTTGTTCCTCTCAAAGCTTATATCTATCATCTGGGGTGGCAGTATCTAATTTTTAAGGACTGAATTTGTAACTAGAGGGTCACAGCTTGAGCCGAACATTCTCAAAATGGTAGGCTAATTAAAGATGCTAAATTGCCCATAGTTGTCAATGTAAGTGTGAATAGTTATTTGCCTACAGTTCAGTATAAGTGTCCTGTTAATTTGCTTCTCACCCATTGTCAGCTGAGATTGGCTGCAGTTTATCTTCGATGGATAGAATCAGAATGATTATTGAGGTTTTGGGTTAAAAACTGCTTCACAGTAGCATGTATTGATTAATACTGAACCAGTCTCGATGTCTAGTCCTAAAGTGATCAACTTGATGGTTGCATGGCCACATATAATTACACATGTAAAAAATCTATACATCACTGTTAAAATGCCATATTTTTCTGAGACCAAGAAAGAGGAAAGACCAGAAAAATTAGACCAAGATAAAGCACTTTAAAACGTTTTCAACCATTAATGTGGCCTGTAACATGGCTAACTCAATTGAAAAACAAAAGGTCATTTTTTGTGAGAGGGGAAAGTAAAAATAAGGATTTGGGGAAAACAATGAAATCGTCTGACACCCCTCATTTTTAATATATTTTTTTTAAATCAGGGGAGTCAGGCGATACATTTTTTATTATAATGAATCACATGATATCACTAGTTTACTAACGATTAATCACAAATTGTATATCTGTTCTGAATGTACAATAAAAAAAAAATCTAGGTTTTCATACTTTTGTTAGCAAAAGTGGAAAAAAATGTTAAACTAATAGAAATAGTTCAAATGAATTTTTGACGTCTATAGCCGTCAATGGCAGTGAATGAGTTGCGTCACCACAACATCCTCTTTGGGCCATATTCTTTCGGCTTTAATTTTATTTCGGCCATATGCGGAAAATGCACATTTTTGCCATTTTCGGACGAAAATTTGCAGTGTCCAAATATTCGGTGCATCACTAATCGAGATCGAAGATTGCGATCATTTTCAGGTAGTTCACAGGATCGGCTTTGTGCATATTTACTTGATCATACATATGGCAGAAATGTGCATGATGACTCTGAGAGGATTAATTAGATTATTTCCCCAACTTTTTTAAATTTAATTAATTTAAATTGAATTTGTCTGCCATGATTAAATTGATTTAAAAATCTGTTGACTTTTTTATTTATTTATTTTTTACTCTTTTACTGTAGGACTGAAATGCAAGAGGACCTTCAGAAACTGCCACCGGGTTTCCCCCGGGGAGCTGTGCCCCAGCCCCCTTTTCCTCTACTCGCTCCTATGATAGGACAAATGCACACTCTCATGCCAACACAGAGCCTACAGCCTACACAGCAGTTGGAGTACAAGGTGTGGTCATTAAGATATGGCTTAGAAGTCTCCTTAAGTCATCAGATAACTTGCAGGGACCGTCACATAGTTTTGGTGCCAAAATTAACTATTAATTGTATTGATTGTCTGCATGTCCATACTTCAGGAGCAGTCATTGCTGCAACCACCCACTCTGCAATTACTTAATGGCATGGGGCCCCTGGGTCGAAGAGCTTCCGATGGTGGAGCCAATATCCAACTACATGCTCAGCTTCTGAAAAGGCCCCGGGGCCCATCACCTCTTGTTACTAGTCCAGTGAGTAGTTTGATGATTGATGATGATGATTAGTTTCCAAATAGTTTAGTAGCCATGTAAAGTTAACGGACAGTATTGTTGACCAGGAAACTTTTTTCCTCTCGCAGCACCCTATTCCTGCTGTTGCTCCGGTGGATGAAGAGGGATCAGATGGAGAGCCAGATCAAGAAGCAGTACAAAGGTACCCGACTCTGACAGCTTTTGTTTGTGACATGTTATACAGAGAGATGCTGTCAAAACTGGATAGTGTGAGTGGCATGTTACCTTGACAGTCTTGTGACTGTTAGAGGGTTTGTGCTGAAAATTTGGTTAAGCCCTCTGAACTAGTCCTCTTTGTACAGCAGTTACTGTGTCTTTTGCTGGTGGCCTGGGTTGCTGGGAGTGTGTGCCTATAGGCTGCTTTGCTTTTTCCCACGGGTGCTGGCCACTCTGCTGTGGCGCTCACCTTGTCTCTGCTCTTTTTACCATCGTGCAAGTGCCTTCCTCTTTGGCTCTCAACTCAATCAGCCAAACTCTAAAGCCTCCTTTATCTGATTCCAATGTCGGTATAAGCAAAATTATACTTTTTTCCACCCTTTCTCATTCAGCTTTGCTAACTCTAAGCTTGCAAAGCCTTAAATGTAAAGATTATTCATTAATTGTGGTATACAGTGCTCATAAGCTCTAACATCCATCTGTGGTTTAATTTTTTACAGTTAGGCAAGATGTTATGATACCCCTTTTTGGCAGTGGTGGGAATGGGTGGGCCTCCCCCCTGTCTCTAGTAGCAAACAAGGGCAGTGAGCTGACCAGCACTGCTTCCTGTCTCCCACCCTCACCCCCATCCTCCCCCTCCCTGCGGCCCAGGTACCTGGCGAACCGCTGCAAGCGGCACACGACTCACGCACTCATGAGCACATCGCATGGCGATCCCTTGGCAGAGCCCCAGCGGTCACAGGGCCCCCGACAGAGGGTGGGCTGGGCCCATGACACACACACCCGGTGAGGGGATGCACCCACTCTGTGCTGTATTATGCACAAACTGACTCAAAATTGTAGACTGTTATCTCTGTAGTTAGAGAACAGCATATTTATCAAAGATCACACGCTGAAAATTAGCACACCTTCTACAACAAAAGTTTTTTTATTTTATTTTTTTATGATGGTGTTTAATGTGAAGTATTGCCACAGCAACAGTGCAGTTCCTTCAATTTGAAAGCTTTGTTGTGGATTTTATATACATTTTTGTTCAGTTCATTACAATGTTGTTTTTGGTGTTTTGCCCTGGTGACTTACAACAGACACATGTTAGCCGTTTTCTTGATCTTGTTGATGTTTTGAGCTACAACTTATCCAGGTGGCCTTTTGTGGACATCAAGAAGCTGTTTTTGATGTAAATTTTGTCAACCCAGCAATGATATACATGCTTCATGACACCCCAACAGTTATATCCTTACATTGCATATGACAAAATACATCCACAAACATTTGCCTTTGACTAACACACATACACATGCATACAACCTCAAGTCTTTAACTTAATTGGTTCAGTGAGCCAATTAAGAGAAAAAACTGAAACGTTCATAAATCGAGGTAATGTTTTTCTCATTTAAATCATAGCAAAGTCTTTTAATCCATTCCAGCGCCTAAACTACGTTATTCAAAGCCTTTTTTTTTTAACCAGTGTGTGACACGGACGTAACATTCATATGCAAGTCTGTGAGTAAACAGTAGCGATGGGAAGATAAGGAGTAAATTGAACATAGCTACTCAAAGAGCGACAGACAGCAGTGAATGACTTGCGTCATTGTTGCGGTAAAAACCTGATGATTTGTGTGATGATAGACTTCTGGAGCCAAAGAGTAACGTTACTCACGACGAATACGTCACAGCAAATAAACGACTTTGAGGAAATGGATGGATTTGCCCGTCCGTTTCGAACCGGGCTGAGTCGCGGTCAATTGCACCCTTTCCAGACTCACTTTTTTCGTTCAAGAAAGTGGGTGTGGCTTGCCAGGCTAGCCTCCATATGCATTGTGCAACGGATTTCCGCCTTCTGACGTGCAGGTATATAACAGTTTTTCAATTTACAGCAATGCGTTATGCATGTTGCCAGTGTTGGTTATGCAGTGGAAAAAGCACAACATAGCTCCATCCGCTTGTCTATGCCGACACAGTTAATATACTTAAAATAGTATGTAAATAGAGGTAATTTTTGTACGAAAACTTTGGGCATAACGCAAATTGTTTGTAAACATAGACGTTCATAACTCTTTGTTCCACTGTGTACAGTATGTCTATATATAAATCAATTAATCTCTGTTGCTCGTCTCTCCTCTGCCTCTGCAGTACTCCTTATTAGACACAACCAACATTTTAGTTTTGAAGCTAATTCAGAGGTTTGGTTGGGCGTCGTGCAGTACAAAACAAAGGATGGTTGGCTGCTTCTGATGCTCTAAATAAATTCTGGCAATTCTCACCTCAGCTTTATTTATATACGACATTAAAACAACCATGGATGCATGCAAAGTGCTGTTCATAAACTAAAAATCAAGCATTTAAAAATAAACATTAAAAAATAAATTAATGAGATAAAATCAGAAAACACTAAAACAATGCCGAGTCTCATGCCGAGTCAAAAGAAGAAGAAAAAACATGTTTTAAGATGAGTTGAAAAAATTGATTCTTAGTAAGAGGTTATACCAAAGAGAGGGAGCAGTAATGGAAACTGCTAAATCCCCTCTGAGTCAAAAAAGAAAAAAAAATAGTTTTGAGCACAGATCAATGCAAATGAAGCACATAGCTTCATTGTAAGCATTGTTTGTGTAATAGGAATGAATGAATGGTTATTATTATTATTTCAGCTACCACGAAAAGCAAAACACAAACATCCCCTTGAACAAATATGAGTTTGAATCCAAATGTACATTGATGTATATCCAGAACTTTCAAAATATTACTGTTACACTAATCTGGTACACTATGTTTTGTGAATTATACCTAATGATTTGTATTTGTCTGTTTGTGTACCTTGTCTTTGTCTGTGATTGAAAATGTTTGTTTGTTTCATTTATGTTATGTCATGTTGTCCGTGTGTGTGTTTCCTTTGTGTGCTTGTACGATTTGTTTTTGTTCTCTTTGGTCGTTTCCTCAGATCAAGCTATAAAGACTGTAACACACTTCATCTTCCTATGGAACGCTTCTCACCTGTCAGAAGGTTCTCTGACGGCGCTGCCACCATTCAAGCCTTCAAAGCGCATCTAGAGAACAGTAGCCTCATTAAGCAACTCAAGCAGGTACATACTGCCTTTATTGTGGGAAGGATTATTTGCAATGCCAATTTAAAATTACTCATTGTCATTGCATTACCTGCCAGACAAATCTTTTATTTCATTTTGAAGGCTAACGTGACTGGTATTTTCCAATCTTGCAGCAAAATATGGTGACTAACCTCATGCAATAGAATGCATAATTTTGGAAAGTCATGGATAATACTCTAGTGTCTCTTCAGAGTGCAATTATGTAGATTTAATTTCTTTATACAACAATATTCACTCTTATTCATTTATTTTTTAAATTTAATTTCTATTGAGTAATGTGATGACTACTAAGCATCTGATCCTTTAACAGGAGTGTGAACAGCTCCAGAAAATGTATGCGGCCCAGCAGGATAAACGATTCCTGGAACACACCCAGCAACAGCATATCCTCTACCAGCAAGAGCAACAAATTGTCCACCAGCAAATCCAGGTATGAAAGTCACATGCTTATTCAATCACATATTTGTAGATAAGGATGGCATCTGTCTGAACGCCAGCATTTTTTAAAACAAAGGGCCAAGTCTCTAAATTCCTCTGCAACCAAAAACGTTAAAGATAGAAAGTGCATTAAATTAAACTATATGTATTTGTCCATTCACGTAACGTTACTGGAAACTTGCTCTCTCTTACATCGCCGCATGCATCCTGCCTCCCAAAATCAAATATTGCAAATTTGTTCTCTACAGGGACTGTCTTTAGGCCATGGAGAGAGTCATCCCAGTCACCTAACCCACCAGCTCCAAAGGTAACGTATATAGACAAGATAGAAATTTGTCTGCAACAAACAGTGGCTGACAAAACGATGATTATTTAATAAAATTTTAAAAGAAGACTTAAAAAAACAAAGTCTTTGCTTTTATGTGAACATAACCCTAACTCATCGGGCAATGTCTTATAGAATGTGGAGAGTATTTGTCTCAAAGTAATTTTTTATTATTTGTCTCAAAACAATTTTCACACTTTTCATATTAACAAATATATCAGCTTGCAATTTGTTTTTTTTATGTTGTGTGGGAAATTCTGTGCATTTATCATGACTTATTTGTAAATCTTCAATTCTGGTTGTGAGTCATTATGGTGCGTTTGTGGATCAGCTGGCCCACACATTTATTTTTAAGACAAATGTCATGCTGTTTTCAAGATATTCACACACGAAAAATCATTGTCCTTCATTTGATTAGGCAATGTGTTTAAACATTAATACTGCAAGTATCAATAACTTCTGATTCAGTGGGGAAAAAAATTCACGCCGATTAAGTCTCAAAATAATGACATACTCTACATGTGCAGCGCCATTTTGACCAGTTTTGAGCAGTTCACCTAATTACTATGATGTAGTACGTGCTGTAACATACCACTGTTCATTTTAAACTTGTTTCCTGGTCTATTTTCATATAAAAATGCCATACATAATTTAGATAGCACTGCTAACCATCTCAGGATATGTTCTTCATTCATTCATTTACAGTGGCAGTGGTTGGCGAATGCAGCCGGCTGGTCTCCAATGCTACATGCATGCTACATCCGAAAACCGTGATCGATCCTCACCAAAATTTATGCACACATTTATATGCATGCCCAAATCAGACTCTGAAAATATTGAAACAAAGGTAGGGATGTTGTGTAAAACGTAATGTTAATACACGCGGCCTAATCGAATAAAGGACAATTAATTTTCAGTGGTGGGTTGCTTTAAAAACTTTAAAAACTGAAATTAAAAAACGGAAAACAAGACTTTATGTAGTCTTCAGGCATGTGATTTTTCCGCTAATTCGCGGAATTCCGCTTTTTTTATCTCCCCCCAAAAAAAAAAATCCGATTTCGTCTCTCTACAGCATTCCGTTTTAGTGTTTCCGCAACTGAAATGAAACCGATCTTGCGATTGGCGGAAGTCTCCGTGTTGACCAATAAGAGCGCTTGTTATAAAGGCATAGGCGTATGCCATTGTTTGTTGACCAATAAACGCGCTTGTTATAAAGGCACAGGAGTATGCCATTGTTCATTTCTCAGACGTTTTTGCCGGGTGTTTAAAGAAATGTCCGTGATCGAACGCAAAGATGCTCCGCGAGTTAAGGAAATTGACAAAATCGTAAAAAACAAGTTTCGATGGGACTGGTTAGAGAAGGATATATCTACAAATGTTGGAAAGAAGACTGTGACGAATTTGTTCAGTGACTTTATTCGGAAGATCGATCGTGCCGGGAAAGCGCTTTGCATTTGGTGCCATGATACCGTTGACGATGGTGCGAGAGGTTTCAAAGCTCTTGAAAGTCACGCAAAGAGCAAAAAACACGTGAAAGAACTCCAGTCAAGAACAACAAATTATTCCATCGCTGGAAGTTTCGGTGCCCGAACGAAAACTCCAAAACTTTACGGCCTCCATCCCTTATTGACATCACAATCGGAAGCGGT
This sequence comes from Leptonotus elevatus, assembly GCF_054856555.1. Classification (NCBI taxonomy): domain Eukaryota; kingdom Metazoa; phylum Chordata; class Actinopteri; order Syngnathiformes; family Syngnathidae; genus Leptonotus; species Leptonotus elevatus. The sequence goes on from NC_141245.1 coordinate 7,525,281, forward strand.
AATAGAGAGACGTGATCCACCCCAACAACCTGCGCCAGTTGCTGACAGAGTCGTGAATTTTGAGGTCGGTGGTAAACGTTTCAAATTAATCGAAATCAAATTTTCGAAAATATTATAACGTAATAAAAATGGTCATAAATATTTAACATGGTTAATCATTGACACAAACTCAAATGAATGCTGCATGTTTGCACTTTTCAGGTTTCAATATGTTGACTATCTTGATGTATGCAGTTACAGAGATGATCTTAGTCAATCCGAATGCATGATTGTGTTTTTACTAGAGCTTGCTGCATGAGGTATTTTATGTTTTTGTTATGCATTATGTATTAAATTAAGAATGATTGATTAAATGATTTATTGCATGGTAAATATATATGATGATATTCTCAGTGATAGTTTTTAAAAGCAAAGGCAGTCCAATGTTTTTGAATGTGACTGATTTTGAGTTGACTAAAACTGCAATTTTATATGGGATAGTTCAATATACATTGAAAATTTATGCTGTTGTTTTGTCTATTTCTTTGTCATCTGAGTGCATTGAAAGTACTTAAAAACACGGAAAACCCATGAGCTCTGGACCTAGCTGAGTACCCGCGACCCCCAGACCCCCGGCTAAATTTTCAGATAATTTCACTTTGGTCAAATCACATGCCTGAGTCTTCTATTTTGTTTATTTAACACAAGTCGGGGAAACAAAACATTACCAGAATTTGTTTCCCTCAAGCTTTGCCTTGAGCAGGAAGATACTGCAACTAGTACTTTTACGCCACTGCTGCAGCAGAAATAGAGCTTTTTACGGGTCCAAATAACGTAAGGCAGCTCCGAACGCATCATGAGCAATAAGCCAATCAGCAACTCGTGCTTGAACTATTTTCGTGTGTGGTACCTGACGTGTATCGCACAGAGCAAACTCCGGCACTCTTTATTTTTTTGTGGCACTCTGAATAACCGAACTTTGGAAAAAATGGTCTGACGTACACATAGAAGGCGACGCCACTCTCTCATTGCAACCGGTGCCTCCAGGACGAAGAGACTGGCTATAGTAGTGAAAATGACAACTTTCCACCACATTTTAAACAACGAGACTGCAGAGGGAGTATTAAAAGATAAACTTGCGCTATTGTGGCCGGAGGAAATTTATACCAGCACACACTGAAAAGTTGGCCGTCGCAGTCTCGAGCCCTGCCCTACTGTGCAACCAGCAAACAATGATCGTGATGCTGTGGTGCAGAGCTCTCGATAGAAGTGTTGCATAATTGTTGTATCTATATTCTCTCCAACTTTCTCTCTCGTCCTCCCTCAGGTTGCATATACAGCCATCTAGTCCTCCGCCAACACATCCGAGCAACCACCTCTTCAGACAGCCAAATCAGAATTCTCCACCTGGCTCTGTAATGCAAGGGCATGGTTAGTACAGTAATTTCTCAAGAATAACACACACTCGAATATTACAATTAAACATAATATATACATAATTTAGGTGTTGAATATCTGCATAGTAATTTCATAAATTAGTCTTGTGTTCAGACATTTATTTATTTATTTAATTTGTGCAGAGAAGTTTTATTTACCTTGTTTGAAGCCTCTTGCATGACAACATAGAAGAGAAGGGGGTGTTCACCCCTTCTGTATGAACATGGCTATCCAAAAACTCTCAGCCACTAAGGTGCTATAGCCACAGCCAGATCCCAATTTCACTCTGGCAGAATGAAAAACTGCTCTTCGAATACAAAATGGTTGTTTTCCACTGTTGATGCTCTACTGAAACCCCAGATCTGCACTACTAACTATGACCACATCGAGGAGCAGTGTAATACAGCCCCCCCCCCCCCCCCCCACACACTGGCTACCTAGCCACTACAAATTATGCCTGTTTATTCACCAATGTCTCTGTGGCAGTGCTCCCTTAATATGTTAGCAAGTTTCTCAGTCCACCTCCACCAGCCCAGGACCAAGCTCGACAGGGTCTTCCAAGCAATGGCACCATGACTCTGGAATGCACTCCCTGAGTCCCAGACGGCTCCGCAGTGTGTGGAGAGTTTCAAAAAGGGGTTAAAACATGCTTATTAGCTTTTTAACCTCTAAACAAGTGTTGGTGGTATACATTGTATGTCAGTTTTATTTTGTAAAGGATAGTATACGGTCCTCAATAATTAATCTAGGAGAGTTTCACCGTTATAATTTTCTGTATATTTTTGTTCCCTGTGAAATGTTGTGACTTTGTTCTCATCCTCCCTAGGTCCAACCTCAGTACCGTATCAACATGGTTCTCCTTCGCTGTACCAGGGCCAGAGTGGTAGCCCACCTTCCACAGGCCTTCCAAGAGTGTCTATACCAGCCAATCACCAGTCAACATCTGTACACCCTTCTGTCCCATTGGCTCAGGGTGTACCTCAACAGCAACAAGTGAGGTTTTTAATTACCAGAAATTTTTAACTACTTGGACTATAAGCCATTTATTTTTCTTCCCCTCTTTTCACTCCTGCAATTTACCTCATGTACTGATTTATTTGGGGGGGTTACGATTCCCGGAGCTGCACGTTCGTCTTTAAACAATCATGATTTTTAGTTATAGATTAACTTTTTAAATTAAATCTGCACACATTGAAGCATTCTGATCAATATTCAGATCTGCTCTGTTATTTCAGCCTAAACCAGTAGTTCTTAACCTTGTTGGGGAGGTACTGAACCCCGCCAGTGTCTTATGGGCATTCACCGAACCTTTCTTTGTTGAAATATAAAATATGACCAGTGACGGCCAAGCAGGGTGTATCATCATGAATCATTTGGTTCGTGAACCACTGGCCTAAGCAGTAACACATTCAAATATATCCATCATCCAACAAAACTTACGAAATGTATTCTTTCTGCTCTATGGAAATAATCATAACTGTGTAATATTTGCAGCTTCAAATTTTTGTAGGTGCACTGTTCACAAAAAGTTTGGGATATTTGGCTTCCAGGTGATATTTATGGAAAATTTAAGAAGTTAATGCTACAGCGATATATCATGAAAGAAGGACATTTAAGTAGAAGGATGCACTGGTGATTTCCTCATCTCAAACAATTGATTGAAACAAAAGTTAAGAACAATAATGGTTACACCACACACAAAAATGCCAACGTCTCAACTCTATAACTGGTCATGTGCCCTTGAGTATCTGCTACAGCTTGACGACGACGTCTCATGCTGTTCACAAGTCGACTCTGAAGCATGACAGCCCACTCTTCTTGAAGGGCAGCCCTCAGGACATTGAGGTTCTGGGGTAAAGAGTTTTGCGCCTCTACACGGCGACTCAGCTGATCCCACAGGTTTTCAATAGGATTCAGGTCTGGACAAAGTGCAGGCCATTCCATTTGAGGTACACTCCAACAGCCGGTCCCTGATGATGCCACCTCCATGAGCAGGAGCATTGTCATTTGTGATTTTTGCCGTTAAGCTCCTTGTTAGAGAACAGTAACTTGTGCAAAAAGTACTGAAACATTTAACAGTTGGGCATGTGCGTTCAAAAGTTTGGAAAAGGTCACATTAAGTTCACCTGTAAAGCTTTGAATGCATTTTAGGCTCGTCCTGAAATTTCACCTGAAAGCCAAATATTCCTGAGTTTTTGTGAGTAGTGTATGTCTTATCTTGTCTATCGGTGTGCTCTTTAGACCGTATTTTATTATAGAACTTATTTTTGCCTTTGCCTTGCTGACTTAAATATACTTTTGATTGTCTGTACTGATTATAAAGTAACCTAATATCTGTTTTTATTCAGGTGACTATTCAGGTACAGGAAGTGGAATTAGGAGTTGGACCACAGAGACAGGGTAGCTTTTTGTCTACACCTTGTGGACACAGAGTTCTTGGGAAGCAGCTGAGCGCAGACAACGCTGAATCGCACAGGTGACATGAATCTTCCTGTGCAGTGACTGTCAAAAGCCTACAATGTCAAAGGGCTCTCAGTGTTCTAATTCACAACGTATGCTAACCTCAGGCCCTTGAATGGGCCCATTTCATTTCGAAGGACCCCTGTTTTACATGTTTGGAGCATGTTTTAAGTTCATCTTAATCATACAATAACATTGTCACTTAGGGTAAACGTTTTTTATATATATATACACATGAGTACAGGTAACTTCGACATTAGCTACCATCACTGACAAAACATTGAGAGGAAAAACCTCATGGACATTGATCAGATGACAACAGCAGCGCTTGCACCACCTCCATTTATTTGGTGAGTGGCTGGTACAGTATGTGCTGTAGCAGCACGTGTATGTAGAAGTGTCAATAGTTACAGTAGAAGATTTGTATTGTGTTCCAGACAATTACATCCCTGTTCTGCCTTCACTGAGAGAATGTGTAACCACCCTTGCAAAAATACTTACCCAGAAATCCTGTGGAAAGATCATATATCTCTCAGTGAAGACTTGAGTGTAAGCAAGAACCTGACACATTTTGATACTTTCCCCTGTTGAGTGATGTAGTGACCTGCTCCACATTTTTCAACCACAGTTAAATTTTAGTGTGCAGAGGCCTGATGTGATATTCATAATCTAGTTGCTAAATATCTCCTTTTTCCTTCGTTCTTTCCAGTCGTAGCCTCGGACGTTTCACATCAGCCTATGACCAGGCTCAGTTCAATCCGCACCTTTTTTCTGGTGATGCAGGCGCTCTGGGTGCCCCTGGAGTGCTAGGTTCCTATAGCCCTTACCTGCAGGGGGTCTCATTCAACGTCCCTGGACTGGAGGGTTACCAGAGTGGGGCATTGGGGACGGGGAGTTATGGCACCCCATCAGCACTACAGCAAGCGTTACTTTCTCCAACTCCTTTGGACTACCGCCCCCCACAACAACATGTTACACCTACTCTGCAGGGACTGCTATCCCCCCGCCACTCTTTAACAGGCCATGCAGATCCTCGGTTACCACCACAGGACCTGGCTGCACTGCTGAAGAGGCAGAGCCCCCGATCATGTCCTGCCCCTCCAACACCACCCAGTAGCACAACACCGGATTACGGCGAGATGCTACTTCTGCACCAGCTGAGCCAGGGTGAGAAGTTGGAACCACAGTCACCTCAAAGCTCCCAAGCAGGCAAACACTACCACCACCTTCTCCAGATCCGACCACCAGAAGTCCCCCCACCACAACACCCTGCCCAAGCACCTTGTCCAAGCTTGCCCCACTCGGAGAGCATGGAGGAAGATGAGGTACCATCTGACTACCAACACACGCATGAGGGCCTGCTGGCCAAAGCAGGAGAAGGTCATGAGCTCCTGGGTCCTCCCAGAGGCAGCAGCCCTCCCTTCAACTCCCCGACACATAGATGTGGCTATATCAGTCTGAGTCCTCCAGCAACTAGAGGTTGGTTTACTTGCATACATTTTCCCATGATTCATATTGCCATACACACCAGATTTTTTTCTTTTTCAGATGCCGAACATGTAGAGTGCAGACAGACGGGGCAAGCTATGGAGTTGCCTGATCATAATGGCTTGGGCTATTCACGAGGTCAGCAGGGAGAAGTTTACAGGTCCCGAGGACAACTTCAGCGTCATCACACCATCCAGACCTGTGATGATGCATATGTGAGTGACTATATATACACTGCCATACAGGAGTGACAAACTGTAACTGAATTCGGAGTTGTCTTCCTGTGGAATTTTAAAAGCCTCCAATGGCCTCCAAAAACTTATCAAGATTCATTTTCAGTATGTTTCATTTCAAACACAATTTGATAACTGTGAACTAATTTTCCAGGACCAGGCTGAGCCCATGTCTGGGATGAGCCTATTGGCTGGGAAGGCGCTAAGTTCTGCTCGCATGTCAGACATTCTCAGCCAGACGTCACTGTCAGGAAGCCAGCAGCTGCACCAGCGGCAAGAGTCAGGTCAGCGATTTATATTAAAAAAAAATATATATATATATATATATATATATATATATATATATATATATATATATATATATATATATAAAAGCTTCTTCTTTTTTTTCTTTTAAAAATTCATATCATCAATAAAATGTCTATTTCAACCAGGATGTGACATTGAAGGGGAGCACCACGCGGCGACCTGCTATCCCTCTTCCTGCACCACAGATATGCTTCTCAGCTATAAGCCCCCTGACCTGCAGTACAGCATGGAGCAGGCTGGAGTCTAGTAATGGTAAGGTAATACTTAAATCAGGCCAGGTACAATATTTTAGCTGATTCTAAATGCTTCTTTTATGCGTGAGCAGTAAAAGGTGATTGAATTTTCGCTCCCATCCCACTCCCGCAGGAAAAAAAAGGCTGTCCCGTCCAATCCCACTTTAGTGAAAAAAAATATTGTTCCGTCTTGCTCCCAGTGAAAACGATTCCTGTCCGATCCTGCTCCCGTTCAGAATGACTCCCATTCCCGTACTGTTCCCATTTTGGAAGGTCAGGTATTGGTCAGAACAGAGCCGTATATAGAGAGAGTTTGGCCAACTGGTTTCAGTAGGGTAACAAGATGGCGTCCATATGTCATGTGACCAACAGTTGACCAACCACAGCGGGATATAATCCCTCTCCCGTCTGCTCCTGTGATTTTTTAAATATATTTTTTTAAGTCTTAGTATCGTTCCAATCCCATGATTTAAAGGTAAATTGATTCCCATCCCTGAAAAATGTCAGCCTGTAGCGTGAGGACAACAATTTGGAAATTCAATTCAATTGTATTGCAGATGTGTGGTTCATAAAAAAATACACAGTTAAAGTTAAAGGGGAAATCAACCCAAAATGTGTCTTTTGAGTAATATGTTGTATGTGCCCCCACTAGTCTAAACATGGTATTCTGATTAATATTATGTTTGTAGGATATGAGTTAAGCAGCAATATGTACCCGTTTTTATCCATCTCAGGGGGCGGCCGTTTTGCCACTTGCTATCAACTGAAAATGACATCACAGTTTCTTAGAGCTCAGGCAACAACCAATCACAGCTCAGCTTCAGAAAACACAGTACAATGTGACAAAGTTTTTTTTTTTTTGTTAACCCACCTAAAATACCACCCTCCTTGAATTTAGTTTTTTTGTTTTGTTTTTAAGACTAAAAATTAATTACACTGTTATACCATTTTTGGTCTTGGACATATATCCCCTTTGCTAATACTCAATTGCCTTGGCTTTAGATTTTTAAAAGCTTTTTTTTTTTTTTAAGAACCAACAAAACCCTTGGACATGGATGTATAAAATCCTAATTGGCTCCCTTTTGAAAGAGACAATCCTGTTACATGTCTCAAAGCAAGCAAAAAAAGTGGCACGGCTAAAGTTGAAATCAACCTTAAACATTTCTTGACAATAATATGTTATATGTGACCTCACTGGTCTAATCATGACATTCTGATTAATATTACATTTTTGGAATATGAATTATGAAGCAAAATCCAGCCGTTTTTATCCATCTCGGGGCGGCCATTTTGCCACTTGCTGTCGACTGAAGATGACATCTGTGTTGCCCAGGTAACAGCCAATAAGATGTCGACTGAAGATGACAGTGTTGCTCAGGGCTAAGGCAACAACCAATCAGAGCTCAACTGATTTCTGAAGCTGCGCTGTGATAGGTTGTTACCTGAGACCTGACCAACACTGACGGCATCTTCAGTCGACAGTAAGTGGCAAAATGGCCCTAAAATGGATAAAAACGGCTGGATTATACTGCCTAACTCGTATTCTACTAACGCAATATTAGCCAGAATATCATATTTAGACTAGTGGGGCTGCATAGAACATATAATTGTCAAAATAAATGGGGGTTGACTTGCCCTTTAATGCTTGGGTTCAAACTAAGCGTAAATTGTTTCCTTGTTTGTGTTTTCTTCTCTCCAGGATGCGGTGTATCCTATGTACAGTGGTCTATGTCAAGCATCCTGACTTGTGTTGACTTGAGTTGAGCTGCATCATGCCAAACCACCACCACCACCACCATCCATCTATCCATCGCTCGCTATCTGTTTGCTGGAGGGGTGTTGGAGCATTCAGCGTTCAAAAGGTCAAAGTGCCACCATCTCCTGCACAAACATCCATCATTTGTTACGAGTGGATTCTTCTGTACCAAGGCTGTCCCACTCCTCACCAAACTCCTCGACCCTCCATGGGCACATTTTGTGCCTCATTGGCCACAGGGAGCCGGTTTGACTTCCAACGACACAAAGAAATGGACACACTGCTGCATCAGATCCAAAGTATTCACATTGTGTGTGTGATGATTCATGCGCACACTTGCTCAATGAGAGGCGTGGAGAAGAAAGGACTGCTTAAGCTGCACACCCCAATACCCCTCCCACTTGCAGACTGCAGAGCTTTTCAGACTGAACAAGAATCTCTGCATTGGTGTTTGGAATCGGCCTCCATTTCACCCTCCAAAGACCGAACCGAGCTCAGTGTCATTTACACAGAGGACAAACCAGCTCATTTTTTATGTTATTCCCGCTGTCACCCTCTTTTTTTTAAATTTTATTTGTATTTTATTTCTTTTATATATATATATTTTATTGTCAAATAGTAATGTCAATGTTAGACATAATGGTCAATATTGTTACTGTTGTTATCACGGTTTCCAGTAAAATGTTTATTAAGATGACATTATTATAGAAAAACTGATTTTTGTTGCAAGAATGACAACAATTAAGAGAAAAAACAGAATTCTGCACTTTGGAGTCACACAACCGTTTCCTTCTCCCTCTCTTTCATGGTGTCATGCTACTTTTTAGACTCCCCCATCACCACGCCATCCTTATTTTTCACACCTTCTGTTACCTTATCTCCCAACCTACTCTCATGTCTGTGACAGTGTATTGCATTGTGGGTAGTTTTACCAGATTTTTGCTCCGTTCCTTGTACAGCGATGCCGTGTATAGACCGCTTTTGCAATTTCTGCAATTTGTTTCTTTTACTTTTAGATGTTGGGGAGGCTTTTATTTTTTATATCGTTTTTATTTTTCAATGTTTACTTTTTTGCTTTATGAATCTTGACATTTCCTGCCAAAAGAGGACAGAGAAGAGAGACAGGGCTCTTTCTATGTCTTAAACGATTGTTCGTATTTGTTTTATTATATTGAGACACTTGAATAAGAGGAGAGTAATAATTTTTGTTGCTTTTAAAGTATTTCTTTTGTTGATGTCATTCGTATTGCTGTTGCGCTTGTTATTTGTTTGAGGAAGTTGTGGCAGGCTATACAGGGTCAGGTTATAGGCTTTGTCCGGGTTGGTTTGGGTGCTACAGACTTGATACTCGGGGAAAAATAACAAACACAAACCTAAAGGGAAGAACTTGACATATCATCCAAAGCATAGCAAGTATGAAGACTGACAACAGCCTGTTTTTCCCCCTTCTCTTTCAACCCTTAAAATCTGCTGCCCTTGATTATATCGTCATGCGCCTGGACAGATGACTGTTCCTTCTCGTTTGGAATTGTTGCTACACCTGGACTATGAACTCTTCTCTAAACGATCAAAGAGAAACATTATTAAGATGTCTGTAAAGAGGAATTCCAAATTGGGCATGCACAGCATGTGAATTCAAGATTTTCAGGGTGGTGATATAGGCCCACCTTTTAATACACAGTAGTGCTGTAAGAAGTTGGCAGGTTTAAGCACCACCAGACGGAAACTAAACACGGGGGACCACAGCAGAACATTTTTAAAACAAAACATTCTTATAAACCCCTTATCCTATGTTAATGTTTGAATGTCACATTTTTCCTTCTGTAATGCTAACTAAAAAAAAACTGGTGCAGTGAAAAAAAGACCTTCAGATGTACTTATAAATGTTTATACTGGCCCAATTGCACAATACCAGACTGCACGGATGACTTTAAAACCAACCGTGGTTGGTGTCATGCTGCGCTCGTGCTTTCCATTTGCACTCTGTAACTTCCTACGAAGATTCTATGAACATTTCCAAACGTTTCAATTCCTCCAACTCGCCTTGACTCCTCTGTCAGAGCTTTGCTGCCTGGCTGCTGCACCAAGCCAACACTGATACGAAAGAGCACTGAGGAGGAGGAGACGAGTGGGATAAAAGACAATGCAAGTTGGACATGAAATTAAACCTAGGGCTGGGAATGGGACCTACAGGAAGACTGAGTACCAGTGAATGGGAAGCACTGCACATGATTCAGGCAGAGTGGGGGAGAGCTGCTTAACACATCAGACTGATTTTTACTCATTTCTCCTTTTCTGTTGTCTCCCTGATGCCGCCCTCTAGTGTATGTGTACTCATCTCAGCCTTTCCTTCTCTGCAAGTCGGCTCTGCTCCACTCTATGATTTTCTTAGTTTTGTTTTCATTTTTGCCTTTGTTTAGAATTTTCATTTCTGTTGAGTACAAAAATAATAAAGTGCAACAATGTTTAAAAAGATTATCAACCAAACTAAGATAAAATATATATATAAATAAAGAAATACTTTAAAATGGCTTGCATGCGTGTGTCTTTTGTGCAGCTTTTTCTTTATACTGTATAGCATTTCTGGATTTAAGCAGATAAAAGAACTTAACAAATAGAATTTATATATTTCTAGTTTCCCCATTTACTTTGACATATTTGAACACTTCAAAACTATCAAGACACCTATAGGAACAGTTATTTGTAAAAAGGAAAAAAAAAAAGTGCACTTTGTGTCCAAACAATACGATTCACAGTACCGGTGCTGCTGCTTTTCCTTTCAACTTTTCCCTTCAGTGAATCAGTTGCCTCCATCTAACCCTGTGCTCTGCATCCTCTGCTCTCACACCAACTACCTTCATGTCCTCTTTAACTACATCCATAAACCTCTTTGGTCTTCCTCTAGACCTCCTGCCTGGCATTTGGAAACTCAGCATCCTTCTGCCAATATACTCACTATCTCACCTCTAGACATGTCCAAACCATCTCAGTCTGGCCTCTCTGACTTTCTCTCCAAAGCCTCTAACATGTACTGTCCCTCTGATGTACTCATTTATGTTTTTATCCATTCTGGTCACTCCCAAAGAGAACCTCAGCATCTTCATCTCTGCCACCTCCAGCTCTGCCTTCTGTCTTTTCCTCAGTGGCACTGTCTCCAGACCAAACAAGATCGCTGGTCTCACCACAGTTTTATAAACCTTTCCTTTCATTTGAGCTGGAACTCTTCTCTTCTTTTCTCCATCGGTTGCAGCCTGCCTGCACACGTTTCTTCACTTATTTTCCACACTCTCAATTGCTCTGGACTGTTGACCCTAAATACTTAAACTCCTCCACCTTCTTGGTCTCTTCTCCCTGTAACCTCACTCTTCCACTTGGGTCCCTCCCATTCACACACAGATACGTCTTGCTACGGCTAACTTTCATTCCCCTATAGCCTCTCCTCCACCTGTTCCCTGCTCTCACTACAGATCACAATGTCATCAGCAAACATCATAGTCCATGGAGATTCCTGTCTAACCTCGTCTGTCATCCTGCCCATTACCACAGCGAACAAGAAGGGGCTCAGAGCTGATCCCTGATGTAGTCCCACCTCCACTTTGAACTCCTCCGTCACACCTGCAGGACACCTCACCACTGTCTTACAGTCCTCATACATGTCCTGCACCACTTGAACATACTTCTATGCCACTCCAGACTTCTTTATACAAAACCACAGTTCCTCTCTGAGCACCCTGTCGTAAGCTTTCTCCAGATCTACAAAGACACAATGCAGCTCCTTCTGTACTTCTCTATGAACATTCTCAAAGCAAATACTGCATCTGTGGTACTCTATTTTGGCATCAAATCATACTGTTGCTCACAAATGTTCACCTCTGGCCTCAGTCTCGCTTCAACTACTCTTTCCCATAGCTTTATTGTGTGGCTCGTCAGCTTTGTTCCTCTGTAGTTGCCACAACTCTGCACATCTCCCTTGTTCTTAAAAATGGGTACCAGCACACTTTTCCTCCATTCCTCAGGCATCTTCTCACTATCTAAGATCCTGTTGAACAACCCAGTCAGAAATGCTACCTGTCCTAGACACCATCCATACCTCCACAGGTATATCATCAGGACTGAGTGCCTTTCCACTCTTCATCCTCTTCAATGCCCTTCTCACTTCATCCTTACTAATATTTGCGACTTCTTGGTCCACAACATTCACGTCTTCTACTCTTCGTTCTCTCTCATTTTCTTCATTCATCAATTCTTCAATGTACTCTTTCCATCTTCCCATCACACAACTGGCAACACACATCCATCTTCCACCTTCCTTTATTACCCTAACCTGCTGCACGTCCTTCCCATCTCTGTCGCTTTGCCTTGCCAACCTGTATAGATCAGTCTCTCCCTCCTTCCTGTCCAACCTAGTGTACAAGTCATCGTAAGCCCCTTGTTTGGCCTTTGCCACTTCTACTTTCACCTTACATTGCATTTCCCTGTACTCCTGTCTACTTTCTTCAGTCCTCTGTGTCCCATTTCATCTTAACTAACCTCTTTCTCTGGATCCACTTCTGCACCTCCTCATTCCACCACCAAGTCTCCTTATCTCCTTTCCTTCCAGATGCCACACCAAAGACTGTCCTACCTGTCTCCCTGGTCACATTTGCTGTAGTTGTCCAGTCATCTGGAAGCACCTCCTGACCATCCAGAGCCCGTCTCAACTCCTTCCTGAAAGTCATACAACACTCTTCCGTTTTCAGCTTCCACCATTTCGTCCTCTGCTCTGCCTTAGCCGTCTTTGTCTTGCTCACCACCAAAGTCATCCTACACATTACCATCCTCACCTACCACTACTTTGCAGTCGCTGATCTCCTTCAGATTACACCGTCTACACAAGATGTAGTCTACCTGTGCACTCCTACCTCCACTATTGTAGGTTACCCTATGTTGTTGCCTCTTCTGAAAGAAAGTATTCACAACAGCCATTTCCATTCTTTTTGCAAAGTCAACCACCATCTGTCTTTTTGCGTTCCTCTCCTGGATACCAAACTTGCCCATCACCTCCTCATCACATCTGTTTCCTGCACCAACATGTCCATTGAAGTCTGCACCAATGACAACTCTCTCACTTCTGGGGATGCTCTGCATCATTTCATCAAGGTCCAACCAAAAGTTTTCCTTCGCTTCCAGCTCACATCCTACCTGTGGCGCATACCCACTAACAACATTGATCATCACACCTTCGATTCCTAGCTTCTGGCTCATCATGCTATCTGACATTCTTTTTACGTCCGGGACGTTCCTAACAAACTCCTCCTTCACGATAACTCCTAGTCCATTTCTCTTCCTATCTACACCATGATAGAATAACTTGAACCCTGCTCCTAAAACTTCTAGCTTTGCTCCCTTTCCACCTGGTCTTCGGAACACACAGTATGTCCACCTTCCTCCTCTGCATCATGTCAACCAGCTCGCTACCTTTTCCTGTCATAGTTCCAACATTCAAAGTCCCTACTCTTAGTCCTAGACTCTTGGTGTTCCTCTTCTCTTTCTTCCTACAAACACACCTTCCTTCTCTCCTTCTTCGACCAACAGTAGTCCAGTTTCCATCGGCACCCTATAGATTAACAGCACCGATAGCGGTCGTTGTGAACCCGGGCCGTCTTTGATTCACATGTTTGATTTGGCCAAAGTTTTACGTCAGATGCCCTTCCTGACACAACCCTCTGTATTTATCCGGGCTTGGGACCGGCACAAGAAGACACTGGCTTGTGCCCCCTTGCGGCTACATTGATTAACAATACCGGTGCACTGAACTAAAATAGTGAAGATACATACTAAGAACTACTAAAAACGATTTCCTAAAAAATACTCTTACACTATGAAGAATTAGGTCCTAGCTTTATGTTTGGTTGTGCTGTATATGAAGATTATCTACATTTGGTGTATTACACTGGGACAATCAATTAGTGGTATTGCTTGCAAAAAAAAAATATAGATATATATATTTGGATGTTTAGAATGTTTCTGATGTAGTGGCTTTGGGATGTATATCTAATTGGTGAATCTTCAAATCTTCTTAATCATTTCCCCCATAGTTAGAACTGCCTGCTTCTATTCTATTCTGGCTGCAGCGCTCTGCATGCTGCTGCTTATGTCTGTTCAACTGCACTGCAGAGACATTCCAGTCTGAAATAATGGATCACTGAACACGTGGGTGTTGTCCAATGTGCATTGCCATTAACCGTTGACTTTGACATACCTGCTGATGATCAATAATGAGATGAGAAGGAAAGGCAATGCTCATTTTGTTCTACAGTTCAATAAATTTCCTCCTCTCTCCTTTCCTCTCTTCGAGCAATACATTCTCTCCATCTGAGCCTTCCTCCTCTTCCTCCTCTTCCCCTTCATTCTCTCATCCTCTCAAGTGCTCGATTCCCTTCTCCCTCCCTCCCTGCCACTCGCCGGCGGCGGTGAGTGCCTGAGTCAGCTCGCTTTACCAGTGAGTGAATGCCGCTACTGGAGGTGCCATATCCTGCACAGCAACGTGTATGTGTGTGTGTATGAGTGCACACAGATGGGAGAGCGACTGAGTCAGAAAGGCTGCCTTCCTCTCATCACCGTCCTTCGCTCCTCTGCTGCCATGGAGCTCCGATTGGCTGAATCGCAGCAGAGTCTGCAGAAAGGGCTGAGGTAACACCGTATGTGTGTGATGGAAGATTTGGGTTGAAATGTATGAAGCACAAACATGTGTACTAAAATATGCATGCAGCCTTGTATATGTGTCTGGGCCTTTGCAGCATTTTTGTCCTGCCATTCTGGAATGTTAGTATAAACCAAGCATCGACTGCTAACGGTCCAGTGGGTGTATGTATTTCCTTGCTCATCATCATGTTTACAAAGTGTGCGTCATGCCGTCATCTGAAATGAAAAAATGCAAGTTTTTTTTCTCTCTGCCATGCTTGTCTTCAAAACATTGCTTTATAGTGTACTTCTCATAATCTGGTCTACTGGCTTTAGACTTTATGACAGAACCTTGAACTCAGCCACAACAACAAAGGTATAGTTATACACAGTAGTATTAGTGTTTTCAAAAGTAGCAAATGCTAACAAGGCTAGCTATCTTCGTGCCTAAATTTGCTGCCATATAGATGAAACCACAATTGTGGTTTGACTCGTTTAACTGTATTAATTTCATTGGAAGATTATCCTATGAGCAGCGTGTTAACACATAACCTCTAAATGGCAAACATTGACTGATAATTGTTGCTTCCAAGCTAAATGGAGGATTTAACTTCAATTTTAGGGCTTATATTACAGTATTTGGTTTGTTGTGTGGCACGAGTTACGTGACGTCACAAATCAAAATGGCGTCTTACTCAAGGAAAGGACACTCCCCGCTAATTGAAAACCATTCAATTTTGGATTGTTGTAATATGATTTGTGAGGATTATTTTGATTTCAAACTGTGATGACATGTCATTTGACTTCTATAACAATTGGCCTGGTTTGTAGGGGAGACCGGGGCTAGTTGTATCACGGGTAAGTTGTCACATTGCAATTTTCTTCTCCACCAGAGGGCACAACGAAAAAGTGGAATACTAGTTTTCTTTGTATAAATGGTCAGGGATTGTGTACTGTCTGAAAAGAGAATAGCACATTGTGAGCTAAGATGAGGCCAGTTATCTGTTTTGCACGTACAACCCAAAGTAAAAAATGTCAACTTCATATATTTTTGAAACAGGCGTATTAGCAGCAAGTATTAGCCCACATGCTAGTTTGGGGCAACTTGTCTCAGTCATTTTGGGGTTTGTTGTCACATATGCAAAGAATAGGCCAATGAAAAATGCACCTCTGGCAACTCGGTTTACATATGCCAGAATTACCTTTCAGATGCTGAGTCTGAAGAGTGAGGAAATTAGTTTGCTAGGTTTTGTTTCATTGTTTAAAAATTTATTTTTTAGTTGTTGGTTGAACTAAAGCATGCTGACATGTCATGTCAGGACTGGTTTAAGTTTCATGATGGACTATCCATTAATCCATTAACTGAAATGCTTTTTATTTTATTTTATTCAATTTAATCTAAAATGTCCAGTTTAAGGGAAGCAAATCAGGCATTTGAGGCTGAGAGCTATGACCTACATGCCAGCAGTTCCTAAGGACTTATTATATTACATATAATTTATTTCATAATATTTAATGTTTAAAGTTTGCTCAATGACTATAGTACATTTTCAAGATCAATGACAATTTCTATAGATGTAAATAAATACATAAATACATAAATACATAATAATAATAATAATTTAAAACATCAGGAGAAAAGGGATAATTTTGTTTTATTTTCTTAGTTGCAAAATCCAGTGTGACATCTTACCCCATATAGTGTGACAACTTACCCATTGGTGGGGCAACATGTCACATGTTCACTCCCTCTATTTGATGACTTGTATCTCTGCACTGACACAAAGTATAAAAATGACATGAATACAAAAAATATACTGGTACGGTGGTACCTTAGACTTTGGTCTTTGGTATATATTTTGTTTATATATTCCAAGAACTAGATAAAAGTATAAAAAGTGATACAACTAGCCCCGGTCTCCCCTATGCTAGTCACAAAAAGGCAAACAATTCGCTGTTTGTTTTCACTGAGGACTGCCGCGGGAAATCACCCATGTCACTAAACTGGTCCAAAAATGATTTACTTTCTACAAATGATGTATCTTTGTTCATCTATCTATGCCAGTATTATATAGTGACAGGCTACAGCAGAATAATTACATGCTGTAATGTGTATCTATCTGTTGCCCTTCACACTTCACAGAGATGATTCTTGTCACAAGGCAAGTCAGGCAGCTGCTTGGGGCCCTCAAGTCAGTGGCCTGGCTTGGGTGCCAGCCAATGGCTTACTACATACAGTGTAGTGGCGATCACGTTTTGAAAATGAGAGTCACATCATAATGCGGTTTAAGGTCTCTTATGACAGTTTTGAGTAAAAATGCTGTAAGTATTGTACTATAAGGCAATTGGCTTGTATTTTATTTTGTATTGTACAAAGGTTAAAAGTTTCTAGTTATAAGATTTTGAACCATGGCATGAATATGTTTTAAATTAATTGGCACTTTGATTGCCATGTATTTTCTCTATTGTGCTAACTTACTGAAGTACAATAACACACTAATAACTAGTGATGGCAAAATGAAGCTTCATGAAGCACTTGCGATACTTTTTGACTCCTCAAGATGGCACTCATGATTCAAAGATGCAATGCAAATGTAATCCATTTTCATTGCACTTGCCTTTATCTTTAAACCAAGAGCACCATCTAGAGGAGTCAAAAAGTATCGCAAATGCTTCATGAAGCTTCATTTTGCCATCACTACTAATAACATCGTGTTCAACTTAACTCTCCTTTAAAAAAAACAAAAAAATAACTTAACTCTCCAATATTTTGTGCAATGATATCTGTCTAATGCAAAATATGTCTTGGCTTAATAAAATTTGGAAAACAACGTAGTAGCCTGTATTTAATTACAAACTCAATCTCTGTTAACAGGTAGGTGTGTGTATGTTGTAGTAGGATGGATCATGTGTGCAAGAGAAGATGGTCATCAGGCTCCCAGGCCGTGGTGTTTCTTCACACGCTGGCCTTATCCTGGGCAGGTGATGTATGCTGTTACTTGACTTTTGTCATGAAATGTCAAACTTAGTTTTACAAAAATAATTGCACTGATATCATAAAACAAGGTCAGATCTGATGATTCAAGTTTTTTTTCAGTCATGTCCTGTTCCAAACACATGAAAAAAAGCATGGTGTCTTGGTGATTCTTACGATGTTTATCCCTGTTGCTAGATTTTTTTTCAGAGTTACTATGCAACATTAAAGTGATTAAATTCAGAATATAAATCTTAAAATGTGTAAGTCATCCCTTAGTTGACTTTTATTTTACTCACATTTTAGAAAAACAAACAAACAGAAAAAAACAATTTAGTTTCTGTACCCACAGGTGCTGTTGAACCCGCCTCCAAAATTGACGGACATCGTCAGACAGCTATGACGTTAAGAGAAAACATGATACACAGGTTCCACTGTCATTCCGATGGTTGGCACCCCCACACGCCGAATTCGCTGACCTGGTACCTGAATGGTGAGCGGCAGAGGTCGCTCTCTCCCAAAGGGGGGGGTCTGGTGACGACACCTCAAAAAGGCTCTAAGGTCACGAGACTGGGAGCCAATCACAACAGCACATTCTTCCTGCGGGCCAGAAAGTGGGACAAAGAGTTGGTATGTGTGGCATTGAACCCTAAATCGGGAGAGAGCTACAATGCCACTGTCACGCTCAATGTCCAATGTGAGTGGCTGGGAATTATTTATCGATTTCTTCTTCTGCTACAATGACTATTTTACCTCTGCCATGCACCAAGCTAGTTTGTTTGGTACCTGCCAAACTCATTTGGTCCCAAAAAACGCATAAATGTATTCTATTTTAAACATTACCATGCATGCTCCCAAAGACGTATTTATGTTTTTTATTATTATTTTATTTAAATTTTTTATGCTAGAGCATACAGAAGGCTTTGATGCAGCCTCTGAACTGAAGAGAATGGTTGAAACAATGGTAGTTATTACAAAAACGGCCAGCAGGTGGCATCAGAGTATAAGAGATCAACCAGGGCCATGTTGCAAAAAGCTCATTTACCCACAGTTTTAAAGAAGTTTGTAAATAATGATGAAACTTAGCTATATTCTAATTCTAATTGCTGCAAAACAGAAACGGATCGGAAATTTTTTTTCTTGATGAATGAAGAGACTCTAATCTTTCTTTTGGTCCATGTTTTTATAGCAATAGAACACAATATTCTGTGGGGCTTGCAAAATCAAAGTCAAAATTCAGTAAAACAGCCATGAGCGAAGGGGGTTTCTTCAGTGAAAATGGCTGGGAGTGAATGAGTTAAACAACAAAATACTTCTACCACTGCTGTAAAACATTTTACAGGCGTATATCATGGGAAATCCTAAAATTTTAGTGGTATCTTGATAGCAGATCCAGCATTTTTTTTTAAGTTCAGAAGTTCACAATTTGAAATCTTTCCCTGCTTCATTAGCATTTGCAAAAATAATTTTTTTATACCTCTTGTCCTGAGTTGGGTTGGAGATGAACTGGAGCCGATCCCCGCTGTCCTCTGTGAGGTACACCATTGTCAGATTGCCAGTCAATCACAAGGAAAAAATTGAAAAACATTTTTTGTTAACAAATTAAAATAAGCCCAAAATTCTATAAAAAATGGAAAACTAGCATTTCTTTCATTTGAAATTTAAAATTTTACGGTTACAAAATTCGTTTTAATTATAGCAGTAACTTAACACATGAGTCTTTAGGGTTGATTTTAAATGTGTTTATTTCCTTAATAGCCGGAACGTTCGAACAGTCGTCAGGGAGATGTTGTCCTTTTACTGGGTGTCACACAGAAGCAACGTCATCTACTTGTGGCAGCAGCCAACAAAAAAAAGTGCCACCGGATGACATCGCTACTAGGTGATTATCTTGAAGGTTTGACTTGTGGCTCCCATGCTTTTGTCATTTAATTAAGCCTGAAGCACAACCGGAGGTAAAAATCTCTTTCCTTTTTTGATTGTATAGTACAAAAACATATACAGCAAATAAAATAGGGCACAATACAGGTTTAATACTCCTCAACAGGAATTCAAGCCACATGTTGGCAACTTGGCAAACATCTTAACTTTATTTAATTGGAATCTAACTTTACAAGCGATATTAGAAGTCTGTGGACTGTTATAGGCTACAGTGCCTGTATTTGATTTATAGATGGAGTTCTGTTTTTAAAATAATATTTTTTTGGAATTTTTACTACGCAATACTTAATTAACCATGGGTTTTTTTTGCACACAAGTAATACACAAAATACAATTTAAAAAAGAAAAGAAAACTAATACTAAAACTAGCGAAAACAAAAACTAAAACTAGGCATTTTTTAAAAACTAAAACTAATAAAAACTAACAATCACCTCAATTAAAAGTGACTAGATTAAAAAAAATGAAAATAAACAAACAAAACTCAAAACATACAAACTATAAATGAAAATTCCAAAACTACAACTATTCACACTCATGTTTACCTGTTGACAATTTAAAGTCTTCAATTAACCTATATTCATTGTTTTGGGGATGGAAAACCCACAGAAGCACGGCGAGACATGCAAACTTCACACAGGTAGGCTGGAGCCACGATTCGAACCCTGAAACCCAGAACTGAGGCCAACATTCTACCCACTCATATGAATTTACGCAGTTTTGACTGTCGCACAAATGCATTCGGGTTGCCAGGTCTGCCAACTTCTGGTGCACATTAGTGACTGTGGCAGGAGTGTAGAATTTGGTATTAAAGCCAAGCCTTGGCAGAGTGTTTTTGTTTCTCTCTATGAATCTTTCCTCTCCTCTGTTTTCTAGTTCAGCCTGAGATCATCAGGGTCAGCGCACACGCCAGCGAAACCTCCGACCCCGGCCTTTTGCTAGTCCTCTTTGCACTGGTTCGGTCCAACCCGCCTGCCACCTTCACTTTGGCGGATCAGTCTGGTCTACTGGTGGCTAACACTTCAGACATCCTCATCCTCGACTCGCACAGCTACCCCTGGCTGACCAATCACTCGCTGAGAGTCACTCTCAGTAGCCTATCAGGAAATATCTCGCTGAATGCCAGCAACAGCGTGGGAACAACGCAAAGTAACCTCACACTGGCAGGTCACTGGCAAGGGGAAAGGAGGGCAAGAGGTGACGACCATAGACGGTTTTTGGACATCTTCTTCTGTCTTTTCTCCAGAGTTCCTGCAGTCTCGTGTGGAAGTGCCGATGCTGGGAATCGTAACAGGAGGGTCCATGGCCTTCATGGCGCTTCTCATCCTCAGCCTGATAGTCCTTTGCCTCATGCAAAAACCAACAAGCAAGTCCATTGGTAAGACACGAGTCCCTTGTGGGTTTGTAACAAAGTTTTTGCAGTGTACAAACTTTATTTTGTTTTACAGATGAGCCAGTGCAGATTCTAATGACTAAGAAAAGGTAATCCTGACAATATCGCACGTTTGTTTCAAGCTAACCATTCTTACTATATGTTAAGCAAATTAGCACTACTGCTAGTTTCAGGATGAACGTAAAATGCAATATAACATTGACAGACAAACTTAATTTGACACTTTTTGCATCCACATTTCCAGCTGTTCAATGTTTCAATACCAGACAAATTATTTGTGAAGTTCAAATGTTATTAGTTGTTAGTGAAGTGAGTCTTCATTCAACTCATGCTAGCATTTAAAAAAAGGCTACATTGCATTTTAGGGTCATCCGACAATTTTACCCGAGAGCCGGATACCTCAGTGCGGTCAATTAAGTCTCTTTGCTCCTTAAAAAAAAAAGATAGACCAGTAGTTACATTTCCTGCTGTGAGTACTTGGCACCACACATTGAAAATTTGGTGGCTTGTTTTATACTAAAACTGACTCTAATGTTCTTCAGCCTTTACTTTAATCTACAATGTCAAAACAATTTACAGTTTAACCCTATAAAGCCTGAACCATGAAATATATGAGAGAAAATTACTTGTAAATAGAGTATTATTTGGTCCTTTTGAACAAACAAATTAAAAAAAAATTTGAGGGGGGAAATCAACTTCCACATATAACTTTTGATTTGTGTCATATTTGATACATCTAGTCACAAACGCTTTAAATTTGTACATTTATAACTGTCAAAAATATAATAATAAACAGACATATCAAACATATTGGTATTTCAAAAAAATCTGAAAGAACATTTGCCATTATTAATAAATATATACTTTCTCATTTGGGTGATCTTGCCAGGTCGCTGGAAAAGCCATCAGCTGGGTGATACTGCCCTCTAATGGATTATCCGTGCAATACGTGTGTCAGATCGTATACAGTACGTCAGGGTTTTAATGGGAAAAAAATATTATACTCATGAAATAGAGGGCTGTATTTAATATGGTACATTTGGTTTTATAGGGTTAAATAGACTTTATACATCCCTTGCAAATCAACAAACGTATAATGTTGATAATAAATCAAGGCAAATGTTTTTTATTGCTTGTTACCTGCAGTCAGTGCAACATTAACGACACATCTGAACTGTGAGCCTTCTCAGTCCTAATTCAAAGAGATGAGCTGTTGGTTAGTGTTCCATTATGAATATGTTGTGACCACATGACCTACGTTTGGCGTTCACATTTACATTACATTTATATTTGGCGCTGTATTATGTGCACAGTGACTCAACCAACCTGAAAGGAGAGAGAACTTACATCCCCAGAGAAAACATGTCTCTTCCTTCCAATATGCAGCTCAATGACCTCAGCACTTTGAAAAAGGGTAAGACTTGGACTCAGGGCGCAGACGGTAAACTAGATTCATGATTCTGTACCAGAAATAGTAAGACATAAATGAGATTCATGATAGCATATACAGTAATTGATTATTATTATTTTTATCAAACCAATTAAAAGGGCACCATGATTTTGCAATCACCTCCTTCTGTTTTATTGTAATACGGTTTCCTCTAGTGATGGGAAAATGAAGATATTGCGATTTATTATTATTATTATTATTATTATTACACCTCTCGATGGTGTTCTTGTTTTAAAGTAGTGATGGACAAATGAAGCTTTATGAAGCTCTTGCGATATTTTTTGGACTCCTCTCGAGGGCAATATTGGTTTAAAGATGCAGTGGAAATTTAATCTATTTCCATTGCACTAGCCTTTACTGTATTTTTAAACCAAGAGCACCATCTAGAGGAGTAAAAAATATATTGCAAGTGTTTCATGAAGCTTCATTTGTCCATCACTTGTTCCCTCCCACTTTCCCAAAACAGCCATGGTAGGTTTGTTGGTTTTGGATGGCTATTTATCAGTTGGTGACCCGTCGATTGGCGACCGGTCCAGGGTGTACCTGGCTTCTCGCCCAAAGTCACTCGGGTTACGCTCCAGCTTAGCCATGTGCACCTTGAACAGAATAAGCTGTGGAATATTAAATTTTTAAGACTTTTTGCATGGTACAGCACACGGACAACTTTTGATTTAGAAATTTAACTGCTATTGTGAATATAGAAAGTTAACACACCCCTGTTCAAATGGCAGGTTAACTCATTCACTGCCATTGACGGCTATAGTCGTAAAAAGTTCATTTAAACTATTTCTATTAGTTTAACATTTGTTTCCACTTTTGCTAACAAGAGCATGAAAACCTAGAAAAAAATTATTGTAAATTTAGATTACTCGTTATTTAACTAATGAAGTCATGTGATTAATTACAATTTTAAAAAAATAGCGCCTGACGGGCCTAATTATTTTTTTTATTAAGAATAAGGACCGTTTAATCGTAATTAATCGCATGATAATTTTATATCTGTTCTAAATGTACAATAAAAAAAATCGAGGTTTTCATAAAAAATGTAATGAAATTAATTTTTTTTAACATTTCTTAATTTGTTTATTTTTTCTTTCCCTCTCCAAAACATGTTTAAAAATTCAAATTGAGTTGTAATGGTAGTTCACATTAATGGTCAAAAAGATCTATCTGCCATTTTTACTTATTTCGTATGGAAGTTTAGTCTAATAGTAGGAATAAAATATGCACCTACAGTATCACTATGAAGATGATCTAGATCAGGGGTGGCCAAGTTCGGTCCTCGAGAGCCACTATCCAGCCTGTTTTCCATGTTTCTCTCCATTAACACACCTGATTCATGATCGGGATTGTTATCAGGCTTCTGCAAAGCGTGCTGATGAGATCATCATTAGATTCAGCTGCGCTGAAGGAGGGAGACATGGAAAACAGTCTGTATAGGGGCTCTCGAGGACCGAACTTGGCCACCCCTGATCTAGATATTCCCAATTTTCCATCCAACTCTGCATCTCTCTTATACTTATTTTCTGTTTCATCCATTGCGCCACTGCTGGTACATGGCTTGCTAAAGCACGAGAGAACACCCAGCAAATTAGTGGGGGAGAGAAGAAGAAAGATGAAGAGGATGAAGATCTGTCTTTAGCTTATGCTGCCAGAGGTCAGGTGGCGATTTTGCATTTCTTATGTTTGTATTTCAAAATGTGGTTGCAATAATGAAATGTGGTAATTTCTTGAATTGTCAAGTCTTGTTCCCCTGCCACTCCCAGGCTTCGCCAGATATCCAATGGTGGGCTACATCTACAAGGTGAATAGCACAAGCAGCGAGGAAATTTGGCTCTGACTAACCTCAAAGGCTAAAAGTCATGAGCTGTACAAGTGCATGCATGACTTTTTGAACAGACACCCTGCAACAATTCACCCATTTGTCTCTTAAAAATTTGGCACAAAATCTGTGGTTGGATCATGCAAAGGGATCTGTGCTTCAACAATCGTATTGACAAAATGTGCGTCAACTCCAAAAGTAATGTGTTGCCATGCCATCTGTAACCATTTGCTCGTTCTAAATAGAATGCATTTATTCTGCTATGCACATGTCCAAGATATAATGTGTGAGATTTTACAAACTAATTTGATGCAAAAAAAATATTTATATATAAATGCTATGGAAAGTGTCATGCACTGTGTAACAGTTTACATATGTATATGTGTATGCAATTACAAGATGCTACTGAATAAAGTCAACATGAGTACATGTTGCCTCGACTGTGACTCTTCTGTCGTCCACAAGGGGGTGCTAAAACATGTCTGGTACTTGTGCTTAAATGTGCAAAGGGAGTGTTTGTGCCTTTTGCGCAGTAAACTTTCATGATTATGTTGTTTGTGCGCACCATTGTGCATGTTTATTGCTAGAATAGCAACTGCAAAATTCACATTGTATGTTTGACTCGTGTGGACGCACATGTTGTGTGAGAGAGAGAGAGAGACGTACACCAGGTGCTGTCTGTGGCTCACAGGGTTTTGATGCAGCAGTTCAGACAGGAAGCTGTGTTGTGTGCTGTGCTGTGGGTGAACGCATTTGCTTCCTGCAGCATTTGGGGGGGGGGGGGGGGGGATATACTGTACACTTTGCTACACAAACAAAATAAACAGTTTTGAGCCACAGTTAAGTTATTAATGAAAACACATTTTGTTTTTGCCTTACCGTGATATAATAATTCTATTATGTCCTGAAACAAACTGGCAGTGCAGATGGAGTTAAAAATGAAAGTATTTTTGTTGTTGTTTCTTACTTTTTGTACACTACATTGAAGTAGGCGCTGCGGCTTTCGTAGCTGGAGCTAAAACAAACAGCATCACATCTGCCATTTTGTTTACTTGAGTAGGAACAGTAGTGTAGTACGAATGCTTGAGTAAACAAAAAGAAAAAGACAAAATGGCGAAAGTGGAAGTAGCTACAGTAACAATAAAGCAAAAACGACTGTACAATTTTTTTTAATTAATTGTTTTACTGTCATTCTTGTAATACATTAATTCATACCTGTTTTGGTAACTTGGTACAATGGGGAAAAAAATCTACTGGACACCAGTGGCATCTCTGATTTACTTACCTATTTAGTACCCTTACACTCATAAAATGATTGAATACTCAGCAGATTTCTACAAAATAATTTGGCAACATAAAGGAATTTTAATTTGATTTTTTACAGTTTTTCTCTGTAGGTTTGGCACATTTCTTGAAACTGAGATGACATTTTCAAAATACCATGGACAAATCCCAAAACCATCTTACAATTGGTGTCAACTGAATGGCATTTCTCATTGCTGTCATCAAATTGCCAATGTCTTAGTACATGTCTCAATTGCCTCAATGGATCTGTGCAAATGGTTGTGTACATTTAGCCTACAGTTAGCACAATGTGCCCACATTTAGCACATTTTCCAAATGAATAGATCTTGTTGATCGAGCTGGATTAGTTGTTTTTCAGTCTAATGGCTGTTTTCTCCAAAACATGTCAGCAGGATTTCAGTGTGTAAGTCATAATATGCAAAATCATCTGTTCAATTGTCAAAATGTGAATTTCCATCGTGGCCATCTCATCATGGAGCTACTACCACCATACTCTCCTTTCCTCAATCCAATTGAGGAGGTTTTTTTTCCGTTTGGGGGTGGAGAGTGTATGAACATCGGGCTCCAGACCAGTTGTCCCTACTTCAAGCAATGGATGCTGCATGCAAAGACATCACAGGGGATTAGTGTAGAAGATGGTTGAGACATTCACTCCGTTTTTTTCCTCGCTGCATTGCAAGGGGAAATATCGGCTGCGACGTAGATGAAAACCTTTGGCCAAACCGAGAGCAGCGTATGGATGCCCAAGAGAATGACGATGATGGCCAAGAAGGGGAAGGCTTGTGAAACTGAATGTGTTACAGTAGTTGGTTCTTCATTTACGCTGTGTGCGAGATATGATTTTAGTTATTCGTTTTTAGTTTTTCATGAATATACAGATTTCTGCTGACACTTTCTTTTGTTGCACTCTAATGTTTAAGTAACTTTGTGTCAATAAAAACGGTTGCAATTTCCTTGATTGTGAGTGGAGTATGTAAAACCGTATACTTTGAATACTGCTTTTGTAAAATACTTACCCCCACGACCCCCTCCCTTTTATATATAATTGTATTTTGTTAGCTGTTGTGAGAAAACATCTAATGATTTTGACTTGCGGTGCTCACAGAATGCCAAAGGGACGATGCATTTTGGGGGCACTGACTACTTGTATGACAGAGAAATTTTATTTTGACACACAGGTGAGCTGTTTTGGGAGATATATGAGCTTTTGCAGATGATCCAAAGAGTTGTGCGAAATCATCCAAGTTACTTCTAGCAAAAGAACTAAGTGAATGCAGATGAGCCAAAGCAATTAAGAAGGATCTTTGCAACCCGTTGTGACTGTAGCGTCTCTTTGTTTGGGAAAGGAACTTATATATGATATATATGTGCTTTTGCTAATGAACTGATAGGTTGTGCATACATGTAAGTCTGTTTGGCCAAATGAGCTTGCAGTTTTGAAAATGTCATCTCAGCCTATAGAGAAAAATTGTAGTTCACTGGTTTTATCACAAAAGTGAGCAAGAACAAAACTGCTGTGAAATGACTAACAACTAGTGATGGGAAAATGAAGCTTCATGAAGCACTTGCGATACTTTTTGACTCCTCAAGATGGCACTCATGATTCAAAGATGCAATGCAAATGTAATCCATTTTCATTGCACTTGCCTTTATCTTTAAACCAAGAGCACCATCTAGAGGAGTCAAAAAGTATTGCAAATGCTTCATGAAGCTTCATTTTGCCATCACTACTAACACCCCCCCACCCCCCAAGAAAAAACAGCTAGTTAGAACTACTGAAAAAATACATCTTGCCTGAATGTGTTTTTTTTTCAGATAACATAAGAGAATTTCTAACTGTTTTATGTTTTTCTAAATTATGGAACATGACACAATATTATACATTCATACTATTCATTCATGAAGCTGACAACAATTAAACAAGTCTCGTAATTAAGATATTAATTTCTTCCATGATAATGTTGTCCCAGATAGGCCTACATGTTAAAAGTCACTAAAATCTCAGTCAATTAGTCAAGATTTTTTTAATGTTGTTATCCTTGAAGTTTGAAAAAAAAAGTAACAAGCTTATTTTGTATTAATATGTACTGATTTCAATTTTCAAATGTAGGGAGAAAAGTCGTCAGAAAAAGAAATACTTAAGTTGAGTGAATAAACCTGAACAAAGTTTTTAACCAAGTATTTGCTCTTATCAGGGTTATTATAGTTTTGGAATTTTTCATTTGAGTTAGTTTTTATTTAGTTTTGAGTTTAGTTTTTTATATTTAGTTAGTTTTAATTAGTTTTCAGGGTGGTTCTCTTAGTTGATATTCGTTTTAGTTATTTCATAAATGGTTAGTTTTAGTTAGTTTCAGTATTATTATTATTATTATTTTTTTTAAGTGTGTATTACTTGTGCGCAATATTTAAAAAACACCATGGGAGCAACGTCATCTGAAGGTGCTTTTCTATTGGCTGCTGCTAGATGACGTCATTTTTGTGTGACACATTATCAAATGTCCTTATTCTGGTTAATATCAAAATAAATCATCCCCAAAGGCTCATGCATTAAATCAAAGACTAAAACGAAATACGTTTTTGCTATAATTATTGTTAGTTATAATTAGTTTTGTAAACATAAAATGTAGTTTCAGTTAGTTTTCGTTTTTTTAAAAAGCATTTTCGTTTTTATTTTATTCCGTTAACAAATTAGTTTTTTTGAATTTTATTTTGAGTTTTTTTCGTTAGTTTTAGTGAATTTAAATAACATTGGTTCTTATACTTCTTTGTGCTTCCCATTATGGAGTAGCACTAGTAATGCCATCAATGGTCATGTTAAAAATATACCACCATCATTATTGCGTTATCTGGCCCTCTGACCCCTGCCTCTCAATCTCAACCTAACTGCTCAAGGCAGTTGTTCAGTTGGGTGGTTCTCTAACAGTGTGAGATACAATATAGCATACAGTGGAAGAGTGTCACATAATCTCAGAAGTGTGTGTGTGTATGTGTGCAACAACAAAAAAAGGAACAAACATTCTAATTGCCATTGAGTAACAATACAAGACAGTGGTCCAACTAAGACAAAATATACAAATGCATACAGTGTATTGCTTTGACATTCTTGGAAATGTATAAAAATACAGTTGTAGCTTGTGCCGAGTGTGCCAGTCGCTCTTGCTTCCTACACCCACTCACACAGTTCAAGACAGACAAGAAGAGGTGACGCCAGCAGCAGCAGCAGCAGCAGCAGCAGCAGCAGCAAGACGACTGATTTCAATTTTATGGTCAGTATTTTCAATGTTGATATTTTACTGTGTTTGCCTTAAATAGCTTTCTGTTAAGATTGGCTCTGGAGTACAGAACATATTATGACATTTTGACATTTCATATTTTTATCACTTGTTTGTTTACAAAAATACTGTCTGTGATGAAAGTAGTTTTAGTAAAAGTAAAAAGTAAAAATAATGTTTTGACAAGATCATCTGTGCACACAATGATGAAAACATTTCACTCTTTTACCAGCACAACTCACATGACATGATGAAAAGCTACACTGTTTTGCCTTCTTTTTGGGTTGCTTGGACACTGACTGGTGAGACTCTTTTATTTATTCTGTAATCATACATGTTTGGAGACATTTCATCCAATTTTAATGAGGCCTATTGTATATTCCCACAGAGTTTGTCTGGTGTGAAGGTACATCCAAAGGGTCGATTCCGTTCAACTGGCACTTAATGAGAAGACACAATATTGCAATATCTTATGATTTCATGAATTTTTCATGTTCCTCACAGCTTTGAACATGGACATTGAAGTGAAACAAGGGCCTGCGGAAATTACGATTTTGTGTGGTAATGACAAATATGTGTCAAAAGATGGTGAGAAAGTAGTGTTTCCTTTGACATACAAAGATGAGAACTCTGGAGAATACCAATGTGTGGATCAAGAAGGAAAAACGAGTGGACAGAAAATCTTTGTGAAATTCAGATGTAAGTTCTTTACTACTGTACTTTACTATAGTATTTGGACATTTTTAATTGTTTTTATATATTTTACAGTTGGTACCACAGCAAAAAAATTAAAGGCTGAAACATCTACATCAGCAGTGAAATTTGGAGTAGGCCTACTTCCACCCATCCATCCATCAAAATTGGAAATTCATTTTATAAAAAAAAAAAAGTGTTATAATACAGAAATTTAAAAAATAAAGTAGTATGTTCAATGCCGGTAATGTCCAAATTGTGGCCTGCTATATACCGTGGTACATACTAAAAGTGACATTTGACAAAGCCTGCAATGCTAGATTAAAAAAAACTGTTAGGAAAGGTATAATAAAATAAAATAAAATAAAATAAATAAATAAATAAATAAATAAATAAATAAATAAATAAATAAATAAATAAAAAACAGGAAAGTATAATAAATAAATAAATAAATTAATTAATTCATTTATATACTGTAAAGATTTTCTAAATGTGCAAAGATACAAATAAACTATTTACGACTAAAATGGCCCAATTTCTCTTTATAATACTGCAATGAAAAAAAGATAATTAAATACAGTATATATAAATATCGTTTTTTCCACTTTCTTCTCTGTCAAGGTGCAATTTATGAAGTAAGCACATTGCTGATGCTCAAGTAACTCATCGAAAATGGGTCAATTCACTCTAGTTTGATCAGGTTTCGGTTGTGAATGTGGAGATGGGATTCAGTTGCAGTTCAGTGCAGGGGTGGATCTTGTCGAGTGGGATACAGGGCAGACGTCAGCCTAAAATTTGGAAAATTCCTTAAAGGGGAAGTCAACCCAAACATTTTCTTTAAAATGATATGTTGAATGGGCTCCCACTAGTCTAAACATGCTAATCTGATTATTATTGTGTTTGTGCCTATTATTATTATTATTTTTAAAATCCATCTCAGGAAGCAGCCTTGTGTCTTTTTGTTTTTGTCCAGCCTGTGATAATTGTGTGGAGCTGGACCTGGTGTCCATATCAGGTCTAGCTGTTGGAGATCTGATGGCTACCATTGTGCTGGGAGTGGCTGTCTATCTTGTTGCATCACAGACTCACGCATCTGTCCTCACCTCTCAACACAAAAGTAAGTCTTTCTATCTGTCCCTGTATCAAACGTTTATTTTGGACAGGTTGAACTGTGTTAATAAGCTAGCTAAGGAAGGTTCAACACTGTTGAGCTAAATGCTGTTGATAAACCTCGACCTTCCTGCTGTGTGTGTATTTTCTTTCTTTCAGGCTCTGATAGAAAACAACTTATGCCATACGAAACAGAGAGGAGAGTCTCAAATTCTGATTACCAGGAGGTAAACTAAATCTCGAATCACTAAAGATGTCCTTTTCCCTTGAGAAAATCAATAATAACCAATGTGCATGTGTGTTCTTCCCTCAGCTGAGACACAAAGGTGGTCGGAGAGAAATTTATAATACCCTCTCTCACCAATGATGGCCGGCTGGCCAACCCGAATAAAATATAGCGCGTCCATGAAACTAAACATCAGTTCCTGAGCACGACTTGACGTATATACTGTAAATGTGTGTCATTTCCTGCACCCTCTATATCAAACAGTTTCACATATGTCTTTCCTGTGTGGTGATGTTAATAAACATAACAAATACAATACTTTTTATTTTTATTATTATTTTTATTTATTCTTTTTTTTGTTGTTGTATTTTTTATTTTATTTAAAAAAAAAATATATATTTTTTTTTAATCTAAAAAACAAACAAAAAAAACCCCCACAAGACTTTGTGTTGCATTGAGAAAGTCTCCAGCGACCAGCTCTTCTATGGATGAATCATATCTATATTATGCACTACAATATGCAATAACAAAGTTTTCACATTATTCATTAAGAAGATTAAAAATGGCTGCGTTCTAATGATGAGGAGTTACCAGTTAGTTAAATTACTTTTCGCACAAAGTTCAACATTTTTGTGACTCTATATTTGTGCCCATTGCAAGTCTGGCGTGAGAGGAAATCTAAATCTTAACTAAGTTGTGGTATTTTTTGCAGCGTGGCACATTTAACAAAGGGAATTTTTGTGCCACTTGATTTGGCTCCACTCATTTTTATTTTTGAAGGACCTCAGCAAAGAAGCAAACATTGGCCCTTATTTTATAGTTCTGGTCTTAAAAATGATGCGAGCAGTATTTTATTATATATTTTTTTAAAGTAGTGATTTGAGACTTTTATGATGGTATTCAGCTGTTTTAAAAATGTGATGTGAACCTGATGACATCAATGCTACTGCTGAATGCTACTTTTTGCTTACTTGCCGTGTGTGATTTTCCCAAGAATATCAAACAATTAAGCAAAACAAAACAAGTGGGATGGACCAAGCAGAGGAGTGTAATTTGCAGTGATCGTTTCAATGATTCTGACTTGGAATAGTTTATTTTTTTTGTTGGAGTTTGGAAAGAAATGACTCGGGCTGGGTATTGATTCAGATTTCCAAAATCGATTCGACTCGATTCAGAAGGGCCCGATTCGATTCACGATTTACATTGATTTTCGATTCAGCTAAGGATTTCATGCAGAACCATAAATTTTACTTTTATATCGAAGACATTCTTAGAAGTACCAATGCTGCAAATAGTAGAAACTTCTTGCTCTTACTGGGTGTATTAGTATGAAAAAATATATATGAATACTTACATTTAAAATTGAATCCAATGCAGTTACATTAATCATCTATGTTTTATTGAACATGACCTAATCAAAACAATAAATAATATTTGAAATTTATTACAACCAAAAAATCCTGGGATCCTCTTGGGGTACTCTGAATAACATACGGACACATTTGCATTTGGTAGCCATATTAAAAAGTATTGATTCATGGTTTTATGAATCAATATTGGGCTATGAAAAGGAATATCGATTCGATATTGATATATCGATTTTTTAACCCCAGGCCTAGAAATGACTTTTTTGAACAAGAATCCATGGCTGCCTTGCTCCAGAACGATGGCTTCTTCAGATTTTTTTGTGCGATAAATACACAACAAATCGGTCAGTGCTAAATTTCCAGTGTTGGATCAAATATGTAGTAAGTATTGGGTTTTTAACACTGTTAGTTCAGTACAGTACTGTACCTTGAGTGTTAAATTCCGGTGAAGGAGAAACTTTCCAAAAGAGAGAGCGTCGGTTCGATCAAAGGCCAGTGTGACTATGTCAAAGTACTCTTGAGCAAGATACTGAACCCCCAGTTGCTCTTGATGCCGTGTCATCAGTAGTCAAAATGTAAAGTGCTTTGAGGGCCTTGTAAGGAGGAAAACGCTGTATGAGTACATTTTTAACATTGACACTAGTGCAATGCACTCATAAGTGTTTAAACGCCAGAGTTAAGTATAGTTTGTCAGAATTAAATGTTTAACACTGACTCTAGTGTAGAGTACTTTCAACACTACTCAGTGTTTACAAGTAGTGATGGCAAAATGAAGCTTCATGAAGCATTTGCGATACTTTTTGACTCCTCTAGATGGTGCTCTTGGTTTAAAGATAAAGGCAAGTGCAATGAAAATAATTTACATTTGCATTGCATCTTTGAATCATGAGTGCCATCTTGAGGAGTCAAAAAGTATCGCAAGTGCTTCATGAAGCTTCATTTTGCCATCACTATTTACAAGTGTAGATTTTTAACACCATACAGTGTTGGAGTAACACTGGTTAAGTGTGAAAAAAGTGACACTTTGAAACGTGTCAGATTTACACTCATTGGTGTGGACACTTTTCTAGTGTTAGATTTAACACTTTCAGTGTTAATCTAACACTGGCAATTCTGTTGTGTTATTTTCCCCCATAAAACATTCTCATACTATGCATTATTACTTAATTAATTTATTTATTTACAATTAATTAATTTATTTAAAAAACAGTAATCAGTCTTTAAATGTTCTGATAAAATCCCTCTAAATTCTTGTGAAAATAGAATCTGCATTCCAAAACAGCACTTGTTTTGTTATCGTCATTTCAGTCAATTTGACAACAGAAACAAAAGAGAACAGGTTGGACATGGATTAGAAGGATAGAGAAAATCAACATTTACATTGAGAGGCGCATAAGACGATGTACGGAGAGAAATAAACTAGTTTGAAAAGAAAGCCAATCATTATCAGGAAATCTAGGAGTTTCAATTCTTGTATTACTCATCAAACACATGCACACGCACACACCTTAGCGGTAAGTGGGAGTCTATTATAACTCATGATGACGCCTGACAAAGAACTGTAACATTGACGTGACGTCATGTTTGAGATGCTTCTTGGCAAATGCACTGGTGACAAAATTAATAAGCACATCTTTTTTTCTTTTTTTTTCTTTCTTTTTTTTTTACACAAGAAAGGAGCTAGTAGACTGTTGCTTCAATTGTCTCTTTTTCCCCCTCACACAAGCAGGCACCACGTCTTGTGCGCACGCGGGAACGGAAATGAGCTGCGGCTTCAAGACGTGTTGAACCTGCACTCATATCTGACAACGTATCACAATAATGTTTCCAACCACAAACATAGAAGGGAAAGAGAACATTAACTGCATTTATTGAACAGTCCTTTACAAGAATGTTTTGCCAGTCACTTGATACTGTAGCAAGTACAAAATTCACACAAAATGAATGACGCTATGGTCAAGGTACGCTCATAAACATAACAATTTTACAATATTAAAAAAATATATATATATCATAATTTCTTGCTACACATCAATGTCATATACAGTGGTACCTCGGAGTTTGAACATAACTAGTTCCTGCAAAGTGTTCAAAGTCCGAATTGTTAAACCTCCAAAACATTTTTTTTCCCATAGAAATAATGAAAATGCAATTAATCCGTTCCCAAGCTCCAAAAACAAAAAAATCCTATTTAAATTTCTATTTATGTTTTTATATTTATAGTACAGTACAGTATTTAAACAATAAAAAATACCTTACCTTTTTTGTTATGCTGTGATGGCATCAGTAGATGATAAATGCTATGTTAATGCTAGCTTTAGTTCAGTGCCGAGTTTGTGTATTTTACATTGGGCATATTGTTAGACTACTAAGCGGTCCTTGCGTGCGTTGTTTAATGGCAGGCACGTTGTTGAACAGCTAAGGGGGGTCCTCGTGCCAGTATTTACAGAAGTAGTCACGGTAGTATGTATGTATGTATGTTTTTCTTTGCTGCAACTGGCACGGTTGTCTTTCTTTGGGCCCATGACAAAGAAAATTGTGGAAAAATCGAAATACACTCGCGAGTACGGAGCACCTTCTGGAGTATTCATGATCTGACTGGAAATGAGCAGTGCATCGTCTCAACTACCGCAACGTGAGCATTCGGCATTGCTCGGCTCCGCTCGGCTTCACTCGGCTTCACTCGGCTTCACTCGGCTTCACTCGGCTTCACTCGGCTTCCCTTTTTCAAGGTACGTTCGGCTTAGCTTCATTTGCTTGGGTGTTCGAACTCCGACTATATATATATATATATATATATATATATATATATATATATATATATATATATATATAAATAAATGTGATTAATCTGATTAATCGCTTAATAAAAAAGGCTTTTTCATCTACTTTTTACCCCTGCCAAATTTGAAGAGCACCAGTTATGTGTTCATTCTTTTGACATTCAATGCTATGAAGACGTCTTCAGCATTTTTTGATCCACTGCATATGCTCATCCTCCTCTTTTTCTAATCAGTTTATTACTTGCATAATTTAAAGTGGGAAAAAAAATGACACCGATATTTTGACATGAACAAACAGTCTAAATGTGATACGCAAACATTCATTAAATGCTTTACTTTAATGCATGAAATTATGCTTTTTGCTCAAACACAACCTGTGCTACCTTAAATGTAGACATCCGCTGTCATGCTAAAGGCTAATCTATGGTCAAAATTAATAGTGCGATTAATCTGCGTTAATTCATGATTAATGCAATATTTTTTTGTGATTAATTAATCAATTAATTCTTTAACTTTGACAGCACTAATATATATATATATATATATATATATATATATATATATATATATATATTTGCGATGCTTTTGTGATTAAAAGATACATCAATAAACTTGACTTGACTTAATTTTACAAATGGAATCTAAACTCTTCTTTTTAATTTAACCATGGTGCTGCTTTTAATATTGTGGCATGACGACGACGGTATCACAATATTTCCGTTCCGTTACATCCCTAGTAAATCATATAAAACACTCACAATGCTCTGTACATTCATTAAGGAGATAGGTGGGCACACAATTTTTGGTTTTTGGCTTTTAATATACAGCGGTTAACTTATTTTTCAACTTGTGTAAAAGCTAAGAAATGAAGTCAGTTCACCGGCTTGAGCAATCTTTCGGCTTTCTTCTGTACATTCCCAATATGCGAGGTAAGTCCCTCATAAGTATTAATGTCACTTCTATGATAGTTCAATTTTTACTCACTCAAATCAGAGGCCATCCAGGACCCAAGGACAGATGATTTTTTTTTATATTTGAAGCCCCATTGTAAAGTCTTTGCAGTCATTTATGTCCAGTGCATATCCACCATGTTTGTCAGGTGTATTATGGAAGACAGACACATACCGATGTTATATACAGTTGGCAAACAGGCACTCGTGTTGCTGTGAAAGACTCCAATTTATACATTAAGTTCAACTTTTAGTTGAGCTGGGATCCTACTTTGTGTCGTGATCTTTGCTTATGAATGAATATAAATGAGAGTGACCTGCTAGTGTAAATGGAACGGAATGGCGCTGCCGGATCACTAGCACGAGCAAAACCTTTCCTTGTTTCCCTTCATATACTCAGTTGTTGGTCTTCCGAGATGAAAGGTTCAACTCATTTGGATCTGCCGCTGTTGAGAAAAGAGTACTGATCCTGGGATCGTGTGTGAGTGTTCAGGTGCTGTCAACACAAAAATAATGAGACTGTTAGAGGCTCACAGCATTTCCGAGTTGCAGAGTCACATGGTCCCTCTGGCTACACTACAGACATAGACGATGATGAAGGGAAAAAAGTAAGACAACTCATATTCAGTAGCGTAAGACTCCAACAATTATGTTACAAATTTTTCCCATTGCCAATATTTCCTATGGGATTTTTCTTCCACAGTCAGAAGTTAATTATAGTTCCTTGAACTGATTTTATACAGTCTGTCGGATTCCACTTTAATCTACAGTTTAAACATTATGTTCCCGTTTGAATTCTTATAAGAACATGTTGTGGAAATGTTGTTGTTACATCATCCTGTACTTACATCATAGTCAGGAGAAGGAACGGCCGAATCTGCAGGTTCCAAAAGATTACAGAAATACAAGTTACACACGATGAACCAGAAGTTACTCCAAATGTAAAAAAAAAAGAAAGAAAATAAAAAAGATGTGATTGTTCTTGATGCAGTCAAACAATCCATGAAAATAATAGATGTCTATATCGAAAGGTGACTTTCAAAGTGGGATGTTAAACATTTCATACCACACTTTTACACGTATTCATGGCACAGTTTCAATATATACAGCATCTTCTCCCGAAGATGATTCAAGTGTACAGTGGTTATGGCTTCAAGAGAAAATGTGTTTGTCTATATTATATTTATGACATAAGTGGACTTTAGAAGGTCATCACTATATGACACTGTTTCTTACCTTTTGTACTCAGTGAGATTTTTTTCTTGGTGCACTTGTAGATGAGTATCATCAATGCAATTGTTACGCTCACGTCTGCGACAATGAGCACCCCAAACAGAACTGCGTCCAACTCAAAACAGTGAGTGCAGACTGAAGGAAAGCGGACATCAAGTGAGATCTCAGCAAATAAAAAGATCACATAGAAACACGTTATGTGCACTTACCCTTTCCTTCCACATAGAAATAATATTTGATTTTGTCTTTGTCATATTCACAATGGTAAAGGCCTTTGTTTTTGCCATTGAGTGTCAAGGAATTACTTGACTTGTGCAGGTGTTCTCCTCTTTTGAACCAAGTTCCATTTTCTGGGCATGTCATTGTGAAATTCTCCCTCCAGAATGTCACTCCACCTTATACAATTTTTTTTTAAATAAAAAAAAATAAAATAATTGAGATCACATTATATGCGCTTGCTTTCTATCCTCATTTCAACTACAACATAATTATTTCAAGTCTTAGCTCATGGAACACAAAACATTATCAACAGGCATTCATTGCCATCTGCAATTTCATACAAATTAACAACTGAGATTTTAAAAGGCAGGAAACGACGACTTTTTCAACTGTTTCAATGCTGATTCCGACTTTTATTTTCAATGTGTGGTAAATGAGCCAAATTGAATTTTATAGCCTACAAAAAAAGGAAACATTTTTCCTACCTGTACCAGCTTCCACGGCACTTATTATCAAAAGGTGGCAAAAAAGCAAAGCGCCGTTGTACATTTCACGATTCAGTGTTTTTTTCTGAATAGTCAAAACTCTCCATGCATTGGCTGCAACATTTACATAAAGCTTTGGGACCTGTGCCGCTGTCTGTCTGTTTTGCTCAATCTGACACACACAAGCACACGCAGACACGTACGTGTACACGCGCGCGCACGTACACACGCGCGCGGGAACGTACTGGATTTATTTATTTAGTGCAGTTTTAAATTATAATGAATATAGCTACTCTTATTATGATTTTTTTTATGAACGAACTAACTAACTAACTAAATAAAAAAAATTAAAAAAGTGAAAATAATAACAGATATAAAAATATAATTACAAAAAAAAAAAATATATATATATATATATATATATATAAATAAAAACAAAAAAGCTATATGGCAAAACTACAGACAAACAAATAAATAAAAACATACATTAATTAATTAATAAATACAAGTAAACTCCAATTTTTGTGTTTAATTTGGGAATATTAATTACTTAATTAATTGATTGATTGATTGATTAATTTATTCATTGAATAATTAATTAATCCATTCGTTCATTCATTCATTCATTATTTTGCCAGTTTTGATCCTCCACAGACCATAATTTCAAGTGCAGTCCTGCCCTCTTATGGTGTAATGGTGTACATAACATATAGGAAAGGCAAAGGGAATTTTATTTCTATTGCACATTTTATACATTAAGGAAACTTAATGTGCTTCACACAAGCAACTTTATGTGACCATCTACTGTAGGCTTATTCTAATTAAAATTTGAGAAACATGACGACAAAGACAAAACTGCCTAGTCGACATTTAAAACTAATGGTAACGAAATTGGCTTTAAGTTAATTAATTTGGATTTGATCGGATTTAATAGGAAACTAATGCGGATCTCCACTTCAAACCACCTATGTTAACCAATGTTTATACTTTATAGGCTACAATATAAATTATATTGTTGAAAGAATCTAATTGTTGGTTGGATTATCGCATAATTCAAGTACTGCATTATGTTGTTGAATTAACCTAACATATGATACCGGTAATATCTTTCTCGTTCCGTTTATTTTTTATTATAATCCTTTTTCCTCTCTTCAGTTTATTATTTCACATTCCCATGGCGTCACGTTTTCTTTCAAATTTGCATGAATGTTTCGTCGCATATTGCGCAACATCAATTGACCCAACAGCAAAACTGGTTGGTCGAGCAGCCAAATATTTTTGCATTCCATTTACCTTTGAGGGGGAAGAGAAAGAGAAGGAGGCAGTGAGGAGAGTTGGAGGTTTGCCACTGAGGTGGGTGGGAGCTTGCTGACTTGAGAAAGGCCAGTGGCGAGTCAGGACGCGTCCTTGGCGGTTAGACGAAGTAGCTAGATGAGCACTCCCGAGGTGATTTCTCCCTTTAAAAAAAATTGAAAAGAAAAATAACTTTTGAGTATTTTTATCTTCGCGGGTCAACGTGAGATTGTTGATTAGTCAGTTTTGACCACTGGACAGTCTCCCAATGTGCTTAAAGGGGATTTTTTTCCTGTGCGGACTCGCAGCCGCAGGTGAGTTTCTATTCACATGTGCACATGTTCGTTAATTTAACATCAAATTAATTTCAGAATGAATATAAAATTCACATTGTTAAGAGTGACAATCAATAGGTGGTTATGCGTTAAATCTGTGACCTTTAAAAGTACTTTCAAAGTCAAAGACAATGCCGATACTGTGTGAAACCCCGGAGGGACTTGAACCTGCGTCTTGGAGCGCTCGTTATGCGTCATAACCTGGCGCAGTGGCGTGGGCTGCCTCCACTAAATAGCCATAAGGGAGGAATCAAGGGTAGGAAAAGAATAGTTTGACAGTAATTGCCAATCAGCCAATTGTCACAGCTGCGTTTTGTTTTGCCTTACTCATTTCCTCCCTTTTACTGGAATGGACATTGAAGGGCAGCGTTTGACGCACACAGTCTCAGGATATCCAGGATATGCTTACTGACATCACAGCAATTTACACCATGCATGTACACAATGAAAACATAATAAGCTTCTTCCGATTGTTAAAACCATTCACGTGTCACTGTCCAATGCAATGACATCAATTCATCTGCCAGTATCAATTCATTAAGATTGTAATCCCTGATAATTGGATTAGACTGATTGTATCCAATCACTGTCAAAGAACTGGTAGCTTTAAAATGTAAGCTTCCAAAGTATCATGCGCCTTCTGTAAGGAGTATAGGGGAAGAAGGATGTCAGAAACCTGGATAAGGATGCAAATGCAAACACAAATAAGAGCACGTAGATCGGAAAAAAGGTGTGCTTAACTGAATACGCCACGACATTGTGCCACTGCAACCCCATTCTTCGGCTTTGTTATCCTGGCAAACACTAAGTCATGCTCAAACAAGCACGCCGACACTTGTTTTTATGAAGCATTGACCTCAGGGCATAAAATTGCGACAGTTTCAGATCAATCTACTAGTAATTAGGTTGAAAAGGTTACCGTAATCATATAAAATCAGGGGTCTTAAACTCAGTTTATGTGGGGGACGCTGAAGATAGAGCCTGGCTCTGTGTGCCGATTACATCAAGTATTCCACAAAAAAGGGGTTCAACTCTTAAAAAAAACGGTGTAATTAGTCCAATCCTCTCATAACAGTTCAAAACATTAACAACTCTTCGGGACATGAACAATCATCTTCTCCTCAGCATGTCTATAGTTGTGTATGATGTCTGATTTCTTGAGCACTCCGACTTCCTTTGTGAATTCAAGACAAGTCAGGGCAACAAAAATATATTCTTTTTCCTGTTTTTCTTGAAATTGGCTGTTATTGTTGCCAATCTTTTTCTTCCTGCCAGGAACATAAAAATATATGACCTGGTGTCACTTCACAATTACATTTCACTGAAAGCTGTCATGAGCCTGGTAGCCCTTAAGTGATTACAAACACACACACATGCACGCACACCAGGGCTATGTAATAGCAAAAAAACAAGGGCCACAGTCAAATTAAACTTTAATGTCAAGTAGGGGGGCCGCAAAATATCAACCTGTGGGCCACAGATGGCCCCGGGCATCAAGTTTGAGACCACTGATATAAGTGAAAGCTCAATTCCTAAACTTTTTTTTTTTTCATTTCGAGGCTCTTGTTGCGACCCAAAGACATTTCCCCCGTTCAAAAGAATGAGAATAGAATTAATCCATTCCAGCCCTATAGGGCCAAGTTGCAAGGGCCTTACAGAACATCGCCACAACTGGGACACTTTCCAAGACATCCTAATAACAGAATGGGAGCCATACTGAGGGCTAATTCACAGTAAGTAAATAAATAAATAAATAAATAGATAAATGAACAAACTTATAATATAAAACATGACACAAATGGTGTTTCCGCTGTGTGAACGAAAACACAATTGACAATTCCATGAAGATTCTAAGAACATTTTCAAACTGGAGCATTAATAATAGCTGTCGGAAAATCTTGTTTGTAACCCGTTTGTTCATGAATAGGCCTATGGACATTCATGAACTGAGGTTTCACTGAACGTACCTTTCAGGGTGGAATTCTTCGCCCTTGGTACCTTAAGGGTTGTTACTTTTGGACCCTTGATGCTTGTACAAATCGTGGAATCCGGGGAAAAGTGGAACACAATTTGTTACAGGTTTATAGATAAAAACAAAACAACCTTTTACGATATTTTTTGACAGTAATACGACGCAATCCCTTATTTTTGTAAATACTATAGTGATACTCAATTAGCAAATCTTGCCGGCCCTTAAACATTTATAGACACTTCTAAAAGATTAAACTTTGTTAATTGTCTACGTAATGTACAGTAGCCTTTTCAGACAAAAAAACTTAAAGTTCAAGAAAATGTCACATGCAAATGGGAAGAATTTGCAAGTTCTTCTGTCCATTTAGCATATCGAACTAGATTGAGTGTCCTCTCTGTCTTGAACAAAAACAAACATCACAGCATATTATTTTTTTGGGGGTATTTGATTACTTTCCTTCACATGATCATTTTCAGCAAGAAGCCTTATGCGAAGCCAAAAATGTTGACATGTGCCAACCTGTCCTGACTTTCTGGTTTAACACACGCGTGCATATACACACACATTCGAGAGAAAGAGAGAAAGACAGAACAGATGTCTATTGTTGACTGCAGCATACCAGCGATTCCATTGGTTGTTTAGGCTTTGGCTTCATTCTGTTGGCACTTGTGCAATGTTGTTGATACTTTTTGCTGGGATGTAGCAGTGTTACGGTGTCTCTAATCCCACCACAACAGTAGATCCGTCTAACAAAGCATCACTTTGATTATTGACGTGCTGAGCTGTGTTGCCACACCTTGGAAGGATGTCTGGCTTTTGTGCGGGATCGCCTCAGGGAGTGAGGGTCGACAACTGCTCGAGTGGAAGATCAGCACAGAGGACTCGGGACACATCTGAGGAGGCAAGGTGCTCCCTGTGTGAAGGGTTTAAGACAAAAGGCTGCATTGGCTTCAAAAAGGGATTTGGAGTACTGTCATCACTGAACGGGTACGGTAGTGGATCCTGGAATAGTGTACAGTTGCAGTCCAGCAAAACTCAATTTTGAAGAATTCTACCAGCAGGATATCAGAATGATGTCTTGCAAGCTGGTTTGAGTGTGGCTGGTCATAAAAAAAGACCTGGCCAATTAGAATCTTTTCAGGAGCAATATGGGCTGGTTTTGATGTGCTCAAAGTGGGAACGTTAAGCTTGTAAACAAATAAAAATTTTGCTTATCGGAGAGGTAGTCAGGTTTTCTAGCATTCATGTATTCAATATCAAATTGTTCTGACAAGTGCTATGGGAAGCAGTGTTTTCTTTTTTTTTTCTATTTGCATTGTAACTCCTCCCACATAACATGACTCAGCCAATTACATCACTTATTACGAGCAGCTTTGTGAGTGTAGCGAGTGGGTGTGACCAAGGCAGGTGGTGAGGTCAGAGGCAGGGGTCCAATGAAGCAAACTTAGAGTAAATAGATAATGTGATTGATAACACAGTTTTGATGTTTATACTCGTTCAGACTGTCTTTGTTGCAAATGTTGTTTATCGGGAAAGAATGCGATAACGCTAACTGCTGGTGTAAATGAATGTGGCCCCTGACCACAAAATGATTTTGACACCCCTGGTTTAAACAAAAATGATAATTTTTTTGTGTGCAGTCTAACTGTGTGCATGGGTGGAGTTTTTTTTCTTTTGTCATTTCCCTAAAAGGGCGCGGTTAGAAATATGCCGCTGTGGGAGTGAACACAGTCGACTTGAATAATACATTCAGTTAACCACAACTAAGACCTGTTTTGGCCGAAGCTCAAGTCTACTTAACTCCATCAAATCGTCAGGTGAGCTGGGGGCTGTGAAAAGCACTTATGTCCTTTAAAAATAAATAAATAATAAAAATTAGACAAAAATGGACATACGGTAAGTGTTTTTCACAGGACGGTGATGAAATGCAGTTTTTACATTGAGCGCATGTTTGGCTGTCTATGAAAATAGGGCCTACTGTGTCAAGAAGGAAAAAGCAGTTCCTGTCTTTTCATACTGCTGGTTGTGTTTTTCTGCTGTGTTCTTGGCCAAGGTCAGTTGTAACCTGAAGAGATACGTATGCTGTGTTTATCTGCACCGTGTCGGTGGCAGAGGTGATCACGGTGGATCCACTCTATATTCCATCACTCCTCACCTTCTATGGCTTGTTTAAGAGTTTATATATGGGAAACTCAAGGTCTTTTGAAGGCTGCATATATCTATCTAATTGAGGCCTGTAGCGTTTGTGGTTGGATCGAAGTGTTTGTAACCCTGAGAAGTGGTTGAGTCAGCTGCGAAGTGACAACAGAGGAGGCTTGATAGATTAAAACTCTTATCTGCATTCACATACCACATACTTCTTATAGATTTTCATGAATTTCTTTCTTCAAGGAAGCACCTACTGTAATGAGAGATGCTTTGAATATAAATATGGCCTTTTTCTAAATCGAATCGTATGTCTTTGCCTCTCTTGCTTGCCCGAATGTATCTCACTCATTGAAAAACGGAATGTCAGAAATGTAATCAAACATCCGTTCTCTATACAATTTAGCTGACTTTGGCTGAGAGGCAGGTTTCACTGGACAGCTCGCCAGTCAATCACATGGTCAAACCATTCACGCTGAGATCTTATTGCTTGACCTTGTTACGGTTGCAGGTGAGATGCAGAACAGCTAGACACAATTTAGCTCCCATTTATCTTTATTTTCTCTGATTTCTTTGTATTTGTCCAGGCCTTCCTTCTTTATCCTCCACTGCTGCCAATTTTGGTCCATGTTGTTCTGTTTTGGAATGTTTAATGTTCCTCCTGACATAAACTGTAAACTGTTGTCTTTTCCTCACTTGCCCTTTAGTCATAACAATAACATTCTGTGATCACGCCATGGAAGTTTGGCAAAGTATAGCAGTTGCTACTCACATGTGAACATTTTACAGTACACATAGATTACATGTACAATAGGCATTTCATCAGTCTCTGTTCTCCTGGTCTGCACATTCACTGTTACCTGAAACTGTTCTTTCCAACTATGAATCCTAACCATGAAAGACATCCTTGTTTCCAAAAAGGCAGGAAAAAAGAGAGTCTGTGAAGCTCCACACAAACGAGAGAAGAGGCTCTTTGTAATACACGG
Organism: Leptonotus elevatus; assembly: GCF_054856555.1. NCBI lineage: Eukaryota > Metazoa > Chordata > Actinopteri > Syngnathiformes > Syngnathidae > Leptonotus > Leptonotus elevatus. The sequence goes on from NC_141245.1 coordinate 7,569,791, forward strand.
AGCTATTCATGTTTCATCCATGTCCTGAGTGTTTCCTCCACAACTGATGTAACAGAGTCAGGTTTCCTTTGCTGCTCTCTTTGTTTCTGAGCCATCTTGAAGAGAGGAAAGGCGCAAACATATCCTGGAATCAAACCGTGCAGTACTTGATGCTCCAGCGGTGGAATCACATCCTATTGCCTAATTGAGACATCAGGTGTAGCAGCGCTTCTTAAATGCATTAACACCTGTTGGTGGCCGCACAGGATGGGATCATAAACCGTACAATGATACGGGTCCTGGCTCCCTGACGCACGGGTGCACGATCAGGGATCTCCAAGTGTCCAACTTTACATCATCCGCAAGTAGAAGTCTTCTTTGGCTTTAGCCACGGGTGCTTCTATTCAACCGTCAGGTAAATGAGCTCCTACCTTCCGCTTGAGTGGAAGCACCTGTGGCTAAAGCTAAACTGTATCAGTTTTTGTTTTTTTACATGGATTTGAAAATTCTGGATGCCATGTGGACTGTATGTCTCTCTCTCTCTCTCTCTCTCTCTCTCTCTCTCTCTCTCTCTCTCTCTCTCTCTCTCTCTCTCTCTCTCTCTCTCTCTCTCTCTCTCTCTCTCTCTGCACTGAATTTAAAGTAAATGAGGGGAGTCGCTTCACTTGGCCATGGAGTCAGCTGTGTTCCCTCCCACAATGGCGCACAATGAAGCAAACGCTTAATTCTACCTTTGCTAATCTTGCGGGGACAAACAAAATGACAAAAAACAACTTGCACTGGGCACGAAAATAGGGCCTTTTGTCCAAAATAAGTCTTTCTGTGGTTCAGATGTCCATCTTGTTTTTTTTTGAACATATTGGTGAGGATTGCAGGTGAATTATCTTCATAAATGATTATATAATAGATTTTGAGCACATGATGGCAGGCTTAATGTTGGATATTATTCAAGTTTTAGCTGGTGGAAAATCCTCGCACAGACACTCGTCATAAACGTAACCTAAACAAACAGCATCTGTGATAGAGGGGTTATGCACTGAATGAAGCCTTCCATATATTATTTCACATTTGAGAAATAATATACTGTATTATATGAGCAGGCGAAACACTACCTCATCTTTTTTCAATTTCTTTGGAAGGATTTTATACAATCACAGGATGTCTGCCAAGCCAAGCAAACTGAATCTCCCCAAAGTGGCCATGACTTATTTTTGCACAAAATGAAAGCCTTTGTTTTCTTCGAGTTCTGACTGGCCACTTGACCGTGACGTTCTCCACTGTAGACGATGTGATACAATACTGACAAGAAGAAAGCGCTTTCAGCAAATTTGTTGTTTACAACGTGCCCGTAATAATTCAATGGACAAAAGGCAACATTGATGAATGTAATGACGATGTATATACACGCACACGCACACGCAAAATCGTGTCTTGACGCTTCACTGCTGTATGGCATATAGCTTCACCCTAAACATTTCTCTTTCCTGCTCGTTCCCACTAGAAGATGGGTGTGGCTGACATTATCCAAGCAGGATGTTGAAATTAAACAAGGGAAAAGATTTAGAGCAGACAGAGAGATATGGCGGGGTGGAAGAATGGCCCGACAAAGACCTAAACAAATAACTCTTCCTAACAAGCACCAGTACATACTCCATCATCCTGTTCTCCTTTATCACTTGGCTCTTGTTCTAATTTTCGTTTTTCAGTGCAATAAAACCTTAAAAGTGCATACCTTCACAGCAATTAAAGTTCAATAATTAAAGAAAAACATGCGTTTAACTTTAACAATCTACCAATGCAATTGTGCTAATGAGCGTAGCGTAGGCACTCTGCTACTTGCTCTTAATTGAATTTTTTTTTTTAAAACCTCATTAACCTGATTCTTAATCCTCTCGGCTCTACTTTAGCGACGCTTGTTTAAATTGAAGTACTGATTGGTTCACTGAGATATGTTTAATGCGTAATAGTTTCGAAGATGATGACTCAATTGAGCTTTTAAATCATTTGACTGGAGGAGGAATTGCACCATTGCTCATCTCAATGGTAACTGATTATTCTTCTCTTGGTTCCCTGGTTTGTTTGCCAGTCAAGCAAATCATTGTAGCAAAAATGTTAATTCCTTTGTCGCAATATCTTTGTAAGTTTCTGTACATACTGAATTGCGCCCTGTTAAAAGCAAGTGAAGAACAGTAGCCGCAATTGACCGCACAGGCCCGTTTGTGTTTTTTGTGATGGAAATGTGTCAACATTTGTCTTCTCTCACGTTTCATCAGGCCCATTTCAAATTCAATACATGTCAGATGAGCTGATGAGAGAGATGCCTATTTAATGGCGTACGGGGGCCGTCTGGGTGCCCGGCTCTCTCATCCCGGCCCACAGGAAACATTCTCCAGCCTGATAAGAAAGAAAACGTGCTGCCTGCTCCCAAGCCTCTGCTGACATTTCCCAGCTATCCGCTGCCTTACAGGAACAATATGACTCAGATTGGCCATTCGTAATTCGTTTACATCTGGAGCAACATGATTTCGCAAGCATACCTTCTCAAAACATACTTGGTCGCACTTTTAGCTCAGAGATATTTTTCTGCGATACATACATCAGTAGCTAGCACATATGCCTCACAAAGGCCTTGGGTTTGAATCTCTGCCCTGATCTTCTGTGTAGAGTTTTATGTTCTACCTGTTTGCTCTGAATTCCTTCAACATTCCAAAAACATGAATGTAACATTGTTTGAATACGTTACCTCTCGCCCAAGGTCAGCTTCAATAAGCGTCAGCACACCCATTACCCTGAACAAAGCAGTATGAAATGGACAGATGGATGGATTTGATCTACTATAATAATGGCTGCAATCTGTTATGAATTTTGGATTTTGATGTAGTTCTATTATTATTACAAATTACATCAAATGATTAACTTGACCGTAACATTCAGTCTGGAGCACAACCTGAACTAATATTATTGGTTTTTTTAAATATGTTTTTTAAAATTATTATTATTACTTTTTGGTGGTAATCCTGCACACAAACCCGGAAGTTGCATGTATAAATCCAGGGACATGAAAATGTTTCCTCCTCTTAGCACGTAGGGAGCGATAACGCGCCTGCAGCTTCACTGTGATTGCTAAAGCTATTTTGGTTTTATTTTGGTCAAGCTTGTTTGGTTAGGGGCTCCAAAACGGCATAGTTGCAGTGAGGATGTTGACTCTGCACTCACGTGATCTGCCTTTGAAAACTCGAAATCTGGCTGTTGATATTATTAAGGTGTTAGAGCGCTCTCTGACAATACGTGGATTTGGACTCCATTGCATGCAAATCAAAGTCCATAGCCCCCCTCAGTATGCCTTCGTCACCCTAGGCTGCAGGAAGGGTGGGCGTAATATAGAAAATAAATTACACACAGTATGTATAGTTGTTTTTTATTTGCTCAGGAAAGTCATTTTTTCTTCTTGCTGCACTTGCGGGGTCACTGGGTTCACTGTAAGCACTTACAAGGCAGGAAGTTCATGAAGACAATGATTCATATTGCGTTCATTACAATATATTTGCATTCCAGCAACCCGTCTTCTGTATGTGTTGACTTTGCCATATGTCTTCTGTTGTAGGCGTGCTGCGGGTCAGCGGGATCCGGATATATACCTCTGGGGATGTGGAGGCAGTCAACGGGACGGACATTCGTCTCAAGTGTACATTTCATAGTTCCTCAAACATCAATCCCGATGCCATCATCATCTCCTGGAGCTTCAGACCCCTTAAACCGGGCCGAGAAGAATCAGTAAGGTTTTTGGGGGAAATTCTCTCTCTCTCTCTCTCTCTCTCTCTCTCTCTCTCTCTCTCTCTCTCTCTCTCTCTCTCTCTCTCTCTCTCTCTCTCTCTCTCTCTCTCTCTCTCTCTCAGTCTCTCTCTCTCAGTCAATCTCTCTCTCTCTCTCCTTTTTTTTTGTAGCAGCCTATGTTCTTTGACCAATTACTACTACTTTCATATTTAGTCAGGATTTTGTTGCCATCTTGGCCTGCTGATGATTAGATGGATTAACAATACAATTATGGTATTATTGTGGTAGTTACTTCACTTTTATTAACAGTTCAACCTTGGTAAAAGTCTGTGGTCTAGAAGGCCATTTCAGCCATCTATTGTAAATTAACCCATCATCTCGCTTGTAGGTGTTTCATTACCAGCAGAAGCCATACCCTCCTCAAGAAGGCATTTTTAGGAATCGGATCATGTGGGCTGGTGACGTCATGGGCCAGGATGCCTCCATCATAATTCGTGAAGTCAAGTTCACCTACAACGGCACTTACACGTGCCAGGTCAAGAACCCGCCGGACGTGCACGGCTCAGTCGGAGAGATTCGACTACGGGTCGTCACTACAGGTGCGAACATTTATTTTCACACGCATTATGTGAAGAATTCACATTGCATTTTCAAATATACACTGAAAAGTCGGGGGGAAAAACAACAGAACGGATGGCCCAAGAAAGCAAGGAAAAATGTATTATGAATTTCATCGTAGCATTAATGTAATGACAACTGAAAACAAAAATCTGAAAATAATTGACAAAAAGTCAGATTTTCATCGTTTTTGCAAACTGACCTCAATCCAATATTCAGAAAAAAAATCACGGCGTTGTCAAGACAACAAAAAACCTTCCTTGATGCAATTAATTGTGGAACTGCCAATGTGGAGTAAACATATTTGACTGACAAAAACATTTGAACATATTTGCAAATAGGCTTAAACATATTTACAAGTACATTTGATCAAGTGCTGTCAAAGTTAAAGCGTTAGCTAGTTAATTAATCACAAAAAAATATCGCATTAATCATGTATTAATGCAGATTAATCACACTATTAATTTTGACCACAGATGATCCCTTAGCTGACATTATGGTTATGACTGGTTATGTTAAAGGTAGCACAGGTTGCGTTTAAGCAATAACATAACTACATGCATTAAAGTAAAGCATTTAATAAATGTTTGCGAGTGACATTCAGAATATTTGCTCATGTCAAACTATTGGGGTCATTTTTTTCCATTTTAAATTATGCAAGGGCGGCACGGTGACTGACTGGTTAGCGCGTCTGCCTCCCAGTGCAGAGGACGTGAGATCGAGTCCGGGCTTTGGCCTTCCTGGGTGGAGTTGACATGTTCCCCCCGTGCTTGCGTGGGTTTTCCTCCCACATTCCAAAGACATGCATGGCAGGTTAATTGAACGCTCCAAGTTGTCCATAGGTGTGATTGTGAGTGTGGATGGTTGTTGGTCTCTGTGTGCCCTGCGATTGGCTCGCAAACAGTTCAGGGTGTACCCCGCCTACTGCCCGAAGCCAGCTGGGATAGGCTCCAGCACCCCTTGCGACCTTTGTGAGGACAAGCGGTTAAAAAAATGGATGGATGGAAATTATGCAAGTAATGAATTGATTAGAAAAAGAGGAGGATGAGCATGTGCAGTGGATCAAAAAATGTTGAAGACGTCCTCATAACATTAAATGTAGAAAAAATAACAAATAACAGCTGCTCTTTAAATTTAGTGGGCAAAAAAATTTTGATAAGAAAAAGCCTTTTTAATTAAGCGATTGATCATGATTAATCAAAAATTCCAAAATGTGATTAATCTGATTTAAAAAGATTTATCATTTGTAATATGGGCGTCTTCAACATTTTTTGATCCACTGCTCATTCTCATCCTCTGCTTTTTCTATTTCATTTAAAATGAAAAAATGAAAATATTTAAAATTAATATTGTGATTAATCTGCGCTAATACATAATTCATGCGATATTTTTTTGTGATTAATCAATGACTTAATGATTTGACTTTGACAGCACTAATTTAAACGTATTTGCAAGTACAAAGTATATTCGAACGTATAACGTACTGTATTTGCAAATGCGTTTGAACATTCAGTACTTGCATACATGTTTGAATGTATTTAAATAGGTGGTCGTATACTTGCAAATATATACGACCAAAGTACTTACTTGTAGGCTAAATGCTAAAAACTTCTTGTTTTTTTTCCCCATAATACCACGGGGTAATGACTTGCGAATGTAAAAAAATGTGAATATTTTAGCATTCGGCCTTCATTATACGCATACGTTCAAAAATTAAGTAAGTAAACATTGTTAATTTGTCTGCCGTGCATGATTTCAGTTCAGCATTTTTTACTATAATGCGCTGGGTATGCACATGTGCAAGTCAATACCCCGTGGCATTATGGGAAAAAGGCAAAGCTTTTAGCATTTATTGCCATGCATGGCACTGCCAGGTGCATTGGGAGCAAACCAGGGTTCAGTGTCTTGCTCAACTCTGTCACCAGGGGTGAGGATCGAACCCACAACCTCATGGAGAGACAACCACTCTACCACTAAGCCATGCCGCCCCCAATGTATCAAATGTATTTGCCAGTCAAATATGTTTACTTCACATTGGCAGTTCTACGCTACTGTAGGTCATAAAAAAATAGAAAATAGAAATAAGTCATCTACAGTGGAACCTCGGAGTTTAAACGTTATCGCGCCGTTGTAACTACCGTGACTGACTACTTCCGTAAATACTGGCACGAGGACCCTCCCTTAGCTGTTCAACAACGTGTCTGACGTTAAGAGCGCACGCAAGGACCCCATAGTAGTCTAACAATATACCCAATGTAAAATACACCATTAACGCAACGTAGCATTTTTTATCCACTGATGCCAACACACCACAACAAAAAAGGTGAGATATTTTTTATTGTGTAACTACTGTACCGGGTGTACATGCAAAAAAACATTAATAGAAATTAAAATAGGAATTTTCTGTTTTTGGAGCTTGGGAACGGATTAATTGCATTTACATTATTTTCTATGAGAAAAAAGGTTTTGGAGGTTGAACAATTCTGACTTAGAACACTTCACAGGAACGAATTATGTTCAAACTCCGAGGTACCACTGTCACATATCTGTCTCTGCTAAATACTTATAATAATGAATGTACTTATCAATAACTTGCTCACAGATGATGTATCTTTAATGTTTTCTTCTCCAGCGTCTTTCTCTGAGCTTCTCCTGTTGGCGTTCGCCATCGGTGGAGGGATCGCTGTGGTGGTTCTCCTTCTCCTCATCATCGTGTCTTGCAGGAGGTGCAAGAGGAAGAGACAAAAGCGGGAAGCGGAAGTTGAAGCTCCTCGCAAAGACAGAAAAGATCCCACAGTGTGGTAAGGCCAGGAGAAATATGAAGGGAAAGGGAGAGGGGTGATAGAGAGAGGAACGGAAGAATCATAGACTTCCTCTCTCGCTCTCCATTTGGCTGTGGGCATCGGGCTTGTGGCGCTCTTTCCTGAGGCCTTTGACTCTTTCCCGCTGGACATTAAACTTCTTCCTTCCTCTCCATCCACAATCTTTGGATCCATTTGAAGGGCATGTTCCGGTAAAGAGAAGACAATGAGAAAGGGACCTTATGTAAAATTTGCAGACACAGAGCATTCGTCTCTCAAGCTTTTTTTAATATCACAATGTGCCTTTCACTTAAGCAGTTTTTTTATTATTATTTTTTTTTATGACTTGGTCCTTTCCTGTTCACTGAAAATGGACTCGAAACAGCATTTCCTGTTTTCACGATGTGGCATTTAAACAACGGAGCATTCCCAATGTTGACTTGCCGACTACTTGTAATACATTTCAAATGGCAGGACAGTACATGTAAGATGTCTGATGTAATCTTGTGCAAACAACCAAAAAGAACTGTGAAATAATACAGTTTCAATTCATGCCTCAATATTTGGAGCTCTTGTCAAAGAAGAAAAGCAGTCATAGTGAGTGACAGTTCGAGTCAGCGCTAACACGTCCGACATCACCATTTACTCTTGTAAATGTTTGGAACAACTCTTCATTTGATGAAAACATTTATTTTCTTGCTTGGGCACCACTTTGCACTCTTGGGTTTTCAGATCTCCCTGTGAAATTCATCTCGGTGACGGTGAAGGCAGCTGGTTTACATTCGCACAACTCTCAAGTTCGTCGTATCCATTATGATCAAGTTGAGACAAGTTCTGTGTGACTATAACACTTTGTCCCCGCTGCTGTTTGTATCATCTGCTTGTCTGTCAACTTCCCTCATGTACATGAAACAATAATGTTGCTCTCGTCTCCTCGACGGCGCACGTCTTCCCGTGTCCTAGCCACCCCATGAAGGCCCTCCACCTGTACCTATCACAGACATCCATAGAGATTGACAGTTCAGATGGAATGATCTCAGAGGCCAGCACTAAAGATCCCAGCTCGGACTCAGAGGGCTCGGACTCAGATGACGACTCAGATGACGACGATGACGACGACTTTTCAGACTAAAGAGGTGGGAACAGACAGAGGGATTCCCGTATTTTACGATTAGAATTACACGGCGTCCAAGTGGCGAATAGACAAAGGGTGCGCTGTTGCTGTGCGAAGCCATGCACAGTCATCTTGAATTGAAGGAAAAGCTGGCGGATGTCCTGCTTGAACAATTTGGAATAGGCGCAAGCAGGTTGTGAGTCTTTGAAAGGAGATCAAAAGTGTTTGTTTCTGGCGAGAGGGTGGAACTGCCAATGGGGAGTAAACATTTTTGACTGGCAATACGTTTAAATACATGCATAAGTACATTCAAATGTATTGAAATAAGTTTGAGTGTAATACGTCCGAACGTACTTGCTAATATATTGAAATGTATTTGCAAATATGTTCAAACATACTTGTAGGCCAGGAGTCAGCAACCTTCCTTTACTGTCAAAACAGCCATTTTGGGCTAAATAAATATATATATAATTTTTTTTTTTATGTACTTGTAAATATGTTCGGATATATTTAAATATGTTTATTGTTTGAACATATTTGCAAATACGTTCGAATGTATATGCCAGTCAAAAATGTTGACTCTCCATTGGTAGTTTCACACGTCCGTAGTTTCTGCCTCCTTTAGAAATATTCATACGACTGAACAAAGGCTGAGTTCAATTTGCTGACACAGCAGGTGGCTGTCATTTTCAAAACCAATTTTATATCCCATTGGCTGGTATTGCACTGTTACATTAGATGACTTGAATTTAACACCACCAACAACAAAAACTTTATGTTGCTATGTATATTCCGCCTGCAAACAAACGGGTTGCAGTTTTGATCTGAAGAACCTTTGAATGCAAACAGTCCCAGTGACCCTCTTTTTTCCATACATCACATCCACCAACACATGACTGTCAATTTATTTTTATTTTTTTTTGGAGTGTAATTTTGCATTGATAATGTAATACTGAGCAATATGTTTCAATGTCTCTAGATTTTTATTTCATGCCTTAAGTATTTCATTTATTTTTTATGTAGATAAAGAGTATACTGAAATGTTTGACATAGTTTTTGATGATTTTCTAATAAAAATGCCTTCTAAATATTTAATCTATTGTGCTGAGTATACTTAAATCCATGAGAATATGCCTTTGTTTTTAAATACACTCACATGATTTGACATCCTTTTATCAAATTCATCTATTATGTAAGAGAGTGATCTGTTTCCCAGCATTTATTATGCATCATTATCTTTGATACAATACAACTGATTTGCTATGCAGAACCTTCATTTGTTTACCTGAAAGCTTCAGGGTTGTTTAATGCAGCCTCAGTCTGCTGCGCTGACTTGAGACTGTTCAGGACTGCAAATAGGTTACCAGTAAAATGTCAATAGATTTGCGTGCGTGCGTGCTTGTCAGCATATTTGTGTGTACTGATCAAAGTCTATCCCTCTGGGTGCAATTTAAGTTACCCCGTGGCAATGGCTGACAGTGGACATGAAGGCGAAGTGAACAGGCTTGACAGACAGTAAGCGTCTATTCATGTAAACAAAATCATTCGATTATCAGACACAGATGAAGCCTGCGAGGGATCTCTTGGTTTTTTGTCATCACTGAGTCTTCATTATTTTCTTCTTTAATATTTGCCTGCATATGTAGTAATCCCATCTGGATTTTCTAGGACGTACTGTATTAACAAATGACTACTTCTAACTGCCATGTAGGACAGTAGGACTGTCAGAAGTGGTGTTTTTATGGCAAATAAGGAGCTACTGAAAAATCAAGTAGGCTCCACATTGGGAAAACTAAAATACTCTCTCTTAATGTATGCCTTTGAAAATGTCCAACTCTTCCAATTGCAGCATTATGCAATGGAATGAATTGCTGGTGGGCATTGTAGCTCAGGATGTGCGTAATTATTAATAAAACATGATTGTTTAGAATAAAAAAACACGTCTTGAAACAATTCAGAATAATGGAAAGAATCGCTTGGCTGCGACTCAGAAGCAACACTGGTGATTTAGTCTCAACTAGTTTGTAGTGTAAGTAAAGAACAGCATGGCATCAGCTATGGGACATTTGGCAACATCCACACAGATCTCAACTATGGAACTACATCCCCCCAAAAAACTAATTCATTCTCCTCATTAGGGTCGCAAGTGAAATGAAACGTATCCCAACTGACTTTGGACGAGAAGCAGGGTACACGCTGGACTGGTTGTTAGCCAATCACAGGGCACATGTAGACAAACAATTACACATTGGACAATTTAATTAGCTTCAGTTATCTTAAAATGCTTTTATTTGCCACAGCTAACTCATTATTTGATTTGGTTTTCCACATGGTGGACATCTTGTCAACATAGAAATTTTCTGATTCTTTTTCAAGGCTGATTTAATAGTGCCAAATCATAACTGCCCAAAACTGCCATTCACGCCCAGCCATTTTCACTGAAGCAAACTCCTTTGCTCCAGGCTGTTTTACTGATTTGGCAAGATCCACAGAATATTCTGTTCTATTGCTATAAGAACATGGAAGTTATGGAACCTATCAAAAGAAAGATTAGAGTCTCTTCTTTCATCAGGAAAAAAAGGACATTTGTATCTGTTTCCGTTTTGCAGCAATTAGCATTAGAATGTAGCTAAGTGTCATCATTATTCACAAACCTGTAGAAAACACTGGGAAAAAGAGCTTGTTGCAACTCGGGGTGCAACGGTTTCAGATTTTGGTGTACGATTATTGTCTGAGAAAAAAAACGTGGTTTTAAGGTTTTTACGGTTATTATTGAAGACATAAAAAAAATCACATCAGCATTCTTTGATAACGTTTATTTTTAACAACAATAAATAGCTATTAATACATTTTTAAAAAGTTGCTGTCTTTTAAAACAAATACAGCAGATTAGACAGTCATAAAATCTTGGACGTTTTTTTCTTTTTCTTTCATCTTACAGGTGAAATGTTTGTCCACAGCCTTTAAACTGGCGATTTGTGCAGTTTACCGCTACACATGTAGAAATTTTAGAGCCATAATTCGTATACCGAGATACGTTTCTTGGGAGTCCCAAAATGGCGACCTCGCGGCTTCAAAAGTCTCGGCTTATGGCCTCTCCAGTGGACACTGTGTGAATGGGGTATTCAAAAACATTTGCAAAGCATGCGAGCGGTGTGCCGGTGGTTCCAGGCGGCCCAACCGTCGCGCCCCACGGGCCTCTGCCATGCTCGCCGCCTTCTCGTTTTGACCTTCCCTTTCCCCACGTCTACTCAACCTGGTCCAGGCGGGGCTGCGGCCGGCGCGGGGATGCCCACCGGCGGTGGCAGCGCTGCCCGGTCGCCTTGGAACCCCACAGCCATTGGATACTTAACTCTCCCCGAGCGGCGTTCAAAGCTGAGCCCTTTGTTGTTGTGCGTTCTCTTATACTCTGCTGCCACCTGCTCGCCGTTGTTTGTAATAAGTGCCATTGCTTTAAGCGACCTCTTCATGTCAAAGCCTTCTGTATACTCTAGCATAAAAAAACAACAAAAAACGTATGAATATAGGAGTGACGGGCAAAGTGTTAAAAACGTATTTATATGTTTTTGGGGTTGAATGAGTAAGAATTACTATATGCTAGCAACAACATGCAATAAACTGAATGAATAACCAACTAGGAGTCTGCGAAGAGACGACCAGGAAGAAAGAGCAGGAAGTCATGAAGTTACTGCTCTATCTTTTAACATACATTTGACAAAGAATGAAAATAAAAATGTGTGGGCGGCATGGTGTCCTAGTGGTTATGTGTATTCTGTATGGCCTCACCTGTGTCCCAAATGATGACAAGCTCATGGAAAATGGATGCATGGCTGTAAAACAGCGCCATCATCAGCACTGCCTTTCCCACCTCAAATCATCACAGACTTTTGATACGAGAAGTACATCAGCTACTCCAATGTGGACTGCATTCCACACCTTAGGATGGGTTGCACCTGGCACCGATATGTCTAAATTCCATTGCGCGCTCACTTGTGTGCGAGCACAGGCAAACACACAAAGGCTTGGGCTTGCCGTGTTAGAATGAGAGGGAAATCAGCAATCACCCAGGAAGCAATTTCCAAATGTAACACGAAAACAACCTCACAAACAGTGTCATTTATTTTAATTTATACTTTAAAGATTGACTTAGTAGACTGTAGTAGGATTGTTTCCACTGTTGAGTAATTCTGTCATACTTGTTTGTGAGAAATATTTCAATCTTGTGTCACAGAGTTGAGGTCACTCATCAACTATTCTTCTCCATAGAGTATCAGAGTCCATAGAAACTGTTGAAAAAACTTCATTTCATAGAATATGGTTGCATGTACACCATCTGGCCCCCAAAAATTGAAACCCCTTTTTTTGTTTGCTCCATTATTAACTGAAGTGGTCTCTCACTGTTCGATAACATTTGCAAAACAAAATACCTGAAAGGAGAAAGACTTTTGTTTTGTGACCGAGAAGATTTGAACTGAAACTGACACCGTCCTGCTACAGCACACAGACAGAGAGCCCCTGTTGCTCACATACAGAATACATTGCAGTACAATGCAGTGCTGGTTGCGTAAGAGGCGAAAGGATTCATTCACAGGGGATGAGTCTAAAAGTCGTTCTTGATATCAAACTAGGCATATCCTGCAGAGAAATAGCACATAACATCCACAATTGAATTGCCAGCACGTCACAAGGCGAGTGTGAATGGGGTATTCAGCTATGTGAACCACTACAATACCAAACTTGTACACTTTCGACTCAATCTTCTGTGCCACTGTGCTAACTGTGCATGCCACTTTATTTCATCTACAAAAGTGTATCCATCATTATCATTTCATGTGTTATGATTAGGGGTGCCAGGTGAATACATTTTGTAATCGTAATTAATCGCATGACTTCAATAGTTAACTCACGATTAATCGCAAATTTTTACATTTGTTCTAAATGTACAATAAAATATTTTCTCCATAATTTGTCATACTCTTGTTAACATAAAAAGTAGAAACAAATATTAAACTAGCAGAAATATGGCTGCATCTTTTAGTCATTGATACAGTAATTTCATAAAATTGACTTAAAATTAAAAAGTTGTACTGTACTGTAAAAAACGAGTGTGATATTAATTTGTGAGGAGGCCATTTTTCTGCCACTTGATGGCATAATTGCATTTGTAAGACATTAGTGACACCTCAGTGCATTTTTCTTTTCATATTAAGAACTATCTAATCTTTAACATGAAGTAACTTGTGAAATTCTGCACATTTTTAAAACTATAAAATACAACTTGACCCCAGTCTCCACAAATATGAGCATTATTATTACATTTATTACAGCTCAATTTTGACGTGACCGTGTCTGCTGCGTATTCTCCCAGTACATGCTTTCCAAGTATAGGGCGGTCATTAATCGCGCGCAGGGTTGGACTGGCCATCTGTCATTCGGGGCAGATGCCCGGTGGGCCGGCCTCTTTTGGGGCCGATGCAGTGCTTTTGAATTATTATTTTCCTACATTTTGCCCCAATAGGCTGGCCCACAATTTAGAGGGAACAATCTGTTAATCCATTTTGAATATAGATAGCAAACTAAAACATCAATAAACATCAGTGGCAACACATTTTTTTTTAAATGAAAGAGTCGGGTCAAGCCAGTCCGGGCCGGGCCAACATGACTAAGTCAAAATGCCAGGGCCGTTTTTTTGTGTGTCAGTCCAGCCCTGATCGCGCGTTAAAAGAACTTTAAATTAACTCAACATTAACACACTCATTTTGACACCCCTAGTTATGATTATGAAATGAGCTGCATGCAACACGACTACAACTTAGTGTCAGAAGGCAACTGGCATATTTGGTGACGAATGATCTACAGCTAATAGAGACATGGAAATACTTCAAAAGAAAGCTCCACAAACATACAGAAAGATAAACCCAAAACAAATACTTATACCCATTAGAGACAATTACAGCAGTAAAGACAGGAGATTGGATTCCAGGATAGCTTAGCGGATCCACAAATAGCAGGCAGGCTAGTCCCAGCAGGGCATTCAAAGTTTGGCTGGTATGGGAGATAAGGGAACAAATCAGGTCTCCGTGGGATCATAGATGATAATAAAAGACTCTGAAAGCACTAATGGACAGTTTGTACAAATAAACCACATGTGCACAGCGCTATAACTGTACCTTTGCTCACAAACAGAATACACTTGTCAATTCGGGCCTAAGACTTGGTTTGCTGGGTCATCAATCAATTTCTATCTACCAGAATTATTTGTTGTCAAAGCAGGCATATTACATTTTTTTCCAAACCATGTCTACAACTTCTCTCTCGATGCATATCAAAACATATCACAATCTGTCCTCCCAAATTAGCCTCTATACTTAGCTTTTGGCTTTATCATGTTTCCATTTGACTGCCGGTGGTATTATCTAAATTAACTGTTATATTTCAATCCGCCAAAATAAGGAGCAGCCCTGTAGTATACAAGCAATTAGCTTGTTTTGTGACACTGTACAAAAGCCACTGCATGCTTTGTTGTTTTAATTACATTTTGCTCGCAATCACTTTGACACTTACTCGATGTAGCAGTATTTAAAATAAAAAAAATAAAAACATTGTAAAAATGGCAATGCCAATGTGTAGTTTACCAGAGCGCCATTACACCTTTAATGTCACACACTCCATGGTTCGGAAATCATTGTGGTAAATAGCAGTGTATGCATTAGGTTTATGAATTTAATTAACTGGGGTTCCCTTCTATTTCGGGTTAAGAGAGGCAGGTATTCACTATTCAGAGATTAATTGAAAACAGTATTTTTTTTTTTAAAATAGGGTTCCTGTCAGTCAACTGTCCTTAGAATTGTCATCACTTTCTTCCACCTCCAGTGTGAAGGACAGTCACTAAGTAGTTAATACATTTGAAGTGTTGTTTTTCTCTTTAACAAAACGAAACAGAATCTGGTTAGGAACCGACGTTTGCCTGAGGAATTTGAGGTTCCAGCTCAGGTATGTATGGAGCTTACTTTCCTGGGTTTTGTCAGGCTACATCGGCTTCCTCACACATTCTAAAAACGTGGATGTTCAGTTCATTGAAGACTTTATATTGTCCTTAGATATGAATGACTGTTTTTCAGTGTACAAGGGAACAAAGTAAAGCGACAGCCCGGATTAAAAACTCAGGTGGATTTGATAATTGTTACTGTATTTTTATTTGTATTTTATTTTTTAATGTGAATGAGAAGAGTGACTGTCAGTGTCATTGAATTATTTGACGAGCTGGCCAACGCTTGTGCTGCTGTCCATACAATCCCAGCAGGACTTTTGCAACAGTGGCCTCTAGTGTAGCAATTTGTAAAATGGATGTTTGCAGTTGAACAAACAAAAATCTTAAGACAAATTTAAAGCCAAAGAATAATGCCACTTTTTCCTCTTTTTTAAGCAAAATTATTTTAATAATGCATATTACCTCCCCCCGTCTCTTGATTGACATATCAGCAGCAATTAATTACTTATGTTACATAATTAATGAATGTTGAAAATTCAGGTCCCCCAATCCCCAAAAAGGATCACAGTAACTATTACACACACATGTAAAGATTAATATCTACTACTACTAGCTAACCGCCATGTCATGCAACTATTTAACACGCCAAGATGATCTATCAAGCTGCACTTCCTGATCCACCTGTTTGTCAGGTAGTTTATTTCGCTGCGCAACGGATGCTTGAGTCACTCCGAACGAGAGACAATGGAACTTTTTCAAAAGCTTTGACGCAGTTCTTTTTCTTTCTTTTTTTTTTGGTAACGTAAATTTTGTGTCCCCCTACAAGTGGATGTTTCTTCCTAAAATGCATCGACAGTGCTATGGGACTAGCTTGCTGCTGTTCCGTTTGCTGTTTTTTCTCGGTGAGCAAACAAGCCATAGTTCAGTTTTTATGTTGTTCATTCACATGCGTTTCATCGACGAGTGTCGAATTTATTTGTTGATTTAACAACGGTGGTTAATCTTAAAACGTCATGATAGTTTTCCGAACCATGTCACGAGTGTAGTTTGTAGTTTTATAATACACGAAACTATTTCTAATGCTATATCCCCGCGTTTGTCACTTAATAAAAGAGGTGTTGTTTGTTTGCGCTGTATAGATCGATCGATCTCTATTTTCCCATAAAACTTGTTATTGCTTGTATTTTAAGGCACATCAGGTGGATGTGAATACGATACGTGACCCTAAATGTACCACTGCCTCACGTACATTTAGTCTCGTCACAATTGCGAGATCATTCAGGGGTCTATTTACCAATTTTCACGAATCATTTCCTGATATAGTTATGGAATATTTCACACCATTTTGATCTCACTTTTTTTACTAACTCAGCATCTAATGAGAGCATCAGACTCTAATAAACGGTTACATATTATCTTGGTGTTGCTATGATAAGTATCAATCACTTATTTTTTGCTAGACAACACAAGATAGCTGTAGTCAAAGTCAGATTAGCACATGTCGCTTATAAACTCTTCATGGCTTGATATTGTTTTGTACCCTCACTGCTAAAAAAAAAAAGTGATTACCGTGTTGACACTGATCTGTTCTAATTCTATCATTTTAAGTAAGTTAAGTAAGTAATACAATAAATGTATCACCTGATTTACACTAAACCATTTGTAATCATCTCACGTGCTAAAACAGCCAAACACACGTGCACAAACTCCCTTTTGTTTTAACCCCCACCCTACATGTTCTTTCTTGTCACTTGTGTTCTCTTCTTTGCAGCTCCTTCACTAGTCTCCTCCATCATCGTGAGTTCTCCGGCAGAGATCCATGCATCCAGAGGAGACACCGTCACACTGTCTTGCACTTTCACTTCCACCAGTCGACCCACTAGCAAGATGACCATCGATTGGTCCTATAGACCCCAGACTGGGGGGCCACCACAGACAGTGAGTGAACATCTTGTGTGCCACACTAAATTCTGCTGGACCATACTAAAATCATACAAGAATATATATTTAAAGTGTGGTGGGTGGGACTTGATTAAATCATCTAATTAAAAGAGAGGCCGTGCAAGTAATACATCACTATGAATCACATTTAAACAAATAATTACTGTATGTTTAATTTAAAAAATTGAATTACATTTTGTGGACTTAAAGGGAAAGTCAACCTTAAACATTTCTCGACAATAATATGTTATGTGTGACCTCACTAGTCTAAACATGACATTCTGATTAATATTACGTTTGTGGAATATTAAAGTTATGAAGCAAAATCCAGTTTTTATTCATCTGAGGGGCGGCCATTTTGCTGTCGACCGAAGATGACATCAATGTTGTTCAGGGCTCAGGCAACGACCAAACACAGCTCACCTGTTTTCTGAAGCTGAGCTGTGATTGGTTGTGACCCTAATGAGTTTAAACGGAATAGAAAATGGATGGCTGGCCGGATGAATGGATGGTCATCCATCCATCCATCCATCCATCCATCCATCTCTACCACTTGTCCTGCTCAAGAGAACAGGTTATCTGAATCTCATCTTACTATTCACACAATTGCGGTTTTGAAATGCGGAAGAAAATCCGATTCCAAAGCGCTGCATGGTTTGTGTTTAGCTCTAATTTGTGTAATTATGTCATGTTAATCATTGCTCCTGAAACCCAATCTGAAGCGGAGTATGGCAACACATGGGCAACTACATTGTTTTTTATAGAAGCAAATTCAGAGAACTTCTTCTTTCTTGAAATAACGGACAATGTATTGAATGAATTGAAAGAAATAAAATCAGCGCAGGGCACTTCCGTTAATCGTCAATTCCCGTCGATGACGATGCCCACCTTTCGGCTTGCTCTTCCGCATATTCGGCAAATGCTTTGTGATGCGAAGGCTCGCAAAAATACACGGAATGAGAGGGAGTCGGGGACCGTATGTACTCTCCTCAATCGACGGACGTAAACGTGCTCAGTCGGTCCTCAGTCCATGTATTTACCCGAGGCTTTGTGTCATTGTGCATTTGCCGCAAGGTGGGCTTCGTCAAAGATGAGAATTGACGATTAACGTATAAGTGCCCAGCCCTGAATTAAATACAACAACATAAATACAAAATAATATTGAAAGACTTGAATGATCTTGCTGAACACGTAAAGCATACAGTGTTATTTATTCCAACTCTACCTCAGCGTATCTGACAGTTCTAGAGCACCTCTCACCTCAAAAATAATTATTTTGAATTATGTGTTTCCAGACGGAAGGTCACAGCTTACTGAAACTTGACACACAGGATTTTAGCTTTCTGAGTTGTCAGCATTCTGCTTTACAGTACATCTATATCCTCATTCTGTTTCCAGTCATGTGTTTTATGCGTTCTATTCGTAGTGCTGTTCACTATTTTGTCTCTGATTGTTTTTACTTTTAGCCACAAGGCAGTCACTCTGAAACTGGTGCCACTTGGTGATAAAGTGAAGCCAAACAATGACTCCTGTGTGTGTATTTGGCTGTGCTAAGATTGACACATGACTTAAAGTAAACATGTTAGCTCCCAAACAAGTTTCTCCTTCAACAAAAGCCGACAGCAAGGCAAAAGCCAATGTGTTATTTTTTATTTGATTTTCATTTGTAGTTACACTCCTTCCCAATTTTTAACTATCATCAATTTCGATCAGTCCATTGCGCATCACCTGTATCAGTCTTATACTCGATCTGTGTATTTCAGAGGCTTCCCTGGCAATCTTATGTGAACAGCTACCTAGCTTCCGTTCCCCTATGGTGGTATTGTGGTCTTCCAAATTGCCATCCATGTTTCCATTCCAAGCCATAACAGCACTCAATCCTCTAACCGTGCTCAATCAGGGTTGAGCCTCATTGACCAGTCCACTAGAAACCACCACATAATTTAAGGAGTTGCATTTGGGCTTGAAGAGAGCCATCAAATGTGGTTCTGTATAATTGCATTTGGACCACTAGAATACATACTGTGGTAGTTGCAACCCTATATGCCATCATTTCCTATAGGAGCACTCAGAGTGAAGTGAAGGCTAATGTTTTGTGGCTCCTTCTAAAGTGGAGTACTGTTGGTTTAGTCATTAAGAGAGAAAGTTGTCTGGTCTCAAAGTGCGCAGGAAGACGAGAAGAAACAGACTCGGTATTGATATGTTAGCATTCGCATGCATGTGTGTCTCAACATGTCATGACTACGGAAAGCTCTAAAGCGATTACAAAAAGGTGCTACACCCAATCCAACTATTTTATTACAATTTATTACAGATACATAATTAGTAGCAGTCTGATATTGCCCATGGATAGAACCAGGTCTGAATGTCTCCAATTTCTATTTTCCAGCCAGTATTTACTCTCCACCCAATTTCATTAGCTGTTTTGGCAGGTTTATATGTCCGAGTGTCGCTGGTCGTATATCACAGTGGGCCTGACTATGTATAGGCATGTGAAAAGCTCCATCATAAATACAAATATTCAGCCAAAGCAATCACAATTGCCACACTGCTTCAGTGGCCTGCATAGTTAACGTGATCCCAATGAGAATTAATGTAATAGATGGCACAAGACGAGATGTTGTTCAATTACAAAACCGTGAAATCGAGCAGTAACCTTCTGATTTCTACTTTAAAGTAACTGTTTACAATTGGGAATTATTTTAAATTGATCATTGTCATACATTAGTCATCTTCAGCCTTTTGGCACAGTTTTCCTTCTATACTTTGTATTTAAATACACAGTAAAATGTATTTTATGTTCTTAACATGCGATGGATTCTAAATTGACATTGTAAAAACTGCTGCATGTTAATTTTTAATGCTAGTTTGCAGACAGCTGTGCGCCATGCTGGGCTTTTCCGACGTACCGAGAGCATGTCCTTCGACAAGCCCCAGGGCAACTGACAATTTGGTGGCTGAAAGTAGAATAAGCTTTACGTCTGCTGGAACCATGTCTAATTATTGGCGCAGGTAGTGTAATGCCATTTTGGTGAATTTGATCGAGTTGAAGGCAGACAGATTTTGTGCTGTGGATGTCACCCTGGGAAGGGGATTCATACACGGACACACATTATCGAGGTCGAAGGTTGTCTCCAAGTGCTCACTTTACAGTAGGGATCTGTGATTGCCCTGGCCAGCTTTACATCATCTGTCCATGGAGGTCTGCTTGCAGTTCCTTATAAACTTACTTTAAGTATTTTAGTGCCTCTCGCATACCAATTTTAAAGGGAATGAGAGGCGCTACTTTGATTAGGTGCAACTGTAGTTGGTAGTGTTCACTCCCACCATGCCACAAATAGTTAGTTTCTAACTGGGCCAAGTTGCATGCGTCTGCGAAAATATCAACACTTGGTTTAACATACCCCTGCGCAGAGTTGGATAGTTTGCGCCACAAATAAAGAGCCTCGTGTGTTCAATGATCAGCTACAAAAAAGATAAATAAACAGACCAGAGTGGCACCATGAAGCAATCTATAACACGGTTGTAAAAGGATAAGGCTTTATCAGTGTCATTACTTGTTCAGACCAATGTTTGCATTTGATTTCTTTCTCTGAACTTTTACAAGTGTCATATAAACTGTTGACTTTGCTGACCCAGTCCAAATTGGTTTGTTAAAAAGAAGCAAAAAAAATAAAGTCAGGGCAAGTGTTTGTGCACTTGGATTCATGCTGCAAGTATAAAATAATCTGTGGTAAAAGAAACCATGTTTTTATGTAATCTTATGAAGTAGTGTAGCACATTTAATGGTGTTTGCATATTTAGTAGTTTGGGAATAGGGTTAGGGAATAGGATGCAAGTTGTGTACTCCGTACTGTAGAATATTAACACCGTAATGACTATTTTTATATGTATAGTAATGCACTGAACACTGAATTTTTAATGTTAAAAATCTGCTTTGGTGGTAGATTTGCTTGTGCTCACAAATTTTAAATGTTATCGCTGTGAACAAACCTAAAACGGTTAATTATTTGTGTACACACCCTTAACTTAAATGGTGAGTGCCATAAAACGTGTAGCCTACTAACTACTATTCTTTTCTGTGGTTATTTCCATTTTGCTTATTTTATTATTGACCAACATTTAATGGTGGTGAAGGCATCTGGATTGTTATCAGCACAAAGTTCTTTGCAACTCTCTTTGTAAATAGCTGTAGTGAACCAAAGTAGACATTGCTCTTTGTTTGCATTTGTTTCTGTCGCTTTATGTGCGTGGCGTGACTAGACTTGACTTGTGTTCTATAGCTTGAATGAGTGAGCAACCTGTTCTTGCTCGTGGGAATAAAGTGACTGAAGAGCATCAGCCATTGTGTTGTCATTGTCTAACTACATACGAGTGTTTTACAATATTATTGGCTTCTGTTTACATTGCGTCTGCTGCCATGGAGTTTCATAAAAAAAAAATAAAAAAAAAAACTTTTTTTAAATTATTTTTTTATTGATCTAAACATAGTCTTCACTGAGTCAGCGTCCTAACTGCATAATTTGCTATGCTAAGTTGAGCAATTGTAGTCCAGCACAACTGGCTATCTAAACTAAAGGAGCACTTCTTTAAGATGCATGGAGATGGGGAATACAAGTACACAACATTTTCTGAATACAAGGTGAAGAGAGCCAGATTCGATGAAAAGGCTACTCTCCTTGTTCATTTTGTTCACCAGTAATACCTATCCACCTTATTCCAATATGCCCTTGAGCCTTTGCGTGGATGCGCCCGTCTTCTGGAACGAATCAAAACTGGTGTTTTGTTTGCATGGGAACTGTTTGTGTGAGTCCACTTTCTATGGCAGTGGCAGACTTTATCAATGGGGGGAATGGCCGTTGATGCAGCTGTAGTAGGATGACATAAAAAGGCCACAGACAACGTTCAGTCACATGTTTACTTTATGAACGCTTCAAACGTGAAACAATGAGCATGATCGTAAAAGCTCTGAGGCGTGTCAGTACCTATACAATAATAAAGTAGGTCATGTTTTTTTTTTTTTTTTTTTAAGGTGAAAGCAGATGTAGGAGCCAGTCAAAGCCACTACTTCCCACTGCATGTTAACTACATTACTGGCTGGGGCAGTCTAACGCTTGATGTAAACAAGCTTCACAACACTTGATGTCATAAACTGTAATTAAGCTTCACTAAAATGTATGCGTGTATCTTCAACTTCAACTACTACAAACTTCTCCAAAAAATGCTTCCTGTCCACAATCCAAACAAAATATTGCTGTGACCTTATAATAATAATTCTAATAATTTCAGAGGGTTAAAACTAAAGTGTCGTGTCATACCTGCTGTTGATGTTGGCATCCAGCGAATCTTCTCCCGTGGTAATTGTCGCAAAGCAGGCAGGTTCAATATCCTTGTCCACAAAATGGAATGACTCGAGCATAGGTGGTTTATGTGGGCTTTTTGAATGAAGATTCTTAAAATAATCCCTCTGTGATCCTCATCCCAGGTAGGTGCTGGAAACTACCGTTTATGACAGCAATCTGTCCTCCTCGTCAGGGTGCCAATTAAAAAACATTGCTTGTTAAGTCACAGATTCTGTTTGTTTGTACAAACGCAAACACAAGTTCCCAAGGACAGTAATTTCTGGACTATAAACCACTATTTTTTTCACGTGCATTCGACCCTGCGGCTAATACAAAGGTGCGGCTTATCCATCAGATCACAATAAAGGAAGCGCAAGTGGGTCAGGCAGAGCAAAACAAACCAAGTGTGCCCAAATACAGTAGGAGAGACAGAACGTGAGCGAGACCATTTTCACCCTCATTATGGAAAAGAAAGTGGGAACCCGGTGCGGCAAAACACCTGCGACTTATGTGTAACAAACTTGAGTATTCACCAAATTTAGCTAGCGCGGCTTATAGTCAGATGTTCCTTATAGTCCAGAAATTAGAGAAACGTTTTTTTTGTTTTTGTTTTTTTAATGCAACGAGGGTTTAAGATTGTTTAGAAGAGGGGGGAGTTCAAATAAATCGCTCCGTGACACGAAACCGAAAGGTCGAAAATTATGCCAATTTTTTACTATCATTGCATTCATTATAATCAACTAAAATTATATTATTATACAATATTTATTTAGCACTGGCATTTTAACAAAGCACAATATAAATTGAAATGTGCCCACACGGCAGACATGTTGGCTAATGGTACATTAAACACCAAACGTGGGTTGAGCATTTTCTGGCGGTGCGATTGCACTTTACAGTCAATGTAGTTCGCACAGGCGAGCACGGATGCGTGCGGCGGGACAAGGTGCGGTGCACTTAAAAGCCGCACATTCACATATACACCATTGTTTAAAAATAAATACATACATTTATTCGCACCAGCTAATCGGCTTCGGGAACGGACTGCAAAGTCACACACAGCGTCATGTACAGGTCTGTCGCTACCCGGAGATAGCGGTAAGTGTTTACGTGTTTAAAACTGTTGACAGCAATAGTGCTAGCATTAGCTAAAGTGTTTAGCATGGCCACTGGGATGCCGGTGAAAAAGTGGAAACGTTCGAGTGGCTCTTATAAAATAAAAAAAATAAAAAAGGGAAGGCGCTGTAGGAGAAAGAGTGGCTCACCTGTACTGCAGTACACGGCAGTTCTGTTTTTTCGACCCTCTTAAATGTTGTACACCAAGCGACGCCCCTCTCCTCCGGTGTGCGAAATGACCCCGGGAGCTGCTGCGACCAATCGGTGTAAACTCACACGGTGAAAAGCCAGCGAGATGCGAGGCGGACAATCACCCCCGCGTTCGCTGTTTAATTCAAACAGACGTTTGCTTGCAGCGTTTTTTGTGTGTGCTTGCGTCGCCACAACATCCTATTTCGGCCATATTCTTTCGGCTTTAATTTTAATGTTAACCGAAAAACTTTGTTGGCGTAATATTCGGTGCATCACTAATGGTGAGGTGTGAGGTCTCGCACTTTGTCATTTACGACAGTTTGACTTTTTTTTTTTTAAATATATATATATGTTTTGCTCCTTCAGATACAATTTTACTAGAAAATGTTGAATTAAAGTCAAAATGTTGAATTTAGAATTGGGCATCCGATTTACAGACTGAACTGTATCTGTGTGACTACACCAATGACAACAACATGCAATTAGGGGCGACTTGTGTAGCTCGGAATGCAGCATGCTCATCATGAAGATGTTTCTGAGTGCAGTGTCGGTAAAGTCATCTTGTAAATTAGAGTGATAACTCAAAGCTTTCTCTGCTCTCCTTTATTACATCAGTCTTTATGAAATTAGTCCTTCAGATACATTGCATCTACTTTGTCAGCTAATGTGATCTGTTTAACATATGTCGTGTAACATATGTAATTTCTTGAACATTGCATTTGCAAGTTGTTGATGGAATGAGTACTTGTGTGGCATCCTGGCAGCTGATGATGTTGCCTATTCTGTCATTAGCTTCCAGTAGCTAATATCCATGATGCACTGCTGCATAAAGCAAGATGTCCTCCTGACATTTTAAGCCTTTTGTTTCCAGCATTCTTTTACTGAAATGTATGGCAACTATTTGAATTGGTTGGATCGGAAATTGGGAAGAACTCAATCTGTACATCCTGCCAATCACATTTATGCCATAATGTTTTATGAAAAGGCTTTATTTTAGCTAGGAGCCCAGGATAAATAAAAAAAAGAAAGAAAAAAAGCTGGCTCTAATAACGGCACCAATTTAAAATCACTGCCAAATTTAAAGCCAAAGTGTGAATCTATTGGCTTTAGATAAAACAAAAATAAGAATAAGTAAAATCCGCACATTCACATATCCTTCAATGTTTGAAAATAAATTAAATACAGTTGTTCGCACCATGCCAGGGAAAAAGTGGAATCATTTGTGGGGCTCTTATTAAAAAAATGGGAGGTGCTGCAGGAGAAAGAGTGGCTCACCTGAACTGCAGTACTCTGCAATTCTGTCTTTTTTCGACCCGTTTAAATATTGTACACCAAGTGACGCCTCTCCTCCGGTGTGCGCAATGACTCTGGGAGCTGCTGCGACCGACCGGTGCAAACTCACACAAAAAAAAGCCAGCGAGAAGAGAGGTGAACACTCACCCCCGCGTTCGCTGTTTAATACAAACAGACGCTTGCTTGCAGCGGTTTTTTGCTTGTGCCACCACAACATCCCATTTCGGCCATATTCTTTCGGCTTTAATTTTATTTCGGCCGAAAATGGCAAAAGTAGCCATTTTCGGTGCTTGAATATTCAGTGCATCACTACCATAAATGCTTTTACCATAGATGCCAGCTCAATCATTTGGTATATTATGTTTTTAAACGAATGACTCTTTACAGAACGGTGTAACATGTTTTGCTATTGTAAAAGTCAACTGAAAGAGTCCATTCATAATCACATTCAAATATTCAGCAGATTTTCCTGACATTTAAATTGTTGCATAATAGGACAAATAATATACAGTGGTACCTCAGAGTTTGAACATAATTCGTTCCTGTAAAGTGTTCAAATTCTGAATTGTTGAACCTATAAAACCTTTTTTTTCATAGGAAATAATGTAAATGCAATTGATTCGTTCGCAAGCTCCAAAAACAGAAAATTCCTATTTTAATTTCTATTTTTGTGTGTGTTTTTTTTTTTTTTACATGTACACCCGTCACAGTATTTACACAATAAAAAATACCTCACCTTTTTTGTTGTGGTGTAATGGCATCAGTGGATAAAAAAATGCTACGTTAATGGTGTATTTGACATTGGCCACATTGTTAGACTACTATGGGGTCCTTGCGTGCCGTCTTAATGTCAGACGTGTTGTCGAACAGCTAAGGGGTTGGGGGGTAGGGGAGGGGGTTCCTCATGCCGGTATTTACGGAAGTAGTCAGTCACGGTAGTTACAACGGTGCGATAATCTCCTTCCTAAATCCATGATGGTTTCGTAGCACTGTACGTTTTTGTTTGCTGCCACTGGCACGGCTGTCTTTCTTTGGGCCCATGTCAAAGAAAATTGGCGTGGAAAAATCCAAATGCACTCGCAAATGTACGCAGCACCTCCGCGAGTGTTCACGCTCTGACTGGAAATGAGGAGCGCTTCGTCTCAATGACCGCAACGTGAGCATTCAGCATTGCTCGGCTTCACTCGGCTACCCGTTCAAGGTACGTTCGGCTTTGCTTGCTTTGTTTGGGAGATCAAACTCCGAGACCGAGGTCAAACTCCGAGGCATTTTTGACTCCGATTTTTTTGGTTGAAGTTCAATTTGTATGAGTTCCGAGACGTTCAAACTCCGAGGTTCCACTCTAAAAGGAAATTGTACTTGTAGAGAAAAAATATGAAAAGACAATATTTTAGAGGTCAATCGTTTTTCTGGGAGGCTGGCATTTATGACAATGTTCTCACCTTTTAATGTGAGACTTAACTAAATGTTATGAAATATTAATATTACATCAGCCATTGTAGTGCAATCATAGCCAGGGACAGACAATCAGTTCGACCTACTGAAAGTAAACCCAGACACAGGTACAATATGAAGACATTTCCCCATCTTCTTCCCATTTCTTGTGAGAACATGTGATTTGTACTTGTTTGTTCTATTCTGTTGATTACGTCCCTGTACACATTTGACTTTTTTAGGCGATCAGATTTGTGTCCATGTTTCTGAATGCTGGTCGTTTCGCTCAGCTTGTCCCAGCACCATCTGTCTCACCACCCGCTGCCAGACACTTTTCTTTAGATTAAAATGATAACATTCATTTCGAGTCATGGTCAAATCTTTCTTTCTGATTATCACTGAAGCAAAGTTGTCAGTCACATGAAGTCGCTGGTTGGTTTGTGTGACGTCTCATCTTCAGTTTGTGAAAGGTCAGCATTGATTTAGCTATTACTACAAGTAAGCTTACAATAAATGGTATGCTGCAAGCTTCCTTTTAATCTTTTTTAACTGCAATTTGAGTTTTGCTTTAAAGCTTTATAAATAATAAAGTGTGTATGCTGTTGTGCCAAACCAAGTTTCTGACAGATCAGAGTCAGAGTGACCATTTGGTAGCAACTTCCCATTTAACATTTTCAGACAGGAAATCCTACCAAAGAAATTCTGGATCCACGTGAAACTTTATCTCCGTTTATATATTCAGTCTTCGCCATTTGTCCATTGATTTCCTAGGTGACATGTGTTTATCTATCTTGGTGGGGTTCTGAGTGCTCTTGTCGAAAAATAATACACTGTGGTGAATACAAATCAATAGCACAAACGTGTTTTTGTTCGCAAGCAGATGTGGTATCGTGAACTTACTGTAAACTGACCTAAGACAATTTTGTACATCGGTCGAGCAATAACACAATCGTATGATCATGATGACTGTAGATATTTGTATGAAAAACACTTCAAACAGCGTGAATACAAATGAAGTGAATCCTCTCATTGCCTTTAAATCTGAACCCTGTCTGCCTGCACCTTGATCAAATGTGCCAAAATCGAAAACCACTTGTGCCACAACTTAGACCTGCTTTCATCTGGTCTAAAGTTTAGTCTACTTCCGCCACTAAAGTGTCAGGTGCGGCGGGGGCGTGTCAAAGAAAATGCCCTGAATAAATTGTATTTACACCCCTCCTGTAAAATAATTTCCCCCTCCTTTTCTGCTTTCCTCAGTTCTTCCACTTCTCCTCTCGTGCCTTCCCTCCACTGGAGGGCCAATTCAGCGGGCGTATTCAGTGGGGAGGAAGCCCGGCAAAGGGGTACGCCTCCATCGCTCTGATTAATTCAACACTGAAGGATAATGGCACGTACACATGCTCAGTCAGAAATCCCCCAGATGTCCACGGCAACCCAAACTCACAGACAGTACTCACTGTCACGCCAAAGGGTAAGCTGCTTCACATACAGTTCAGTATCGGCTAGGGCTGCTCGATTATGGAAAAAATAATAAATCACGATTAGTTTGGTGATAATTGAAATCACGATTATTCAAAACGAATATATATTATTTATGTTAGCAAAAATTTGAAGTTGGGGCGCAGCGTGTGCAGTAAGCTAGTTTTGACAGGGGTGTGTGGGGAAAGAACTCGTGTGGGCGTGCCTCAAAACAACTCAAAATTAATATTATTAGGGCTGTAGCTGTCGAACATTTTGGTATTCGGATATCCTACTGAAACTTCTAGCGAATAATCGGGTATTTGGATAGAAATAAAAGTATACCTATAGGCCTATATACTTTCTTGGTTAAAAAAACAATTATAAATACAGAAGACAAAAAAAAAGACATTTGCATGTAATAATTAACAACCAACTGGTTTTCATTTTTAGATAATCAACTTTTTTTCTTTCTTTTTTCTGCAAACTATTTTGCTCTAAAGCAGTGAGATTTTAGAGAAATCCCTCCCCACAGATTTTGATCAATGGAACTAAAGTGACGTCAAACCCACAATAGTGATTTTGCCGGCTAAATAAATATATTTGAGTAAGCCTGGTTTGGCAATAAGTGATCAGTAGGAACGGCAAATTAGTCAGGCTGTCAGCATCAAAGTGTGCACAGTCCATCAATCATCAGTTTTTTGAACCACTAATCCTCACGAGGCTCGGGGGCGCGCTGGCGCTGGAGCCTACCCCAGCTGTCTACATTTACGCCTTTGAAAAGTAAACAGACGGCTGGAGCACTTTACCGCTGCTGGTAGCTCGCTGGTAGCTAGCACTCGCAGCTAAACGCTGGCAACAGGCACAGTACAATACAATGTCGGCATAATTATGTCTTAGCGCTCTTAACTGGAGCTTGAACGTGACTTCAGGACTTTGTCTTACTGACGTTTGTCGCAACAGTTTAGGGCATTTCTATTGCCGTTGTTCACAAACTCTGAATAGGCGAGCACGCCGTCAGCCCTTATACCGCGACGACACGCTTCCGGAAACAACTTCAAAATAAAAGTGCTACAATGCATTGATCTACATATATTACTTTGTAAGTTAAGGTTTATTTTGAAATTGGGTTTCTCAGCGTTAGCCCCGTTTACTGTCATGCAATATTGCCGTTAGCTTGACTACGGGTATCCGAGGCAGAAAGGATGAGAACTTGTTGCACCCCTAGTATTAATAATCGCTTTTGTACGATTATGCCCATCTTGTAATCGTGGAGGGTAATAATCGAAATCGTAATTGAATTCCGATTAATTGCACAGCCCTAGTATCGGCTTCAAATGACAACCAAGCAGGGATTTTATTTTTCACACGCTATTACAGGTGTCAATTGTCATTTAATTAACGAGAACATGAAGGTGACTGTATTTGTAGAAATGTACCTGAATGCAACCTATAATTTCTTCAGAAGACGTGATTGACATTTAGGCATTTAACATTCCTTTGCCAACATGTATTTACAGTATTTAGTGCAGCTGACTCATCAATTATTATATTCGTATGTGTTTTGGAATACAAAAGTTTATAATTTAGAATAATAATTTGAACCCAAGTTGTGCATAGTTGCACATCACTATGTGGAGGAGGTGCGAAGAGGGTGTTTACTCCTAAACGGCTTGTTGATATTTATCTAAGTACCTCAAATTCTCTTCCTCCTCCTCCTCAGCATCCAGCATTCGCTTCTCGGATGTTGCAGTCCTCCTCTTTTTCATCCTCATCCCTTCCACTTTCATCGCCCTCGTTCTGATTGGTCAGATGCTCTGCCCCAAGAGAGCGCGCAGCCAATCAAAGGGCTACAGATCAGCCATAGAGGTCGCAGATGGGTGAGTAGATTTGTTCAACCAATCACTGGAGTGAGTCCCTTGGGGTTTATCCGGCCTCTGCTTGGTATAGATTCACCTCTGAATCGCTTAATTTTACAAAGGTTAAAGAATAATTTTAATTTTAGGTAATAATGGTACTTGGGCCAAATTTCCTGGCAAATGAATGATCGATTTAACTGCTTATTTGTATTACTCTTCCTATGTATTCTTTTCAGATGTTGTTTTACAATAATGAATTCATTGTTACATGCCAAGACAACAGAAAAAAGTGACACCAATGTTGTTATTATTTTATGAACCTAACTAGTCTGTCATATAGGTATGAGCAACATTACAGTAGTTTTAGTTTGAGAAAACAACAGTAGTCTGTTGCAATTTTCACTCACTGTTGTCTCTTCTATGTTCATCAGAGAGGAGTATGACAACGACCGAAAGGGGGGCATGCCGGAGGGGGCCACATGCTGTGACCTATTGATGATGGTACAGTGCAGTACACACTTTTCAGTTGTGCAAAAGCAGTGGTTCTTAACCTGGGTTCGATCGAACCTCGAGGGTTCAGCGGAGGTCAAGACACACACCCAACTCATATGATTCATGAAGGCACGTTCTGCTTGGCCATCACAGGGTGCAGGTTATCACGCTACTTTGAACGGCCTATCGGAGTATTTCGTGTATTCTTTATTATATTAATCCTTTCACACCATCTATGTTGTGCAAAAAAAGAAAGTGGTTGGACAAATATGTGCAATATGAATTCACATGTATAACAGAGTGTATGGTGTTCCACAAGGTTCAATTCTGGGGCCTCTGCAGTTTTCATTGTATCAGCTGCGGTGGTTGTTTTAAAGTGCTCTATAAAAATAGTTGAGTTAAGTTGAGTGATGGGAGTCAGCATCTTAACTGCATGATTTGTAATGCCAAGTTGAGCAATTTGAATCTAGCACAACTGAAGCAAAACTAAAGGAACACTTCCTTAAGCTGCGTGGAGATGGGGAATACAAGATCTCAACACTCTCAATTCAAAGTGAATTTTGGACAAAAAAGAAAAAAAATCATTAAAGAAATGTTCGGCGAATGCGCATAGGAATTACGGTTGGGTTTGAGTAACTCCAACAAGGTTAAGAACCACTGTGCAAAAATCTTACTTCTATATAACTTAAAGGGGAAGTCAACTTTAAAAAATTCTTGACGATAACATGTTATATGTGACCTCACTAGTCTAAACATGACATTCTGATTAATATTACATTTGCGGAATATGAGCTATGGAGCAAAATCCAGCCGTTGTTATCCATTTGCTGTCGACTGAAGATGACATCACAGGTCACAGATCACTTTTTTTCTGAAGCTAAGCTGTGATTGGTTTTTACCTGAGACCTGAGCAACTGTGATGTCATTTTCACTCGACAGCAAGTGGCAAAATGGCCGCCTTCTGATAATGATAAAAATTGCTGGATTTTGCTGCTTAACTCATATTCCACTAACGGAATATTAACCAAAATACTGTATTTAGACCAGTGGGGCTGTATAGAACATATTATTGTCAAAAAAGAAATTGGGGGGTTGACTTCCCCTTCAAGGGAGCATGCATATCAGATCGGTTTCACAGGCTAGATTTTAAATACTCTGCTGGATGACAACTTTTTCCTGTTAGCTCATCTTCATGTCTTGTTTTTTTCTCATTGTGTGTGTGTGTGTGTGCGTGTGTGTGTGTGTGTGTCTCCAGGACTCTGAGAGTGAGCTCGAATACCGCGTGAAACAGAACACACCTGATACTCAAGGTTACGCTGAGTCTCAGTGCTAGAGTCCCCGCCCCGCTTGCTCATTTGTAGATGTTAAGACCTGCCGGTGCCTTTCACAGGGTTTGTTGTACTGAATGAAAATCAATGATGAATTAATGTACGTGTCAACCTCTCAGCAGGTCACTTAGGTAAAAAGAGGTGCATGTGATGTTGTGAAGGAGATGTATTTTGTCTTAATTTATTGCCTGTGTCATAGCTGCTGATGTCTTATTTACTATAGTTGCACTTTTGTGACAAATCACATTGCTAGTGAAATAAACACTTTTTTGAATGTCACTTAAAATTATTATGACTGTACATAATTTGTTTATACAGGATGCCACTTTGATTTTGTGGAATTAGGATTTTTTGTTTTTGGCGCAGATGTCCTGGTCAGATTTATATTTTAGAAACTTTTGCTACAGTACATTTCTAATGAGCA
Source organism: Leptonotus elevatus (assembly GCF_054856555.1). Classification (NCBI taxonomy): domain Eukaryota; kingdom Metazoa; phylum Chordata; class Actinopteri; order Syngnathiformes; family Syngnathidae; genus Leptonotus; species Leptonotus elevatus. Next base: position 7,601,947 of record NC_141245.1, read on the forward strand.
CATGATTTTCACTTAATGAAGAAACAACCCTGGTGCCTTGTCAGAATAGACAACGAGGACAATCTACGCCTCGTCAGTCTGTTGGTAAAGCTAACAGCATGCAGCCGCAGATTCCTCTCCTTTCTGTTTGTTCTGTTGAGGTATTCATGAATGGGAACTCTTTCAATATTCATGGTGAGGATTCCTTTAAAAACTCAAGGACAGGCTGAAGTTGTATGACGTGAGTATGAAAAAGACCCAATAAAACTGCAAGGGGGGGAAAAAAAATTTGTGCAAAAAGCAATGAGTCCTCATTCTGTCTCATTTATTTTCACTTTCTTATTCAGCTCGTCCCCCCCCCCCCCAAGCGTTTAATAATTCAAACACTGCCATGCGGTAATAATTATCATTCCTACTTCATCTGAACTACCATGGCAACAGCTTACTCATGCCAGGGAGAAACAATATAGGAAAATAATTGAATGGGGGAAAAAAAAAAGTCATGGTCTGCGTGATTGTGGACGTAACTGATTCCACATTTGTGCCACAATATGATGGCAGAATGGAACATTTAACTTTCTTAATGACATGTCGCATGCACAATATTCATGCATGTGGAAGTCTTGGCTCAATTTGATGGCCTTAATTGGGAAGATTGGAGCCAATACTAGCTGTCTTCAGAGTGAAAGGTGTATACCACACTGATCACCTGTCAATCACAGAGCTCATACACTCTCAATGGACAACTTAGTACAGGGGTGTCCAAACTAGAGCCCGGGGCCTGCCATTCCTATACTAAAAATGGCATTTCATTTTTTTTTTATAGTTATCTTAAAAAAAAGTTTGGTGATGGTTGGAGTGAGAAGGGTGTTGAAAAATAGGTGCAACTATTAATAATAAATTGCATTATATACTGTAGAGCAGGGGTCACCAAGGTGGTGCCTGTGGGCACAAAGTAGCCCCCAAGGACTACATGAGAAGCCCGCGGGCCAGTTTAAAAAAATAAACACTCACCAGTAATGGTGTAGGCATGTTGTGTAAATGATCATTTGAAAAGTTCAAAACAAAGGAAGAGATTTATAGAAATAAAATATTACATAGTATGTATCTGTTTCCTAATTGTTGTGAACAATCATTAACATGAACAGTGTTTTCACATACAGCAAATGTCAGTCATTATTACTAACAACTAGGGCTGTAACTAAACAAAATCTATTAGAATTGATTATGCTACTGATTATTCAGGTAATTGCCCGTTTTGAGGCAAATTTTTGTCGTAATAACAATATCAACACAATTTGTTCTTTCAGAAGAAACTGATAGCTCTTCGCATTATTTAGTAGCAAAGGACTAGCTCTCAGCTTCAAATAAATGAAATTTATTTGCTCTGTACGTGTGCAATACCAATAAAGATATTCTATTCCATCAATTGTACTTGAAAACAAACAATAAATAAATGCTTGATTGATTTTAGTGTGTTTAATAAATTAACATTGAAGAACTTTTAAGTGGCCCTTGCATCCTTCCATTGTTCTGTATGTGGCCCTCAAACAAAATAGGACACCCCTGATTTAAAGTTTTATGAACCGATCATTTCATATTGTGTGAGTGATCTGTACTGAGTGAACAAATCATAATGGTGATATGTAAATCGGAACATGAGGACCTTGAAAATGATTGATCCCAATCCTTGCATAAAATGCAAATTAGCAAGTGTAATGTTGATGTGAGATGTTAATATTGAATTAAGGTCGAACAAGTCTGGTCTCAGTGGACTTATTCTCCTTGAGGCTCACTCGAATGACACCGTGAGAGCAAACCTGTGTCAGGTGTAATGTCCTGTCGAGTCCAACGTGATTGAATCAAGGATGGCAGCAAAATTGATGTTGATCCTCTTGAGTAATTGTCCTCTGAGTTTAGAAAGTCAAAAACAGACACTGCGTGGCACACGCATTTGGAAAGAAATTGTCGACATGGCAAAATAATTTGTGAATCTTTGAAGATTTATATAGGTGTACATGATGAAAAATAGGTTATATTTTAAAGTAATAATTAAATTTAAAAAAATTTTGGGTGTCACTTAAATTGGACCAACTTTATAATATCAATTATTAACATTTATGGCAACAATGTTAGCAAGTTAATTGCTCCAAAGCAATTTTCTGAAGTGTTTTTACTTACATAATGGGCGACAATACAAGAGACAATTAGTTCTGTAAACTCTTGTTTCTTTCTTGTGGAATGAGGGGAAAGCCAATTTTCACTACAACAAAAACTGATATTTCGTTGAACTGCCCAACTCAAAATGTTATCAAAGTTTTTTTGCCTTGGAATGTTGTGTTCACTAATTTTATTTTATTTTCACAGTGGGATTCAAATATCGCTCTTGTAGCTTTCAATTTTTAAACGTTTGGATTAGAAATAAAATATGAAGCTCTAGTAAGGTCTCAGATCACCCACGTATATTGTAACATTCATTCAGTATTAAATTAAATCAATGTTATAAATGAAGTCGGGACAATAATAAAAGAGGCATATATAATAATATTTCAATGTACTGTATTCAAATTTTAATAGACCTTATCACAATGCAAGCTCTTAGTTTGTGCCTATCCAATTTAACAACTACAGCATGTTATTAATACAAATGTGTTTCATCCCAACAGCGTGCGAGATGTGCAACAACCGTTGCTCATTTCAAACTCATGACAAAAAGTAGGGCACGAACGAGAAAGCATATACTCAGATACACTCAGAATATTCTGTTTGCAAATGATGTAAAGACGCTTTTCCGGGTAAAAATAGAATGCAAAATGGGATTACATTATGAGAAGTTGGTGTTCCGCTTCTTTAATTTGTTGAATAATAAAATGAATGATAACAATTTATCCTGGATTGGAATTTGACGATTTACATTTTTGTGTTTAGTCAAATCAACATATTACAAAAGTATCACATTGTTCTAACATATGCTTTTTTTTGTTAACCATAAATCTGGCAAGACTTACCTTGTGTTTGTATTTGTCTTTATTTGAATAACTAGAGTCTCTTTGACGTAGGGCAATATAATGCTTTGTGGGATTACTTAAATGAACTCATGGATTTGATCTGAACATATTGAACATATAAATGCAATACAAAATATAAAATAAAAATAAATAGACGCCTGTCTTAAGATATTGAACAGGGACACTCATTTTTATATATGGAATTGTTTTTTTACATATGAACTCTTGTGATGATTTTGACTTAACATAATGTATTGTCATTCATTGATTTCTCTTGCATTTCCTGTTGAAGGGAACCAATAAAAACAAGTTTCATAAATCCATTCTCCAGAACTATCCTTGGAATATATATTTGCCGTGTACAGTACTCTACTGTACTTTTCTGTTTCCTGAACATTCGTTCTCGCCCCTTGCCTGTCTGGCTGAGTTGTGTTATGTGGGAGTCATTATACAATTTTCGCAGTTGGTCTAGTATTTCCTCTCTGCATGTATTTATTGCAATAACAACCAGAAAGGATTACTGTTAATCCCTGCTTTGTGGTTAATTTACAGTGTTTGTCTAAATAATCCAATAGAGTAATAGGTCTATAGGGTTAGGGTTAGGTTTGATTTGATTTATTTGAACGGTCTATTGCGCAACTCTCCCAAATTCACAACCGATTGTCATTTTTGTTGTTGGATATGACAAGAGATGCCTCAAACAACTATGCTACGTTTTTCAAAAATAAAATCTTGTAATAAACCAATCTGTTTGTGAATCCATCAAGAATTCAGTGAGTTACAAGTATTTACGTGGTTCAATCTTCCAATTTACCACCGACTATGCAGCACAGCCCCCTAAGATGCCCAACCACTGACATTGCTTTCAACTCCACCTTGAGCCATCTTGTGTTCTTATACATATGTATGGTCCGCATTGCGTGATTTCCGTTTGGCGTTTTTTCCAATACTAATGCTACGGGGTATTGACTTGGGTGATATAGCCTAAAAATAATATCACGATATTTCAAAGAAATTTGCTGTGACGATATTTTTGACGATAGAGGTAATAATTACTTAACAATTGATTTGTGGTTGGTGCTTTGGAATAATATAACTTTTATTGCAGCACAATATTTAAGACACCTTTTTTTCCACAAATGAAATGTAAACAAAGTGCAAATATAGCAACCGTAATGGAATGAAATGGAAATAAACACAGGCCAGGAAGTGTTTACCCTGCGGGGTCTAATTGTTCCATAACTGCTTAAAGCACACAAAGCACATTTACTTAGAAAATACAAAGAAAACACAAAACTTCAGAAGTCAGTGGCAAATTGCACGAGTCAAGAAAGTCCATTATTTTCTCCTGTGTGGTTGATCCTCGTGTTGTAGAGGCAAAAAAACGATACGATTGTTTAGGCAGTGGTTATTTTGCCGTAACCGGCAAATCCTGCTGTGAGCGTTATCTTGCCGTGAATGTCTCTGATTGGTCAATAAGAGGAACGAGAAAATGCCGTGATTGCTTGTAGACATTACTAGCGGGTATGAGTAATGCAAATGTGCATGTTTACACCTCTGCGCAACAGCAACGCGCACAGCGTCTCGTCCAGAGCACGTTAGCTTAGCGGACGGTTAGCATAACAAAGTTACGTCAACTATAAGGCGAGTTACCAGTCATGGTAAAATAACCACTGCTGATTGTTTGTCTTGGCGAAACAGTACGGGACCGCTTCAGTATTATCCAACCACCGTTTTCCATAAGGAGTGCGTCTAATGAAGAGTGCTGCAGTAATGAACTTTTGTTCACGGCAAACAACACAAGCTGTTTCCATGTCCTCCTCACGTGTCTTTAGCCTGCACACCCTCTTAACTTTAACGGCAAACAGTTGTCCTGCACAATTTGCAAACGATTGTATTTATCTGACCTTTCATTTATCTTGTAACCAAACAGCCTCCACACGGCGAAGGTAGCTCACTCCCACTTTGACGACAGAACTGGCTGCAGCTCACAGTCTCACGTGCTACGACATTGTTTTTATGCAGCAGCGAGCGACGCATGTATGTCCAAATAGACACAAAGACGTATGATGGTACGCATTACGACATCACGTCATTTTCACGATATTTCAAATTTTTAAGCACCCCAAAAAATACTCCGGTAATATCGTTGAAAGCATGATATGGAACACCCCTAATGCACTAAAGACATAATAAATCTTAACAATTGTAATTTACAATTTTTTTTAACAAATTGGTATTGTAGTAACCATTGACCGGTTGATAATTTTTTTAAAGACTAAAGAACTCCCATCCCCAAAGAGACTGGTTCAACTCCATAGATGACCATCCCCCATCTCTGGAATGTGGAATCCTCCAGAACACCCCCAAAGATAACAAAGAAAAAAAACCTTTTTCCAGAACCCACCTGTACGTCTTCTTTTGCAACAGAACAATGAACTATGAACTGTCATGTTTTGGCCATTCTAAAAATGTCGACATTATGACTTGCTGTGAATATGTTTCATGTGTGTGGGCATTTCCTCACTGGGCCTTACCGACATTTCATCAATTCATTTGCTCCCAAAAATGTATAAAAACGTTTTATTTGAACTATTGACATGGTCGCAAAAACGTATTTAGACGTTGTAAAAAAAAAAGAGAAGAAGCTAGAGCATACAGAAGGCTTTGATGCAGCCTCTGACCTGAAGAAGTGGCTTAAAGCAATGGTAGGTTTTACAAAAAACGGCCAGCAGGTGGCAGCAGAGTATAATAGATCAACCAGGGCCATGTTGCAAAAAGCACATTTGTGAATAATGATGAAACCTAGCTATATTCTAATTCTAATTGCTGAAAAACGGAAACAGATAGAAGTATACATTTTTCTTGATGAAAGAAGAAGACTAAGATTTCTTTTGGTCCATGTTTTTATAGCAATAGAACACAATATTCTGTGGGCCTTGCAAAATCTGTCAAAATCCAGTAAAACAGCCGAGAGCAAAGGGGGTTGCGTCAGTGAAAATGGCCAGGAGTGAATGAGTTAAGTTCATGTAGCAGACTAACAGGTGGAAATTTTGTGTTACTTTCTGTTAATAATAGTCATGTCTGGATTGGTTGAATTTTTACCTCAAGGATTTAAGATAATCTTTTATCAAAGATGGAACCAAAGTGTAATCTAACCATTTTTCATAAAATTCTCTCTGCTGGTAGCTTTCCACCAGCCTCCCTGATATATCTGAGACGTGGGAGTGGCGCTGCTGTTGAGGGATGCTAGCTAGATATAAAACCCGAGGGGCACCCCTTCTCTTCCTCTTTCCTTGTCTCTCTCTCTCTCCTCAAGCTGGACGTCGTAACTTGCATGCCAGTGGCTTCCCGCCATTTTTTCCCTCCCCTTTTGAGTGGCAGGAATATTATGCCGCTTTTCCATTAGCATGGTTCCACATCAAAATGTTCGTCTTTCTATTCAACTTTTTAAGAACCATTTTGGAGGTGGTTCTGAAGTGCCGGTTGTCTGGGGCCGGGCGGGGCTGTGTCATCTGATTGGCTGTCAGCGATTCAGCAAGCAACTCCGTGACACACGCACATTTCCTGGTTTTACACAGAAATTCGAAAATTTTAACTTGCGTAAATCAATACCGTCTGGCATTATGGGGAAAAAATGTGACGTATTTAGGCTAAAAGTACGGTTGAACGTACTTTCAAACATATTTAAATACGTTTAAACGTATTTGCATATACGTTCAAACGTGGTTGCCAGTAAAAAATGTTTACTCCACATTGGCTATTCCACGCTTAGTGCTGGGAAAGATGACGCATGGCACATAATGGTGATGTAGAAAAGCAACGTGATAGCGGCAGACTTGTGCGGCAGCGCTCGCAACAAGCGGGAATGCTGTGGCTCAAGGGTGTACAGTAGGTCAATATTTCCCCCTCGGTGACGTGAGTTGAGAATAATAACGTAAAAGAGAAGACAAACTTGTCTGTCCATGCCTCACTCCCCATTTTGTGTCAGTAGCATCTGCTGGAACTCACTCGTGTCTTTGCGGGGGTGGGGACTCTTGTGGCACTATAGAGTGTTCGCGCTGTTATGAAAGGCAAGCACAGCATGGGCGTTTGCCTACCTTACTGTTGGGTGATGATTATAAATATAATTGTGGGGAGAAACTAATGCACGTTAAATGAGACCCGTGTGCAAAATGTGAGCAGAGAAGGGGGGGAAAAAAAGGAAGGAGGGGGGATAAGTCTGCCACACCCGGCCCTCTTGCATCCTTCTTGTACCTTCATCCCTTTCTCTCTCTCTCACACACACGCACACACACAAACTCACTCCTCCTCCTCTGCTCTCCAAGTCTATCTGCTAGTGTTTCCATGAGAACAGCGCACTGGGCTTGGGGGGTGGGCTGGTGGGATGATGGCGAGGCTGACGTGTCCTAAGAGCACTGCGTGCGTGCGTGCATCTATGCATGCGCTATCATCTCTGCTCACTTTCACATTTCTCTACTGGCAAGCGCGGACGCTGGCACTTCCACAAAACATGCTTTGGGCATTGCCTTGGCAATTTGGATGTTGAGTTTACACTAATGTGAGACCCTCAGAGTGGATTGTGCAGTCCGAGTGGTTGCCTAACAAGAAGAAAATCAGTTTCCAAGAACATCTATTTTGGGGGGGGGGGGGGGGCTTATTGTGTGAAAAAGTGGAGGAGTGTTGAGAACTCAATAGAAAAACATTAAAATAAGACTTGAGTAGAGGTCAGGGTTTTGCTATAGCTTGGCTGAAGGAGGACGAGAAAATGCAAAGAAAGAAAGAAGAGTGCTGATATTAAATAGGTGAGAAGGGAATATGGAAGTGGGGGATAGTGTGAAGAAGGACAGAGGGATGGAAGGGGCGAGGCAAAGGGTGGGGTTTTAAAGGGCGGGCTTGTAGTCATTGTCAGGCAAAGTGGAGGGAGGGGGGGGGGAGCAAGAAAGAGAGAGCAAGAGCGAGGTGCAACCAGGCACACTGACTAAAGCAAGCGTGTATGTGCAGACTGGGAAGAGTAAACGCACTGGGCAGCATAGCTGTTGATACAGAGAGAGAGAGAGGGAGAGAGAGAGAACGTGTGTGTGTGAGTGTGTGTGAGTGTGTGCACGCGAGAGGGAGAGAGAGAGAGAGCGAGCGAGCGAGCGGCGAGCGAGGGGTGAGAGTAGAAGAGAAAAGAAGGAAAAGGGAAAGAAAGAAGGCGAGAAGAAAAAGGGAGGATACTACGACGACAACTATGCTGTGCTGCATACGAAGAACCAAACCGGTAAACTGCTCTCATTTGCTTCATCCATTTATTTCAATTGTTCAGCTCCATCATGTGACAAAATCTCAGCTTTGAACTTTTGAGTGTTGCTTTGCTGTCAGTCAGAGGTTGTAGAAGTCGTTGATGTAAATGACTTGGACTTTGGGGCCCGGTTGGTCCTTATGGTGGTTTCTCTACAGAGACCCCAGACACGCCTTGTGGATGTGATTTTCCTCCATGAATGGATGTTGCTACTCAAAGTGTATTTACAGTTTAAGACTGCAATTTGATCTGAAGCGGCATCCCTTCTTATTGATCATGCACTTGTTAAACGCGAAAGAATATTGAGAGACACTTGATAGCTTCTGTACTGTAAAAAAAAAAAACCTTATCAAATAAAGAGCTTCATTATTCATTTTAATGGCAGCAAACTTTAACACGATGAAATCATACTTTCAATTGTCTTGAGAATTGCGGCCAACACCCAAAAAAGTACATTTCCACAGTGAGGAGGAGGAAAAAAAAGGGTGGGGTGCAGAGTGAGTGAGCAGCACCATCATGTCAGCGGCCTCGAGGGATTACAATGGGAATAAATGACTCTAAATAGATTATCATAACCCTCCAGCTCCATGAGTGGATTCTGCCAATGGAGGGTACAATGAAGTGTGCACTCGTTTAAAGGGTGTGAAAGGCTGGTGTTCGCTGAGAATTAAAAAAAAAAAGAAGGAAAGAAAAAGGCAGACAAGGTGCTGCATGGAAATGGGTGGATCCAAATAGTGCCAGAGAAAGAAGAGGTGCTCATCATTGCATTAGCCATTAAGCCGGGGATATTTTCAGTTTTGAGTGACAAGAATCATTTTCCCGCCACTGTCGTTAATCAAACGTGAATGTGATTTTATCGGATTGATGCCATGCTGTATTCTGCACTTGATTGCTTCATTAATTTCTGGATGAGTCATATTGACTGTGGCGGGCAGAAGGCAGAAATTAAGGAAGCATGACAGCTGAAAGAAGAGCAGAAAAGGCAGAAGTAAAAAAAAGAGTAACAGGAGTACCACAATGAACATTTTCTGTGCACTGTAGATACAACGAAAAGTGCAAGGGAGGAGGAGAGAAAGAGTAAAATAACGATTTAAATGAGACTTAATGGGGAGGTGGAGCGGGTGCAGGACGGTAGAAAGGAAATGAAAGTGGAAGGTGGCAGAGCGAGGGATGATAGTTGGATGTGGGGAAGAAGGGGCGGAAACATGGAGGGGGAGGGGGGGATAGCCGGCACGCTGCACACTGCAGCCATGTGGTGGGTGAGGCGCCGGCTTTTCGTGAGCTTTCCTTCCCCACTGCAGGCTGCTTCAAGCATGAGTGCCACCGCGGGGATGAACCTAAAACATTTGTCTTCCTTCACCTGCTTCGATGCTTCGACTAATTGTGTCAAAAAGATCCTCCGTTTTCTGTTGAACAGTGTTGCTATGGGTGCTAGCATGATGTGCTAAGGGAGTGGCTGTCAACTCCAGGTTTAGCTTTTGTCTTTGGACACAATTCAAATTCAGTAGCTTTTATTTATCGATGGAAAAATGAGGCTCCTGCGTTTAGGTCTTTTTCTGGTCGAGGTCCCATCTTAAGTCCAAAAAAAAAAACCCCCCGAGTCTTTTAAGAAGCAGAACCTTTAGCTAGCAGTATCACACTATTAGCTTCCGATAATAATGTTCGGCTAAGTTGCCGAATCAAATTCAACCTAATAGCTTCTTCTTAGCTCTGCCCCACTACCATTTTTAATTCATCCTCAGATCAAGACCACACCTGCCTGTCACGTCTGCCTCCACTTTCTGCCCCCACCCACCATGAATGATTCTCATGGCTGCTTAAACTTTGATTTAGCCGTAGCGTAAGCCACAGCCCACACAGGCCATTCTTCCATTCTCCTGTGGCCACCACATCATGTCCAGCCATCCTTTCCCTCTCCTCTCCTCCCCCACCTGCAGCTCTCCTCATCCCTCGCTCCCTTGTCAGATCACTGGCGATTGCAGAGCCTTTGTTCAGACAGCAAGTCAGTGTAATTGAATTAAAGGCTGCTCCAGAGGATCTAATGATGCTAGCATATGGTCGCATATTAGTCGGCGCGGCGCATTCGTCGTAAACGAAGCCGCACACCCTGTAACATCGCTCACTGATGGACGAGTACGAGGGCTGACGCGGCGACGGCGGCCAGGGGGGGCTGTGGCCGTCGCCACCTGAGCTGCCCTCGACTCATCTGCAGGAGATAGTCTGCTACAAGGGTGTGGTGCTACGATGAGTCTGCCTGGGTGAGCGAGACAGTGAGAGAGAGAGAGAGAGAGAGTGAGAGAGAGAATGAAAGGATGGCTGGCTTGGTACGAAACAAAGTGAAGACAGCACAGACAACATGAGGCAGATGTTCAGCAGTGCCGCTCGGTGTCTGGATTATTTCACCATCAGTAACTAAAATCAGACTTGGCATTTTGATCCTATAACTAATACCGTTGTTCCAAAAAACACATGACAGGTCTGTCTATTAACACACTGCAGAATTATCCAATAATCACAAATGAAACCGATATTCTTGACACTTTATATACTTTTCAATCGAATCATTTCCGGTCGCCTGAGTGGTGATGGAAAAAGGAAACCACGTACCAGATGGGTTCATTTTTGTGACAAATGGTTGCATGGCACATCAGCCATCACTCAGCCGAACACTCAACTGTCCCCATCCTTTCATCCCCCTTTCTGAAACACGTCCCTAACGGCACCGGCAACGAGACACCGAGGTGGTGGATTGCTACCGTGTCACTGGTGGGGGATGGGGTGTCCGTGTGCGTGTGTGTGTGTGTGAGTGGTTATAGATCTATAGCCGATGACTCTGGGTGTGGTTCTCACGACAGCTGGTGCCCACCCAAGGGCAGAGGCAGACGAGAGCGTAACAGACTGCAGATGTAATACATACATCCAGCGGTCAGATTATGAACTGAACACATTCGGACTTTTATTACGTGACTCTGAGTTAGGCGGTTAATTTGATCAATGTTGTGCTTTTAGCGTCTAAGAATGAGGATGACCGTTTATTCGTCACTCCTTGTAATCTTTCAACATCATAGCTTTTGTATGCAGATCACATAATTGCCATGAAAATCAATTCATTTTGCAAAAATGGTTAACGAGTTAACATTAAGTATCTTTGGGTAGGAATACATTACAGGCTAATTTGTACAATTCCTTATTTGACTGCTAATTGTCATCAGAGTGAAATGGTGGTCTCCTAACAGGAGTGGTCTGTATGTACCCGCGGGCAGTGCAGCCAAATTTTTGAATGAAAATATGTGCCGCACACATACCGATGGGAATAGCGCCTGCAGGGGGATACGTGACCAGGGTTCAATTAACAGTCACAAGAAGCAGATTTGCAGGGAGAGTTTTGAGGTGGAATATAATAAATAGGAGAAACTGAATATGTTTTTGTAATACAATATACAAAAAGCTTATAATGACATTTTTGAAGAACATTTGTATGATTTATCATCATACACTGTTAAATGGTTAGGTTAAAAAAAAACTACCTATCTAGTAGGTCAAGCTCATATTGCCTTGATTAATCAATAGCTTGGTCAGACATTGACCATTGCGGGTGGTAACGGGCATACACATTTTATTGGTTAGCCAAACAACCAATGAAATTGGTTACAATAGAATGTAAGTCTAGATAGATCACTTGTAAATATATTTATAGTATCAATTTATTGTATTCTAAATGTATTTATTAATTATTATAAGTTATTACAATATATTATATATAAAAAATATAGTGTTTTAAAAATGGAAATGTGTGTCTAGATAGATCACTATGTGCGACCAATTCCGTGGCCTAGTGGTAGAGTGTCTGCCCTGAGACTGGGAGGTTGTGGGTTCATTCCTTGGCAGGGTCATACCAAAGACTGTAGAAATGGGACCGATTTGCCTCCCTGCTTTACAATCAATATCGAGGATTGGAGTCAGGGGTTTTAGGTCACCAAATGATACCTGAGCGTGGCCCCTCAGGGGATGGGTCAATTGCAGAGAACTAATTTTGCCCCACTTGGGTGGGTGTGACAATCAGTGGTACTTTTTGGGGGGGAATCTCGGTTATATCTTTCGGGACTGGTTAAGTAGATTTAACTGATCGTTAACTTTAATGGCACTGTTATTTTGTTGTTCAAAACTCTGTTAACTTTAACCCGCTGTTAACTTGCTGTTAAAGTTAACACACCTAAGGATCGCCGCTAACTTTTTAACAGTGTGGTTAACTCTGCGTTCGTGCTGCCTTCATGATGCCCGTTGAGCGCAAAAAAGAGAGAGTCTACCGAGGGCTTGACTTTGACATTGGTGATTATTCTGATGAAAGTCAAAAGAGAAAAAATAAAAATTTGTTTTTTAAGATGAGTTCTAAAAATGGACATAGAGGGGGCTTGCCCAACATTTAGTGGGAGGTAATTGCATAGAGAGGTTACCAGTAATGTTTCTTGTTTGCTTTCATGTCAATAACCAAACAGACAAAAACCCTGTGAATAGCGGCTAATTATTTATGTTAAATTAATTTCAATTTATTATTATAATAATATTTTTAATGAAGTTCAATTTAAAACAGTAATTACAAATATTAGTAATAATTTGTATTAGATAAGAAGAAAAGTATTAGATAAAAAATACACACATATTAGAAGCATGTAAATACAAAAACAAGACAAATGCAATTCTATCAAAAATATTACACCAAAAATAAAAATCTGTCAAAAATACCATTACATTAGAAAGAAAAAAAACCAGACACAAATATGAGAAACAAAATCAAACAAAAACATGCAATATTCTATGCTACAAAAATATTGGCAAAAATACAAAAATATTGCACAAAATATTAATAAATTATAAGGAATTAAAAAATAATAAATTATTTCACAAAAACTCCGAAATTGCTTCAATTGATTAAATAACGTTTGTTTGGTTGGTCGTTTGGATAGTATCCATTCCTTTTGCCGACTTGAAAGTAAACAAAAAGAGGAAATGCGGGATATTAAACGGTAAACGGCACGGTTAACTTTAACGGTGCCGTTAACTAACAGCGTGACTAACCACGTTTTGAACATCGCATATTTAACAGTCGGTTAGTTAACGGTGGGTTAAGAATATAACCGGTGGTTAGGGGTTAAACAGTGGTTAAAATAACCGAGAATTGAACAACCGGGCCCAGCTAGATTGGTCAGATTTAACCCTTTTTTGGGGGTAGATTTGACTAATCTGTTTTTAGAGTGTAAAAGTCCAAAGAAAGTAAGTGTATCAGGAAGTCAAGCGTTTTGTAACGGAAACAAAAAAAAATCAGTATCAATAATGCAAATGGTGATGCCACAAAAGCGGTCAAACCAAGATGATGATCTTCCCCTTCATCCTCATAAACTCATATGAGATCATTTTTGGCACGTTATTACATTTGCACTCACACACCCTAATCTCTAAAGTAGCTGACAACCCCCTCCCATCCAATAATGATGTCATAGCACCATATTCCCAGACACCCTCGTCCGTTGCTGTCTCCTTCGCTCCCTCTCTGATTCATTGTATGCAGCAAGTAAGTAATTCTATTTAGAGTTAAGTGCTTGGGTCAAATTTTGGCAATTGTAAGCACCAATGAGATCAGTCGTGATAAAAGGCCCAATAAGTCACCTGGGACCTTGCATATTACACACAAGGTATGACGGTGTTCTAGCAGTACTACTTTATCTTTTCACAAAGTAGTGTACATATGCACTGTCAATTCTGTAGAGTAAATTATTATTATTTTTACTCTAAACAGAGTCTATTTGGTCCCACTCCAAACAGAGTAAAATTCCCACTTGGAAGAGATTAAAATATTCAAGTAAATTTTACTCAAAGTATTTTTAGTGTGTATGAGAGAATTTGCCTACCCAATGGAAAAAATCTATTCAAGATGTTTTCACTCAGAAATTGTAAGTAACTTTTGCAAGGAGAGATTTGGACTACAATTTTGTGGTTTATTAAAAAAAAAAAAGTTACACAAGAGTTTAGCAACGGACTCATGACCTTGAGCTTGGGAGACTGCCACTCTACCACCTGAGCTATGCCACTCCTACTATTTGCTTATATCCAAAAGGAGACCAAAAACATAATTTTTGGTCTCTTGGAGATTATTTCAGCTGTCAAGTGATAAACTATCACACAGTAGGAGCTGCATGTCTCAACATGAAGTTGTGGGTTTGTTCCCCAACCCTTGAGTGACTTTTTTTTTTTACTCTCTACCAAGTGTAAATTTTACTCTGTTTAGAGTGGGACCAAACATACACACAGTATGTTTAGAGTAAAATTTACAGAACTTACTGTGTGTACAACCATAATCCTGAACTTAATAGAATGAAGCTTAAATTGCGGCGTTATTTTGAGGCAGGATTTACACCCTTCGATCCCTCGGGGGCGAACGTAAATATTGTTGCACCATGTCGTCGCTGCTGCAATATTGAGCTGACACTTTGACCCTGAAAATGACATGTTGGTTTTAGGGCCTGAACATCCTAAATCATGACACACGGATATGCTAGCACACTGACAGCTATCTGAAACCTAGAATATATATATTAGAGCTGTCAAACTATTACATTTTTTAAAACCAGATTAATCACATTTTAGAATTTTGATTAATCACGATTAATTGCTTAATAAAAAAGGCTTTTTTAACCCTAAAAAATTCCTGCCAAATTTGAAGAGCACTGGTTATGTGTTCATTCTTTTGACATTTAATGTTATGAGGACGTCTTCAACATTTTTTGATTTTTTGATTCCTCCTCATTTTCTAATCAGTTAATTACTTGCATAATTTAAAATGGAAAAAAATGACCCCAATATTTTGACATGAACAAATATTCGAAATGTGATACACAATTTTTTTTAAAATTAATTAATCAGTTAACTTTAACTTTGACAGCACTTATATATATATATATATATATATATATATATATATATATATATATATATATATATATATATATATATGACCAATAACCTACAATGCAACATTATAGCCATAGACTGAGGGAAGTGATAAAAAAAAAAGTCTCTCATCCCCTCTTGACCACCCCACCCCCACCCCACTGCACTCTGACAGTTCCTCACACAGTACACGCTCTTAGGGCAAGCTGATTGCAACCCCTGATTTATGTGCTCCTATTGGCTGCCAAGAGGTCAGGTACACACTGCCGATCGGGAATGTCTTTCATTGCACCAACCAGCAGACAGCACTGTGATGAGTTAGCACTCTGGTTGCCAAGGTAACCTTTGATAGTTGGAAGGGACATGGTAGTGAATGCTGAGGAAATTGAAGCAGGCGGTTGGTTCCCTAGCAGCCAGATGAGATTGAGTCACAGAAAGCTGGACCCATTATTTTGAGAACAACTTAAATATTGGATTTTTTTCTATTTAGAGGATATTATAGGTAATATTAATGTACACCATAACAAATCCTCATTTCTATGTTTGACTATTTCCTTGATTATTTTCTGTAGCAGTATCAAGCCATTCAACAATTTGTCGATTACAGAATTCATCATGATTGAAAATGGCACTGAATAGCACTTGGCAATGTAAAATCAGCTTCTTACTCCATATAAATCATTGTTAAAAAAGATGTCAAAAATGTCTTTACAATAATGTTCTATGCGCCCCCACTAGTCTAAACACAGCATTCTGATTAATATCATGATTGTGTAATATGAGGGAAGTAGAAAATTCCACCCGATTTTATCCATCTTCGGGGGCAGCCATTTTCCCACTTGCTGTCGACTGAAAATGACATCGCAATGCCTAAGTGAAGAAGTAATTTCCAATCACAGCTTATCCTGCGAATGTCACATGACCAAACGCTAAAAACAAGTCATGAGTCATGATTGGTCGTTACCTGAGCCCAAAGCAACTGTGAAGTCATTTTTAGTTGACAGCACGTGGCAAAATGGCCGCCCCCTGAAATAGATAAACACGGGTGTTGCTTAATTAATATTCCACAAACGCAGTATTAATCACAGTGCCGTGTTTAGACTAGACATAGAAAATATTATGGTAATGAAAATTTTGATTTTATTATTTGACCTTACTTATGTTACACAGCTTGCATGCACAATTTGTTTTGGCTTAATGTTGCTTATTCGTTTTTTTAATGTGTACATTAAATGCTTTTGATTGGTTCAACGAATATTTAAACTAAAT
The DNA here is from genome assembly GCF_054856555.1 of Leptonotus elevatus. NCBI lineage: Eukaryota > Metazoa > Chordata > Actinopteri > Syngnathiformes > Syngnathidae > Leptonotus > Leptonotus elevatus. Next base: position 7,618,432 of record NC_141245.1, read on the forward strand.
TTGTTTGCTTATTTATTTTGAATGTACTGTAACATTTTGTTTGCATTTTCAGTGCTCATCATTTTTTCCTTTATTTGATTTGATTTCTTTTCATTAGATGATTAAATGACTCATAACACAACCCACTATTTGATGGACAGCTTTGGATCCAGTAACCAAAGGTAATATAATGGTGCCCTTTTAACATAACTCCTTGTCCTTTTCCTAATCATGGTCCTCATCCCGTCTTACACTTGCATTTTCTCCTAACTAGTCCCAGAACGTTGACCCAACCTGTCCAGTATTTCTACATCAGGCTTACCAATTTTCAAGCTCACTAACACCTGTCCTTTTTCCATCTTTAAAGCATTTACTTCTAGCCTTTTGTCTCCTCTGAACTTTCAACTCAATCCATTATTTACCTATAAGGTAAATAATAAGGTATGCCAGCATGATAGCTTGAGATGATCGTTGTCAAGCAATTGACTTCACCACTGTATTAGAATACTCGATATTTGTACATTCATGCCGGTCACAATATACATAGTTTTCAGTGTATTTTTATTACATCTCCTTTCTTGACAACCAGGTGGAGAAAAATGAGGATGTGGACCAGAAGATCGAGCAGGATGGCACCACCAACAAACCTGAAGACAAGGCCCATAAGGCTGCCACCAAAATACAGGCTAGCTTCCGTGGACACATAACTCGGAAAAAGATGAAAGATGGAGAGGAAGAGAAGGACGGAGACAATCCTGCTGCTGCAGAAGAAGCAACAGAGGGTGGCGAAGAGGTGAAGAAAGCAGATGGATCCGCAGCTGAGGAGGGGGACGCTGCAGAAGAGAAGGAAAAAAAGGGAGAGCAAACGAGCCAAGCCAAAAGTCCCGTGACAGAAAAGCCTGCTAACTCACCAGCAGCCGCTGCGCCCTCTCCTGCAGGAGCAGCAACGTCTCCTGTAGGGGCAGCACCTGCCCCCGTCTCTACCGCAGCATCCTCCGAGCCCCCCAAAGAGGAGCCAAAGGCCGAGGAGAAGGCTGAAGAGAAACCCAAAGATGTGGAGGCCCCAGCCGCGGCTGACAAGAAGGTGGAGGAGGGCGAGGAGAAAAAGGAGGAGGCCAGACAAGCCGACGTGCCTGCTGCTGTCAGCCCGACAGCAGAGAAGGAGGAGCTTGACCAAACAAAAGATAAAGGTACGGATTACGTTGGCCAACCAAAAAATATATAGCTTGTTTCAAGTTTTACAGGTTTCTGGGTAATTTTGGGCTGTTGAGTCAGAAAATTCTAAAATCTTTGAGAGTTCAATATTTTTGACAATTGATTAATTGCTAATCCATTTGGGGATATCAAAATGCTTGTCATTTATTCTCGAATAAAAGTAAAACAAGCATCCACGTGTTCATTACATGGTGGATGTGAATTTTTGCTAAAGGTTCACATGAAACATGATTTGCTTATATAGAAGGAAGAACGATTGTTATCTTTCACAATATTGCATAAAAAATGCAAGAATACTGTATGGATATGCTTGAAAAGACAGACACAGACTCATAGTTGTAGCATAAAGAGGATACCAATGTCAAAATATGCGTTTTTTTAAGCACTTTTTAAAATAACAAAATTATGGAATATCTCAAAAGCTAGAGCCAATTCACAAAACCCCCCAATGTCATTTCCAGATTCAGTGACATCCAAATACCCTAAAACTGTAAAAAAAAAAAAATTGGCACAAAAATTTGTGTTGACCAGTGTTATTATTTATTATTAACAAAAATACAGTATCCAAAACAAAAATACTTCAAAACAGGAACAATTGCAGTTTTTGAGCTCATGGGAACCATAAATGGTTCCTTACATAACGGTGTGAGAGGGGTACTGAGTTCACAGACTAATATGCACTTTAACACTCTACAATTAAAATGCCCAATAAAAATAATTGATATGCTTTCCTATCGTCCACTTGGCAAGCATCTCAGGGAATGTCTGCTTGCCATGTCTACAAGATTTAAAGATTTTTGGCCGGCCTCTGCTGGTTAGCACAGACATTGGAGCACCACATTAGATGAGACAAGACGATGAGGGAGAAAATGGAATCAAAACGTGGCATGAAACATATGCCAGGAAATAACTAATGCTGTTATCACAAATAAGAACCCAAGAAAGAAAATGAATAAATAAATAAAAACATTAAAAAATTAAATAAAAACTACACGTACTCTCTTGCTGTGTGATGTACTATTTTTCATCCAAGTTTTGTTCCAACGGCACATTACAAAATAAATCTTACAAAATTAATTTCACTACACTTGATAGCGGGTAGTGATGGCAAAATGAAGCTTCATGAAGCATTTGTGATACTTTTTGACTCCTCTAGATGGTGCTCTTGGTTTAAAGATAAAGGCAAGTGCAATGAAAATGGATTACATTTGCATTGCATCTTTGAATCGTGAGTGCCATCTTGAGGAGTCAAAAAGTATCGCAAGTGCTTCATGAAGCTTCATTTTCCCATCACTAATAGCGGGTACTGCAACGCAAAAGCAACAGAAATGCTCAGTTTTAATTTCCTAATAATTTTGCATATTGTTACTAGGCAGAGTTCATAGGGCTAAATCACAACTGCCCCACTGCCAAAGAAAAAGTGGCATTTATGAATTGAACTCACAAGATTGTTTGAACAGCAATCTTGGGACATAACGTCAAAAAACTCTAAACATCACAACACATTTGTTTCCCAATGAAATCACTATTCTATTAACCATGATAGGCACTTTGGAAAGAGAGAACCCAGTACTGCTACATGCAATTCAGAGCTACTATTTGTGGTCCCAGGATTCTCCTGTCTGGGTCAGACAGGTACAGTAGGGTTGATGGAGCATGCTCGGTCTGGAATAGGCAGGGGCGTGAGACACACACCCACAAACGCGCACACCAACTTGAGAGCTACACTGAATCTAGGTCACCAAGCAGCCCTGTCTCTGCGTTGTCATGGTTACCACCTCGATGGGATAGCTGGCCTGCATAGAGCAGAGCACAGATAACAGGTGTTCCGATTCAGATGAATGATTAATGAGCCTTACCGGTCATGATCCACACCGGGGATGTCTGTCACACACAAGGAACTGGTGGCCCCCATCTGCTTGATTAACAGAACTTCAGTCCCGATACACGGATGGACACAATCAGGCTGATCTTGAACCCAATTCACCTTTTCTGACCAAAGACTCATTTGTCTAAAGTATTTTTGCTTTCCGATATGCTTGGTAAACAGTTGGCAATCGTAAATGGTAAACATGTTGAATAAGCATGTTGGTCAGTTCCAGGTACACTGCACACAATAAAAACAACAACAACCACTTTATTTTGGACTGTAAAAACAAGCATTGACCATGTGAAAAGGATCAATTTACAGATTTGTGTCAAACCCCAGAAAAATACACATGGATCACTTTCCCAATGGGAATTGATGTGAATTTGTTACCTTAATTCCTCAAACAAATGCTTTTCTTGAGATGGTGCAGTGACACCTCTGTGGCAAAAGTCCAGAAATCAACGATAGTATATGGCTGCTGCCATGCACGAAACATCAATTATATCAACAGAAGGCTTGGGGTTCTCTGAAGCAGCAGCACATTTAATTTAAAGCTACATCATTACATATATGAACCAACACAAGGTCATAATACAACCTCTTGTGGTGTAAACAAAACATCCTAGTTGCTAGGCTAATGCTAAAAGGTCGTTTTTTTTATTGGTCAGAATTTCCAGATGACAAAATGGATTCCCTAATAATAATAATAATAATAATAATAATAATAATAATAATAATAATAATAATAATAATAATAATAATAATAATAATAATAATGAACAATCTATATATCATTGAATCTAGATCTAAAAGTGTGCTGTGGTCTGACGAGTCCACATTCCGAGTTTTTGGAAATCATAGACATCGTGTCAAAGAGGAAAAGGACCAGTCAAATTGTTGAAGCAAAAAGTTCAAAAGCCAGCATTTGTGATGGTTTAGGGGTGTGTTAGTACACATGACATGGGAAACTTGCACATCTGTAATGGTCTACGTCAAACTGTCCCCGTTTTTTTAACCTGTTGCCTGTATCAAATTCAAATGAGTGATCTTTTGCAAACAAACATTAACTCTATGGTAAATGGACTGCTTTTTATATAGCGCAACGGCCCAAAGCGTTTTACAATTGAAACCTCACATTCACCCACTCTACCACTGAGCCATGCCGCCTGACAGCTGCAATATGCAATACATTAGAGAGTTAGGTGTCATTAGCAGAGCAGTGAAAGGGGTGCTCTGTTTATATTGCAACATAAATTGACATGAACAAGCAGACACGAGAGAGCTTTGCAGAACTCCATCCATCCATCCATTATTAGCTCCGGATTATCTGCAGCATATCCCAGCAAATGTTTTTTTGTGAAAGGCAGGGCACATGTACTGTAGACAAACAACCATTCTCTCACATTCATACCTATAAACAAATTTGAATCTTCAAATGATTGAACGTGTCTTTCAAATGTAGAAAAAAGCCTGGTTGGAGTACCTGGTGACAACCCACGCAAGCACAGTGAGATCACGCATCATTTACACATACAGGCTGGAGACGAGAGTCGAGTTCTGAGCTTTAGAACAGCGAGGCACATGTGCAACTGCAAACTACCCCGAGTGCCCTTAGAAAATACTGGCTTCCCAAAAGTTAGTCGGAAACTGTGACTTGCCAATAAGTGTGCATGTGAGTGGTTGGCTTCTCATCGTGTGTCCCAAATCAAACTCAAATCAGGAAAGCAATATAGTTGCTGACTAAGACCATCCAAAGAAAAACGATGATGATCGTGATCTCATCTGCAATCACTCCATCTTTTTTTTTTATTTTTTTTTTTACTTTATACAGTACGTGACTCAGACTGCATTCACATGCTAATTATACCCGACCTTTAAGTTCTCCGATGTGACTCATAATGTCTTGAGTCTTATGCACATTTAATGTAATCTGCCCCACCCCCCCCTACATACACTCTCTCTCACACACTCTGAAAGGTACAAACACACGTCAGCTTCCCAGTTTCTAAAGTGATGATGTCACCCTTAAAAGAGGGTGAGCTCATTGCAGAGTCATGGTTATGATATCACCAGTTAGTTTTCAAGAGTTGAATAAGTTTAACACACCGAACAAAAATGATTTTCACCACAAGGAAACAACGTACTTTGCAATGGATCATTATATGTACACGTATCAACTTTAGATGTTTCTGCCAGTGGTTTACCCTGAGGCCATCACACAATATCAGATATGACAGGTTGGAGTGCTCACTTTAAATATTGAAGACCCATTAGGAGCACATGCCCATCTTATGATTTACAGTTGGTATGATATCTCAGACATGAGCAACTTCTGCCGTACACTCTTAAGCACTTATGAGTGTGAGCAGCATCGGCTCACTCACACTTGAAGTGTATATACTGCATATTGTTTGAAATGCTCTTTGAATCAATGATCTTTGATGCTCAGTATCTCTAAGGGCCAGATCGAGTCTTATAATTATTCCAGGCCCTGATGTGAAAATCCTTATTTTTCTCCTTCTGAATTTTATTTCCAACCTCTGGTCTCCTCTCTTTCTCCCAGATGCTGCAGAGGAGTCGAAAGCAGAGGGGGAAACCCCAGCAGATGCAGCCGCCGAGGCCACTGAGTCCAAGGACGACTGAGGCAAAGTCTAACCTCCAAAAAGAATTACGCGAATGAAGAAAAACAAAAATCTAAAAAGGTTGCTCTTTGTCTTCCCAGTGCAAAGGCAGTCCGTTTTTATTTGTTTGTCATTTTTTGTGTGGCAATGGTTTTCTCATGTTGGGGGAGTTTCCAGCGTGAAGTTTTTTGGCTCAAGCTAATACTATGATGACGTGGTGATGATGTTGTTGTTGTTGATGATTCTGAAATATGATTGTTATGCTGATGGGGAGAAAGATTTGATTTCTAGCATCTTCCGCTATGTATTGTAGAAGGTTTGGCAGTGGTTTATAAAACTCCCAACTGGATTGATACACATTTAATATGTTGAGCAAATAAACCCAACTTTATTTGCTTGCACATTGCAAATTCAATCTGTACTTTGGCCAGCTCACGCACAAAAAAAAAGCTGGTTTTTCACATGCAACTCAAGTTTTCATTACAAGTGTATTGAAAACACAGCAAACAGGAAATACAAAACGCATTATGATAAGAATGTATACTTAAATGTGGATCATTTCCAGTTGGAGAGCTGTATACTACAACATATAGGACAATACTATTACTCTCGCTACTACTTTGCTTGAGTCACTCAAGCTTGATTAACAGCCCTTTTACAAACTGTCTTGACCCTCATTTGCAGAAAAGGACCTGTTGCCATTGAAATGCCATGTTCGTATAATAAACATTAGAAATCTGCTTTAGTATTATTACATGAAAACGTATATTCTGCCAACCAAATAGGAGAGCAGTAGCATGAACCATCGAACCAGATGCATGATGGGAACTCTCCCTCTGAGAGGAACTTTTTCGCATTTACCGAAACTTAAGAGGTGTGGCGGCTTCTTTTTGATGTCTTTGGTGTTGTTATGACAGTTTATATGAATTGGGATAATCCTCTTGCACAGAAAAATACATTAAAAAAAAGATGAACACACAAATGAGCAAACAAACAAAAAAACATTAAAAAAAAACTTTTCCTATGTTCCAGTGAGTGCAATGTCCAGTTTCAACCTAACAAAGAGTTCCAACTTGTGAGGAAAAAAAATGGTTTCAATGTCTGTTTTCAAAATAAAGCAAATGTGCCAATTACCATCATTACGTGTGTGGTGTTTCTTTCCAAAGTTTTGCTTTTCAAAGGAATTGGGAGAGGGGAGCCTAAAAAATATATTCCATTGGTTGGCTCACTTATATGAATGTTGCAGGAATACAGCATCTGTGAAGAGCTTCACAATTGATTAGTGTGAAAGATTGATTGTCTGTACTGAATGTGCCTTGCGTTTAGTGTGTACCTGCCTACCTGCAACCCTAATGAGGACAAGCAGTACAGTATTACTGGGAAAGATGATGTCAGCAATGTCACAATTCAAACTTCTACTGAAGATTGTTATAGCAAAGTTTAGCCTTCACCACTGTGGAGTCGTTATGATTGTAGAATAAACTTAAGCCATAATTTTCCTCCCACTTGTTTTGATTCTGTTCTGTGCCTCCTAACTGTACAGAACAGACAATTAAAAATTTCTTTTATTAACATGACAAACATATACTGTACAGAAGTGTTACATTTGTCAACAAAAACTAAACAAAAATCATTTTGTCAACACACATTTTTCACTGGACTAAAACTAGACTAGACTAAAACCTTCATTAATAAACAATAACTAGGACTAAATCAGTATGTATTTTCGTCGACTAATGAACACGAGACAAAAATGTACTTCACTTAATAAAAAAGTGGACATTTTAGTTTATTAACAAAAACGAGACAAAAATGATATGATTTTGTAAAATCTTGTCTCTGCTAATCTGTCATGTGACACCCCCCCCCTTTCAAATCTGCAGCTAGCTAGCCAGCTAGCGAGTGCAACATACACAAACACATGGGACAGACAGGAGGTAGTTTCACGGTAAAAGGTTAAAAAAAAAATATATATATATACTGTATATATATATATATAGTTATAGTAACGTAACATTAATCCAACGGCTGTAACATTCCAACATTAATGTAAACCGACCGCTAACTAATGCTAATTAACTTACTTGCTCATAGCATGGAGCCATAGTAGCCACTGTAATTGTGTGTCAAGTTGTTTTTCATAAAAAAAAAAAAGAGAGAGACATTTTTATATGAAATAGTTCTAGATCTGAAATGTTCAACATAATCTTATGGAGAGAGAAAAAAAATACAGGGGTTAAATGATTGTCCTGACTAAAACAAGACTAAAACGTTGACAGTTTTTGTTGACTAAAACTCGACGAATAAAATGATGTTTTCTTGGACTAAAATAAAGACTAAAATGCTAGATTTATAGTCGACTAATAGCAAATGCCCAGTGGGCTGGCGTGTTTTGGGACAAATACAAGCAGGAACGGACCTAAGTAAGAAGTAGCATTTAGAATTGTGAAGAACTGAGAGAATTTTGTGTCGTTACACTTTTTTTTTTAGATATGATTGAATGCAAAACGGTGTCAGCTGTGATTGGCTGCTACCTAGCAAATGCATAAGCAAAGCAACGGCCGATAAAGTGGCACTCTCTGGTAGTAAATTAAGTTCTGCAAATCATGCTTTTCGCTTAGACTTGATCCTGCTAGTAGTATGTGTTGAGCAAGCTTCTACATAGGTGTGCATATTATTTCATGAAACCCTTTCTGTGGATGGTATGACAACCAATTATTTCCCAGAGGCATTAACAAATAATAACATAGCCTACAAGTATTAAAGTTAAGTTACCATTGTAAAGTTAAACAAAAATAAATGTAACTGCTCAAGATTTGAAGCATGAGTGAAGGACCGAGAACAGAACGTTCTTGCAGAGCTATACTGTCATCTAGTGGTGTTTTATATACTGTACTGTAACCATATTGCATAACATGTCACAACTTCATGTTCCTGTTTCTCTGCCTGTCTGTTCAGCTTTCCACATTCCTTCTGACTACACACCACATTACTGCATTACTTATTACGTTACCATTTTCCACGGTTGTTAAGCCTTGTTTGGCTTTGGTGACTGTTCACCATTTCATTCAAACTGATTCATCTTAATTCTGATGTTCCTGAATTGTTTCATCATTGAGGTGGATGCTTCGGATACATGAGGGGGAGCGTTCCTTTCCAATCCCCAGTCATACCGAGATGTCATCCTTGCGCTTTCTTCATTCATCGCCTCAGCCAGGTTGGTTGTAATTATGACTCTGGAAATAAGAAGCTGGTGGCCATGATTTTTTTGTTACAGGTGTGGAGATTCTTTTCTGGGTTTGCAAAGACCACAAAAACCTCATCTATAGTCGATCCGCCTGTAGAATTCCCATCAGGCACTTTTATGACCCATTTCAATTTCTCCATCATATACCAACCTCGGTCCCAAAACGTCAAGCCAGACTGTACTGTAACCATATTGCATAACATGTCACAACTTCATGTTCCTGTTTCTCTGCCTGTCTGTTCAGCTTTCCACATTCCTTCTGACTACACACCACATTACTGCATTACTTATTACGTTACCATTTTCCACGGTTGTTAAGCCTTGTTTGGCTTTGGTGACTGTTCACCATTTCATTCAAACTGATTCATCTTAATTCTGATGTTCCTGAATTGTTTCATCATTGAGGTGGATGCTTCGGATACATGAGGGGGAGCGTTCCTTTCCAATCCCCAGTCATACCGAGATGTCATCCTTGCGCTTTCTTCATTCATCGCCTCAGCCAGGTTGGTTGTAATTATGACTCTGGAAATAAGAAGCTGGTGGCCATGATTTTTTTGTTACAGGTGTGGAGATTCTTTTCTGGGTTTGCAAAGACCACAAAAACCTCATCTATAGTCGATCCGCCTGTAGAATTCCCATCAGGCACTTTTATGACCCATTTCAATTTCTCCATCATATACCAACCTCGGTCCCAAAACGTCAAGCCAGATGCACTAGTCAGGATTTACGGTCCTTCCACTGAATTAATCTACTCCAGAAATGATCGTACCTGTGTCCTAGATTGGTAAGGCTATCCCAGTGGGAGGTGGAGAAAAGGGTGACCAATGCCTATATCAGAGGTGACATGTCATTTGGGAGTCAGCGGTAGTGATGGGAAAATGAAGCTTCATGAAGCACTTGCGATACTTTTTGACTCCTCAAGATGGCACTCATGATTCAAAGATGCAATGCAAATGTAATCCTTTTTCATTGCACTTGCCTTTATCTTTAAACCAAGAGCATCATCTTGAGGAGTCAAAAAGTATCGCAAATGCTTCATGAAGCTTCATTTTGCCATCACTAGTCAGCGGTACTCAATATCTGAATGCTCAGAGGTTTTGGAGAATTCTCTGCCTGCTAGGTTTTTGCCCGTAATTAATATGCGGCATGCCTTGTCCATCCCATTCCGCCCTTGGTCCCACACTGGCCTGGATTTCACCACCCTGTGTTTGACCGTGTTTTCCAGGATGGCTCACTTCATTTTTCGATCCAGGTTGTCCTCTTCCCTGGAGACTGCGGCTATATTAATGAAGTACATTTTCCGAATCAACAGCACCCCCTCCAACGCAAAGCAATGGCTGCGTCTGTATGTCTTTCTTCATGATATCACCCATAGTCGGTCAATCATCCTGGTTATTCCACCTCTCCTGGGTGGAATACGCCCAAAACTCGCCCACTTCTGCAGTTTGTTTCGATTTTCACAGTCTTCTTGGTGAGCCTTGGTGGGCGGAGACTCACGTGTCACAGCTGCTGTCAATAACCGGCAGTCAGCTGTGTATTTAGGTGCAGCATACGTTGCTTTTCACCATAGTTCATCTTCAGCTAGTTTGCTCTTTCGTTTTTGTATGCAAGCACATCTGTGATTTTCTGTCATTGTTTCGCCTCCCTAAGCCAGAAAGCAGCTTACGAACATATTTTGCTTTGTACAGTGGTAACTTGACTTTAGTTTACAGTAATTGACCATGTGACCATGCTCTTAATCAAATCACTCGTATATCAAATCAACTTTCACTTTTAAATGAATGGAATGAATAGAATGGAATTAAGTTTCAAGCCAACAAAAACGCAAGATTTTTTGTAATAGTTTTTTTTTCTTTAAAAAAATAAGAAAACAGTTAAAATAGATCCATCCATCCATCCATTTCTTAAACGCTTGTCCTCACAAGGGTCACAAGGGTCGCTGGAGCCTATTCCAGCTGGCTTCAGGCAGTAGGCAGGGTACACCCTGAACTGGTTGCCAGCCAATCACAGGGCTATAAATAGAATGAAAATAAATGAATTATTTTTGTTTAATAGATTTTTTCACCTCACTTTCAATGAACTTAATCTTCACTATTTTCTGCTTCTTCTTTTTTTTTTTGCCACACTTAACTCACTTTCAGCAATTTCCCCAGTCTTTTGATGGACAGAAGTCTGCAGACTTATTTTAATGCCCTTGTCTCACGATATAGTCTTTATTGACCTTCTGCTTCAGTACAGAACATTATCAAAGTAGGCCCCCTATGTTTGTATTACTTCGCCAGGTTAACTACATGCATACTTCACTCATGTTTTTTTACGATTTTAAATTTTAAATCAATGGACGAAATCCACCACTTCTCAACACTCATTTCCATTGGTGTCATGGTCAGAAAAAAAAGAAACAAACGCTAGCACAAAACAAGTACCACATCTTCACAACTGGATGATGTGAAGTTTCCTGCCGCCATCTAGTGGCAGAGTGGCAAAAACTGCCTGCCAAGTCATGTGATTGTCATGTGACTTTGAAGGTGCAAAGGAGGTTTTAGACTTCAAGTTCAAACCTCCACAACAGCAAGTTAGCAGACAGTAAGGCAATGAACAAAGATAGTGCAGCCTCGTAAGTGAAACACCCTGGAAGTCATACAGTTTGGAGTCCAACCAAACTTCTTAGAAGGATACCAGAAACGTTTCACAAAAATCTGTCATGACTTAATTCAGCTCTGTAAACACATTTATATACACACCACTAAATAATGTGCAGTACAGATATATACAAGAAATATATCTTTGTTGAGCTATCTATGACAATGACATATAGTGACAGGCAGAACACTTATATTATTCCATTCCATTGGATAGCAGGTGTTGCATTTCATAGAACGATATGTGTTCAATTGGACAGGTCCAGATTCACACGGAATGCGTGCGTAAAATGACACGAGAACCTTATTATTTCAGGAAATGGGTGCCTTGATTTAATAAAACTTGTGAAACACCACAATGCAGTTACTTCACGATCAGTTAAATACACCAATTATTTATTTAAGTTGGTTTATTTTCATAATGTAGCCCTGTCATTGGCTGGGGACCAGTCCAGGGTGTCGGCTTGGGATAGGTTCCAGGTAGCACTCGAATATAATGAGGACAAGCAGCATGAATCCAAACACAGCATCGAGCCAAATCCTAATGGCATGGAAATGACTACAAAACTGGCCAACAGAGGGACGCTTTTCAGATTTAAATGTTGCAGATTTAGTCTCATAATGACAAAGCAAATGCAGTTGTAGCTTGACTGTTTAGTTGCTTGGTTGATTTTTAGCCTCGTTATCCAGGCAAAAATGACCTGCTGTGTCATGACACCTTGTGGACAAACTGCAACATTGATGGTGAGTTGGCAGTGACAGTAAGAAAAGCTGAGCATTTTTCAGACACCCTTGGTCTTCCTTAACTGCCATTGACGGCTATAGATGTCAAAAATGTATTTGAACAATTTCTATTAGTTTAACATGTTTTCCACTTTTGTTAACAAGAGTATGAAAATGTAGAATTGTTTTTATTGTACATTTAGAACAGATATAAAATTTGTGATTAATCGTGAGTTAAATTAGTGAAGTCATGTGATTAATTACAATTAAAAAATGTAATCGCACGACGCCCCTAATTTTTTATCTTTTCTTTTTTTAAATCGCGTCAGGCAATACATTTTTTTATTTGTAATTAATCACATGACTTCAATAGTAAAAACATGTTAAACTAATAGAAATAGTTTAAAAAAAAAATTGTTGTCTATAGCCGTCAATGGCAGTGAATGAATTAATGTCCATGCACAGTAGATTCTTTGTCCTCACTAATAAAACAACTCAGCACACTTGTATAATGCTACAATAGTAACACTACCATATATATATAAATCATCAACTTTGTTTCCGGTTTGCGACGTGTGGGCCGTGTCCCAGTAATTGCACTTCCGCCTTTGTGCCCCTCGATTGCGCGTTCCTGTCGACGGGTGCGAGGCTGTGAGTGTGTAGTGTCTGTTTCAGTGTCCGAAGCATTTCAGATAGCCGAGACGCCCTCCCGCCGATGAGTGGGAGCGCGAGGTTGGGGGGCGCAGGGGTGGGGGTGCGAGTGTTGGATTGCGGCCAGCAGTAGCCGGAAAGGGCGCTGATGTGTAAAACCCGGAAGTCCTTGGCATCTACCCCATTACCCTGTGGACTCCCTAGTAGCACCAAAATGCCCACTAGTAGTTTTGATGAAAATGTTGATACTGATGGCCGGTGTTTACATATATGAGACGGTTGAAGAGCAGGCATTTCCAAAGGACAAAATGTCTGTCAGAGAGACCGTAACAATACATATATTCTTTTATTAGCATGTTATATGGTCATAAACACAAGTTTCATTTAAGATTCTGTGTGTCTACCCCCAAAAGTTACACAACATCGCTAGTCACATTCAAATACATAACATTGATTTCAAACAACTTTTATTCTCTTTTCTGAACATAATGTCATTTATTTTTTATTACATACCTTTTTTAAGAAACTGCAATTATCTTATGCCATAATAAAGTTAAGTAAAATAGACAAAAGTGGGACATTGCTGTTCCTTAATGCTTGATTGAATCTTAAGTACAAATCCAATAGTTACATGTTCAGATTGCACTTAGAGGCTTTGCTGATTTGACAACATTCTACTGTAGAAACATCACACTGTATATACACACAGAGGACAAAAAGAAAGAATTAGAAAGTTTTGCCACCCTTGAACTTTTCCTTGAACTTTTCCTTGCCATACGCCTCGTGTCAAGTTCAGCAGTGGCGAGGTGTCAAGCTCCAGCAGGGACACAATTGGACACCCATGTTTGAAGGAACATAAAAGATGGATGAACTGTCATACAATTGTCCTGTGGTGAGTGCAGTCTGTCCACAAACATGGATGGTGGGGTCATTAAAGACTTCAAATCTCCCATTGTTGTGAATTGTTTTCATCTGTATGTGCCCTGTGTTTGACTGACGACCAGTCCAGAGCGAAACCAGTCAGCTGGGATGTGGCTCACACGCAACCCTGAAAATGGATGGATGGACTGAGGTGTGTATTTTTGCATTTGGCTCAGATAACGTCATCGTATTAATACCTTCATGATTTGGAGCTAAAATTACATTTCCATGATGAATATTTTATTGGTTTATGTGGCACAAAAAAGAAAAACAACAGCGTATTTTGCTCAGAATAGCAATTGGTGCATAATGAAAGCATACAAACAATTAGCACATCACTTTGTGAATTACACAAATGGAAATACACTTACCAGCCACAACATTATTACCACTTCTAATGAGGCATTCAATATTTTGCTTTTGCAAAAGATAGCAATGCTTCATTTTGATTGACGGTTAGAGTTATCAACCATATATGTATATATATATGCGTATGTATCCCTCATGTGGCCGTTTTACAATCAGGAACTAGAAATTAGAAGAATAGACAATTGCCATTAATTTCATGCAATTTAAAAAAAAATTGCGATATTGGGATATACTGTATACTATATAAAATCAGCTTTGGTTAGTTTTTTAATCAAACTTTTATTTATCAAAAGTAGTCGTGGTATCTGTACTTGGTATCAGTGACTACTTGATATACATATGTATTGTGTATATATATATATATATATATATATATATATATATATATATATATATATATATATATATTCATCTCACTTATTGTACCTGATGAATCATACCATATGAATCAAAATTGTTTTCTTTGTATATCCACAATTTGTGGTACATATTTTGTATTAGATTGTGCAAGTGGTCGTTTTGCTGTGGTTGGTCAATGGCACTTTGGGTGTTGGATAGACTTGAAGATGACCTGTAAAAGGATCCTACCGGAGGTTACACCGAGTTGTTTCTGATTTTGTTTCATGCAAAAAAAGTGATAAATGGAAATTCATCTTCTTCTTTGGTTGTCTATGTGATCTCGTAATGCAAGGTCAATTATTCTTTTATGTTTTTCTTACTCAGTTACTGACTAAAATCAGCTTCCCTCAGTGAAAGTGAGGGAGATGAACGTACACGTAACACGAGGACATACTGCAACTGTTGCCAGCATTATGAATGAAGCATATTTTTGGAAAGTGCAACATCACACTAAACATTAGAATTCCAGTTAGCCAACATGAAAAGTTAGTCAAGAGTTATTTGCTTGTTTAAAAGCAAAACTTGTGTGAGACGATGAACACATTTACAACAAAACACTCTCTTTTGAAAAGGTGCTTTGTTGATATTCTTTCACTTACAGGTGTAAACTATTATTTAAATGTGTTTGTATAGAACAAGCTTCTAGCTTAAATGGACAGCTTTACACATGGCCCCAATATCAAGTCAGTGTAACTACACAAAATGTTTTACAATAGTACAGTACTTTTGAGTTGTCACAAAAGTGGAAATGCGACCAATCAGCATGCAAGTGACATAAGCTGAACACAAGATTCATTGAAATAAATGAGAAGCACAACAGCAACCACGACGGCTGTTTGTCTAGCAAAGTAAACACAGACATGTTGAAAACGTTGGTCGCGTAGAAGGGATGTGATGCTGGAATAGCATGACGTCAATAAACATTCCGTTTTGCTGCTCTCATTTTCAATTCCTACAAGCATGAAATGACATTCCACAGTTTTCCTCATTCACCGGGTCCATACATTTGGATCTGTAAGAGTACAGTCACGAGCTAAAAGCAGGTGGTGTAGTTTACTGCATGGCGCTAAATGTGCAGGTTGCAGGTTCAAGCCGCCTGGAAGTGAAGGCCAATGCTAGGTTGGATGCTCGTCAAACAGACACAATGTTGCTATGCACATTACATTACATTAGGGCCTCTTAGTATTTCTTTCAACCTTTTCTCATGAGAATGCTTGAGGATTTGATCTAAAATTCAATCTATAATCGATGGTAGATAGACACATTCATTGTTACTTCTCCGAGTTCGCTATATTGACAGGGGAGTGTTGTAAATGGATGTCATGGGTTTGCACACGCATACAATGTACATTTAGAGGATAAGGATCTAGAAAAAACGGTCATGTTTCTCTTCATGTACAGGTGACAACATTGTCAAAACAATTTCTATTGACATGTCATACAGTATGTGTGATATCATTTTGTAAAGTGACATTCCAACACCTGCATGTCTGATTGGCTGTTAGCTAGTAGATCAGCGCAAAGGGCAAGAACAGGAAGCGACGAACGCAGAAAAACAGTAAGCGATGGAAAGGCTTTAAAAATGTCTAATGTCTGGACAAAAGCTCGAGAAGATGATTTCATCACTATGGTTGAAGAAAGACCGTCATTGTCTTTACAATGTGTCGATAGAGTGATGAAAGCCAAACATTGGCAAGACATGGAGACACAATTGGTAGTGATGGCAAAATGAAGCTTCATGAAGCACTTGCGATACTTTTTGACTCCTCAAGATGGCACTCAAAGATGCAATGCAAATGTAATCCATTTTCATTGCACTTGCCTTTATCTTTAAACCAAGAGCACCATCTAGAGGAGTCAAAAAGTATCGCAAATGCTTCATGAAGCTTCATTTTGCCATCACTAACAATTGGATATACCAGGTAGGCTTTACTAAGGGCTTTTTCTAAAAATGATGAATAGTGACTACCGCCGCCAATGGTCTAGAGTGGTATTACTTCTTAAGCATACACAGAAGGTACTTACTTATTAGTCTGCGTCCGTGTCTGTTTATTGGAGTCAGCCTTGGCTGCAGAGTGCAGTTGGAGGCATGGCCCAACGTGGGGTGCGCCTAAACGTTTGACTCCACCCACATGGATTCTCGACCTCGAAGCGCCTTCTTTTTTTTTGTTAATTTGCCATTTTATGACGACACGTTTATTGATTGAACACTATTGAGCAACAAAAATTACAAACCTCAACCGCAACCATCCAGGGATGCGCCATCTGCTGGGTACATGTGGTACTGCACACATACCATTCATTTCTAGGTGGAGGACCTCTTTTGACCCCAATTGCCAAGACACTCAGAACCAATATGGACTTTCCCATTTTCCGGGCCCTTGAACACGCTGGAAGTGCTTCTGTGGCTCTATGACCCTCTGTTCACCAAGAAATGATGTCAAAATGGCCGCTTCAACCACTTCCATCAAACCGTTTAGTTCGCGCTGCCCTGACTGACTGAAGGTTGAGTGTTTGTAATTTTTTATGCTTCATAAAGTGTTAAAAAAATAAATTAATAATGTGACATCATAAGACATGCATCATTAAATCCACAAATTTTGTTTAACTAAAAAAATAAAAATCAATGTGAGCAGAGTCAAACGTTTAAGTCCAACACACGTTGAGCCACGCCTCGAACCACGCTCTGCAGCCAGGGCTACTCGGTTTGTTGTGTGCATTTCCGTCATTTTTCCAGCGCGGCGTGCCAACGGTCAAGGCGGTGGCCGACGTTGGATTGGTGTGTAGAGGCCTTAAGTCATGTGTCTCCACTGACAGTAAATGACACTTCACTGCCTCATGTTCTTGACTAGCACCATTTTTATTCTGGTTATGAAATACTTTGCATGTCTTTTCTTCCGACTCAATTCTCATGAGAAAAGGCTGCTTTGGAATGATCGGTTTGGCGCAAAAACAGGGAGTTGGAAAAAAAAAAACGGTGCAAAGTGACAAAATCTGGATGTTGGTATTCATCATATATTCTGGATGGGGTCTTTTCGATCTCCATATTACAAAACGAATACTGCATCTAGAAACTATCTGATCCTAATTTCATTATCTCATGTAAAATTTGGAAGATTATTCCATCTCATTAATGCACTGAATAAGCACTCAGTAAAATCCGGGGATTCTTCAGTTCTTCTAGAGACAAACAATTGTTGGCATCCTCGTAAGTGGAATATCTTTGTGTTGAATTCCATGAAGACAAAAGTACACCAAATTCTAAACCAGCCGCAGAAAGCAGAAACAAGGAAATGCTTACTGTACGTATTAAAAAGAGCGACACAATTCGTTAAAAGAGCACGGTTTGCTTATTTTGTCCTTCAGATCTGTTTTTTTCTTCTTCTGCCGTCTATGGTGTCATATTTATAAACGTAATATTTGCAAGCTGTGCTTGACAGCACGTAAGGTGTTCATAACGATGCAAATAGTCTGGGGGCGGTAAGGTCGGTGTAGCAATGAGGATGTCGGCGAGTTGGAGAGAAAGTGAATAGGAAGGTCAAAGGCCAAGTGGGAGGAGGAGGAGGAAGAAGAGGAGAGGTATTAACACTTGAAGAAAAGGCAGGTGATGCAGGCCAGGAGGAGCCACAGTGATTGAGATACGCAAGCTGAGCCGCTGATGTCTCGGCCTGTTCCGGGTCCTGTGCACACACAGACACACACAGACAGACGAGAGAGCTTTCAAGGACACGACTTCAAACTGTCTTGTCAACATCATTCATTTGAAATGAAGACGTTTGTTGATAGATTTCACAACTTTGAGAAATTCACTTTATTCCCAACCTCCTTCATGGGGTTGAGAACAAAACTGAATCCATTTATGTTGATCCTACAAAAAGTTTCATGATTCATGCAGTTAGTGTTATGTATTTACAATTGTGTGTTAATATAGCGCTGAGATAATATTTGAGCCCTTTATTATGTCAACAGAATATTATATTTTCACATATAGAGGCTTGAAGGTGACATTGTCAACTCCGTCAGCTTTCACATCAATTCCCTCAGTTCGAAAAACTGTAGCTATCTGGATTTTACTCAATTGCTAGCTCTCCCAATAATCTCACTAAAAAGCCTAAATGCAATTCAGCACTGCTTAAAAACAAACAAACAAATAAATAAATAAATAAAGGGAAGACGAATTTGACATGTTCCAGTTTTGACCATTATTTTAAAACCAGAGCATCACTGGTAGTGCTGCATTAAGCGCAGTCAGAAAGAGGAAAGAGGGTCGTCGGGGATATAGCTGACCGTCCTACTGAATTTTGAATAAATCTGATGGCGTTGACACAAATTGAGGACATCACTTTGATAGGTATATTTTTAAGGAAAGTACTGTTTGACATTCACTTTGTGCGTTGTTTTAATAAATTCATAATCATTCTTCTTCTTTTTTTTTTTTTTTAAATACAGTATATATATTAGAAAACTTGTGAAAGTTGTTTAAAGTTTTATGGCTGTTTCAATATTTTCGACCTCTTGCAGAGGACAATTTGAATAACATAAACCTCCTGACTGACAATACAAATTATATTCATTTACACAATTCCTTCAACTTAAACTTTTTAATTTTGTTGAATCTATTGATTTTTAATATGAATGAGACTTTTTTTGTTTTTAATGCACGACATGTTTTGTCTTAACTCTCATAAATCAGTGATTTATTTTTTAATGTCAAAACAATTAATTAATCAATTAATAAATTAAAGGGGAAAACAACAAAATTTTTACTGGCTCTTTCTAAACACTCCACACATCACAGAACTTCTCTAAATGCACTACTTCTGGACAAAGCAATACCAGTAATGCACACGATGTATTGACGTCAGTGCACTAAAACATTAAGCATAAACATTTTGCAGCGAGCACAAACACCAAGACTAATGTTAGCCTCAACATTTCTGCTACAAACAAGGCACATTTGTCTCACTAAGTGACTGAAAATGAGAAGAAATAGACTTGGAAGTGGTATTGAAAATGGATGGATGAATATATTGTGAAGCCAATGAGTTTGTTGTTATTAATTCATCTTAAAAAAGATAAGGATGAAAGTGTTACAGCCTATATTGCAAAAATGTTATGTTTTATGATTCCCCACGGAGAATAGGTCAGTCACACGAGCAATTAAATTTATTTTTATTTTTTTACAAATTACACTTCATATTGTTGGTTAGTTTACTTTTGACCAAGAATATTTCAAGTCTTCCACTGTTATGGAATGTAACTGAAGGTAATCAATGTTCAATGTTTTTAAGACATTGAAAGTGTGTTAATACCAAGGAATAACAATTTATAACTAGTTGAAATTATGAGTAAGAGCCTTATGAATATCGTATATCTAGATTTGCAATTCGTTTAAAAACAAAAAACCCCACACACCAAAAACAAACAAAAAAACAACACCATTCAGTTTGTGTATGTAGTAGTAAAATGGGCATTTTGATTTCATTTTCTTATTTACGTCCACATACAGCATACTGTCTCTTCAGAGATCAAAATCTATTAGAACCTAAACAACATGATCATGTCAAACATGTCTATTAAATGAAACTGTGATTCATTTAAAGACTAAAATTAAGAAGATCCAGATGACCCTGGTGAAGATGATAGACTGCATTAACAGTATTTTCCCACCAAGTGGCGTCAAAAGATGCAGCAATCTCATCCAAGTGAAAAGAAATCTTGAAATAACCTTTTCCTGAACTGTCACATACATATACAGCGATATAATGGTTCTGCATTGAAAATGTAGGGCTAAGTGTTAAATCTCATGAGACAATGTTAGATCTGTATGATTATTCATCAACGTGAATGACTGATAAGTTATCAGAGCACAATGAGAGTATACATGCTTTTATGCTATAACAGTAAAAAAAAAAAAAGAGGCCTTTATACTCACTGTAGAGGTAGACACTCGAATTTTGGACACCCAGTCGGTTTGAGGCCACACAGGTATATTTCCCATAATCCTCCTCATTCACAATTGCAATGGTGAGAATAGTATAAGTGCCAAGGATTTGGATATTGATGCCCTCGGCATTGGACAGCCTGCAGTCGGAAAACAGATCAACAGAATTTAGAGTGGAAATGAGAAACAACGTTTCAAGCATGAGAGCAGACTCAAATAACACAATTTGAGTTTCACGTAGAAAAAAGCCTTCTTCACTGCTCACATCCTGACTCGCACCAAATGCGATTTAGAAATCACCACAATTTGGCAAGTCAATTGGTAGAATGTATTGTATACTGATGAGCGAACCTCTTCCCCCATTATGCCCCCCCCCCCCCACTAAATAAGACAACCAACCTAATGGTTCCTATACGCCCTGAACTGATCAAGCCCTTTAATATGATTAAAAAGAGTTCATTTAAGGTGCGTCCACTTAATCCTGCTTATGTGTGGCTACTGTGAGCAGGGGCACCAGAAGTTTATGCTGACACATACTGAGTATTAACATAAAAAAAAAGAAAAGGAACGCCATAAAGCTGGGATCACTCCCATTGGGGCACCTTGCAGGGAGTGTGTGATGACGAGTGCATGTGAATGAGAATGCGTGAGGATAAGCACACAGCATTTTCTTTTCCATCTTAAAGCTGCTGCCGGCCTTATCATAGAAAGAGGGTATGATGAAAAACATGCGCCAGTAAACATGCTGAGAGACCAAAACAATACATAGCTCCAAAGGGATTTGTAAACGAAATTCACTAGAGATCATAATTATAAAATAGTAACAGCGGGAATTAATTAACACAACGTTTGATTTGTATGGAACAACCATCCATCCATTTTCTTAACCGCTCGTCCTCACAAGGGTCGCGGGGGGCACTGGAGCCTATCCCAGCTGGTTTTGGGCAGTAGGCTGGGTACACCCTGAACTGGTTGCCAGCCAATCGCAGGGCACACAGACGAACAATCATCCGCACTCACAATCACACCTATGGACAATTTGGAGTGTTCAATTAACCTGCCATGCATGTCTTTGGAATGTGGGACGAAAGCGGAGCACCCGGAGAAAACCCACACGAGCACGGGGAGAACATGCTAACTCCACCCAGGAAGGCCGAAGCCCGGACTCGATCTCGCGTCCTCTGCACTGGGAGACGGACATGCTAACCAGTCGGCCACCGTGCCGCCTGTATGGAACAGTGTTGTCTTAAAAAAGTAACTTAGTTACTTTATTACTTGATTTTATATTTACTTGATGTTATAATAAAAAAACAATGCAATAATATATATATTTTTTAAATTCATGAATTTGTTTTACATTACAATATGAGCGTGCGTACTGTCTCACAAGTGATAAACTGCCTGTGGAGGTGAAAAGGTACTGCACTTTAAGATATAGAAGTAAAAACATTCTAGAAACTAATATTTTATGATTATAGAAAAGTAACTATAGTCTGATTATTTTACTAGAAAAGTCATGCGTTATTGTTATTTGAAAATGTGCACATTTACACTCATTGGACACTTTGTTTGCTATGTCCGTATAACAATTTCATTTACAATTGACACTTTGCATAATTCGTTACACAAACAAACGAATGTAGTCCAGTATACAGTAAGGGCTGTATTGAGGTGGCCCACAAGGGATAGACATTCACCAAGGAACTATACCTTGAAGGCAGCGGTGGGAGTATGATGTTTCTTGTATCAAAGGGATGAGAGAGATCAAAGATTTGAAGGGCAGACACTTCTTGCTTACTTGTAAACAGTCCGTTTTTGTGTGGAGAGTAGCGGAGATATGACGTGCCTTCATCTCCTCATCTCATCATTTACCGCATCTCCACAATTGGTGACCCCGACGTGAGCAATTCTGACTGATCTCAATGCAAGCATATACGCCGCAGGATCATAGTTCTGCTTTCACAAAGTTAATACTCAGTTTGACTGCGACTTGCACAAACTACTTTTAGCAATTATTTAGCAATTAACTACTTTTAGCAATTATTATGTTACGGTTCACTATTGTCTTTGCTAGAGAAACAGAGTCAATATGTTCACTGGAACAGATACATTAAACTGGATTTATCCCACAAGAAAATGAAACAAAGACTTCACACATTCTGTTTGGCAGATTTCCTTGTTGTAACAACACTACTTGCCAATGAATCGTATACTGTTGCAAAAATTTGGAAGGAATGCATTTGTGGGATCAATAGCACAACTGAGTCAAATGGGCCACATATTCACCAGTCGTAACACAAAGTTTAGTTTTGTTTATTTATCAAGCTCAATTCTTTCTCCATTTTTGAACATGTTACTAGAATGTATTATGCATACAGGATTTTAGTTTAACTTGAGAAAAAAAGTTATATAAACATTGGAATTTTTGTTTTTCTGGCTCACGTTCATACATAAGGCAGTATTTGGAACCAAAATCAGTCTTAAAAAGATAAATATTTGCAGTCAGCTCACAAATACACAAAGTGAAACTTTCAAACTGTTAACTGATGAATGGCGTGCAACTTTGTACGGTTGAGATGGATGGAGTTCTGGATGGCTGATTGGTGGGCACCATGGCCCAAAACAAGGCTGCCGTGTCAGGCAGACCCTCAGTGACTTATGCGAAAATAGGTGAAAGGATTTTCTGACGACCAGGGGTAACCATTACTTGGCTTGCACAGAAAAACACTTTTTACATCTCTGAGATTATTGTCCAATTATATGTGTTGCTTGTTTCCCTGCCCAGTAAAATAAGTATAATCAAAGCATAGCTCGGTTGTCATGGACGCATGTCAAAGAGTTATTTCAATTGACCACTAAACCAAAAATGATTGTGGATCACTTTGCTGAGTTTCTGACGCTACCTTCTGTAGTCAATCAGGTTTTAAATTGTAAATTGGGGAAACTTGGGTATTGTGGATTAATTTGGATTGAGTCTAATGATACTTAATTAATCTGAAATATCTCTATTCTCCATGAAAAAGGGTATCGTGTTGCAGAATGTTATTTTTGGAGGGTCAGTTTTGGCCACATTCAGATCTTGTTGCATTTTTTGGTGGGCTTTGCTTTGTCTTTCTTTCTGTAGTGTTGGCCACAATCCACAGAGTTGTAGCACAGCTCACCTTATTCCTTGCCACTTATAACTCCTCCACAAAATTCTGGCTCAGGCTTAGCGCTTTTTTTTCAAGTTTGGTAGTGCTTTCGTGTGCCTCCATACTTGTACATCTCCAGTGAACATTATTCTTTTTTTGGTCTCTCAGTTTGAGCTACCTGCCTTCTGCCTCTGTCACCTGCAGAGAAGTTGGCCTGTCTTCGGTTCGTCACATTCAAATAGAGGCAACCCTATGCTTTCCTGATCTGATGGCCATAAAACATCAGATACTTACAGATATATAATTCATCCCAAGGTTATTAATACACTAAACACATTTTGTGTTTAAAATGAGTTCTTATTGAATCCTTGAAGAAGGGCCTTTTGTAAAAATGTTGAACAAAATAAATGAAATTAAAAAGTATTTTCCTACATTTTCCAGGAGAGCAGGGTGTGATTTTGAAAACAGAAGATTTCACATAAATTCTACATGTATTTTCTGTGATTTAAGATAAATTATATAGCTTAACTCCATACTGACAAATCTGAAATGTTGCATATTACTAAAACATTCCGATTAGTGAGTGAGAGATGTTAAATTCATATCTTGTCAGTTGCCAGTAAATCGCAATATGCAATTATGTTGTGAAAATAGTAATGGATTGGACAACTTTGGGTTTTAAGTAGGTGTTTTATTCAATTTTTACAAAACTATGAGCATACTAGAAAATTAGGCACCATAACATTGGACACGCTTCATTTGGTATTGCAGGCATTTGTTCCTCATCTACAGTATGCAAATAGGTATCTATCAAAGTCCATCTGTTCTGTTTTAATCACTGCACCAATATGAGTCACCACATTGTTAAAATTGAGCACCATAAAAGTGGAATTAATATTGTACAAGCTAAAGTGCATTATCTTTCATTACAAAGCAAGAGCAGTAAACTGTAAAAATCAACTAACCAGGCACTGATAAATGCTGTTACTATGGTGCATTACTATTCACATCCAAGGAGAAAGTGCAACACTACTTGCAGTTTCTCTCACAGTGAGACAGGACTGTGAACAGGCACATTGCCAAGAGCCTGCAAGGGACAAAACAACTTCCATGTCTGAAGGTTGACAACAACAGATAATGCAAAAATATTTTAATGGCCATAAATCTTTCTCTCTATATGTGTGATAGGCCTATTACTTTAGAAACTTTATCTCTGATAACATTTGTGACAGCTCCCACACCATCTTTCTTTGTGTCTTTTGTAAAGTTCCAGTGCAGTAGTTTGGGTGCAACAATATGGTAGATTCACAACCTGAGTGGAGGGAATTTGTGGTTACTCTGCATTGAAATGGTATGTCCCAGCTGTCATTATCCCTGAAAGTCATTACACTTCAGTCCTTGAGACTTGCATTACACTTGAACATCTGCTTTCCCACACAATTTGCACTTTCACAAGGAAGCATGAAGTATTGTCTGTGTGTCAAGTCTGGCTTCCATTATGGTGAAATGACTTCCTTGCTTCAAAAGCTACCTTTTTACATTGTAAGGTTCAGTAGTAATAGCCATTATACGATGTTGTGCATTAGCAGATGAAAGATTAAATTAATATCAGAGTATTACAATTTAATTTCTGTGAGAACACATTTGGAAGAGGGTGCAAATGGATCAATTATAATTATTGGTAAGTACAGTATATTTAAACCAGTCCTGGATCGGGCAAAATACTCTAGTTTTGCATACATTGTATCAATTAAGCCTAATTCTGGCATGATTCAGAGATGAGTGTCTTTTTGAATTTCAACTGTCCAACTGTATTATAAGAGTATTTTCTACCCAGGAAGCATTAGATGAGATCACTGACTATTAACGTCCTCCCTGCTGGCCTCTTGTTATGGCTATGTGTGATGCATAGCCGTAATCACTAGTGCTATAATTAAATGTGTTTGACTTTGTGCAACTTGCATCTTTGGCAATGGAAAACGGACTCTCAGTGCTTACAACATCTTAATTAAATCAGGATGTATGATTGGATGCGAATTTAGAGTGAAATATTCACATAGTAACCAAATCCTTGTCACACAAGAAAAATATTACCCATTGGTTAGTGTTGTTTTCTTGCAGCACAAAGGTTCTTGGTTCAAATTTGTTAGCTTGAGCTTTGTCTATGCATGTTTTCCTTGTGCTCTATGACATTCTTTCACTGTCCAAAAATATTAGCTGGATTCATTAAAGACTCTAATCCAAACTGTCCACAGATGTAAATTAGACAGAGTTATTATTATTATTATTATTATTATTATTATTATTATTATTATTATTATTATTATTATTATTATTATCTTAGTGCCCTTAATTAGCAATTGAACATGATTTTGGGACGGCGATATAAACTGCCCGCATCTACGTGTCAAGAGACAAGTCAAGACAGCCGCCATGCCACTAAACACTGCTGGGAACAGTTTCAAAATAAAAGTGAACCAAGGCATTGATAGCCATGTTTTCTTTGGGATGCAAAGGTTTATATTTTCAATTTGCCTTTTCACCGCATGTCAGCGTCAGGCAAAGTCTTCCTGACGGTGCACATCCATGGACGTCTGTTTTCCACTGAAAATGGCATTAATGTTAAAGGGGAAGTCAATACAAATGTTTTTTTAACAATAATTTGTTATATGTGACCTCACTAGTCTAAACATGTCATTCTGATTAATATTACATTTGTGGAATATGAGTTATGAAGCAAAATCCAGCTGTTTTTATCCACCTCAGGGGCCGGCCATTTTGCCACTTGCTGTTGACTGAAGATGACATCAATGTTGCTCATGTCTCAGGTGCACTCTAAAAATGGATTGGTTAAAAAAATTACCAATCTAGTAGGTTAAGCTCATATTGGCTTTGTGAACCAATAGATTGGTCAGACATTGACCATTGCGCGTTTTTACGGGCATACCAATTTTATTAGTTAGACAAACACCCAATTAAATTGGTTACATTAGAAAGTAAGCCTAGAAAGATCACTTGGATATATATTTATTGTATCAATTTATTGTATTCTAAATATTTATTAATTATTATAAGTGATTACAATATATTATAATATATGATGAATAATATAGTGTTTAAAAAAGGTCTAGTGGTAGAGTGTCTGCCATGAGACTGGGAGGTTGTGGGTTCAATCCCTGGCTGGGTCATACCAAAAACTATAAAAATAGGACCTATTTGCCTCCCTGCTTGGGGCTCAGCATTGTGGGTTGGAATTGGGCGGTTAGATCACCAAATGATTCCCAAGCACGGCTTCTGGTCCTACTCATTTCGCCCCACTTAGGTGGGTGTGACAATCAGTGGAGGTTTTTTTTTTTTTTTTTTGACAGGCTGGCATTTTTTTCTGGAATCCCGTGGTTAAAAACGCCTACCATTAGTGATGGCAAAATGAAGCTTCATGAAGCACTTGCGATACTTTTTGACTCCTCAAGATGGCACTCATGATTCAAAGATGCAATGCAAATGTAATCCATTTTCATTGCACTTGCCTTTATCTTTAAACCAAGAGCACCATCTAGAGGAGTCAAAAAGTATCGCAAATGCTTCATGAAGCTTCATTTTGCCATCACTACCTACCATTCTAGAGTAGTTGTTTTAACCAAAGGATCTGTCGGACACATACTGTAACTATCAGCTAGATTGGTCAAATGTAACTTTTTTTTGTGGTAAATTTGACCAATCTGTTTTTAGGGTGTAACAACCAATAACAGAGCAGCTTCAGAAAACAGGCGAGCTGTGATTGGTCGTTGCCTGAGCCATGAGCAACATTGATGTCATCTTCAGTCCACAGCAAGTGGCAAAATGGCCGCCCCTGAGATGGATAAATATGGCAGAATTTTGCTTCATAACTTCCACAAATGTAATATTAATCAGACTGTTATGTTTAGACTAGTGAGGTCACATATAACATATTATGGTCAAGAAATGTTTAAGGTTGACTTCCACTCTTCGACCCCTCAAACATACCTTACTTCATCCCGTGCTGCCATTTTTTTGTGACTACGTGTGGCGTAATATCTTGTCAAAACGTGACATGGTATCCCGTCCTGTCATCCTTTATTCGCAAAACCTGTTCCCATAGCCAAAATTCACATTTTCCTTTATTTGATACACTGAAAAATTCATCCCCCTCTAAGCATAAAAACTCCTTGGTGATTTTTTCCCCCTTGAATTTCTAGCGTTTCCATTCAAGTTTATTTTCACAATGCTTAAACATTTGAGCAGGAGTGCTCTTGTAACGGCGATGTGTGAGTTTGAACAGAAACAAAACAAAACAAAATAAGTGTTTTACCTCTTTTCATCCCTGTACCATTCAAATTCAGGTGTGGGCACAGCGGTGGCTTCACACCCCAGCGTCCCCATGCCGCCAAGCTGGGCCTCCAAGCTCTGGGTTTTCTTTATTGTTGGTGGGTCTGCACAGTTACAGGATATTAATGTCAGTTACATTTATAAGACTGCTGCTGAACCTATATAAAAAAAAAAAAAACTGCACCTATAGCACCCAGTTACAGGATTACATGAGGCTTGTTTTGAAAATCGACAGCTCATCAAATGTTATTGCAGATGATGACACGTGACATATAAGTCACCAAAAAGTTAATTATAATCATAGTTAGCTTTATACTGACAGCACTGAAGAGTGCTTCAAAAATGTTCACACTGCAGACATCACACCCTCCCACGCTACCTTCTGTACGCCTCAACACTTTCTTTCTTGACTTTTATCTGCTCAATGTGAAATGACATGTGGTATGATGAGAATACTGATAAATTCTTCCAAACGACACTGAGCCGCAGTCTGTGATTACTTACAGTTCACGATCACATTGACGTATTTGACATCAGGTGTGGCTACATCATTGCTGGCCTTGCATTCGTAGCGACCTGCTTGGGTTCGCATGATACCAATGATGTCCAGGTACTCTTCTCCATCCAGTGGCTCGGCTGTGCGAAAAGAGAGACACAGAAGATGCAATGACTGAGATTTGTTGGCTTTTACCTGTTTTAAACCGCAACTTGTGTTGGAATAATATGTGAATAAACAAGAAATCCCGATTCAAACCTTAGTCTCAGGCAACGGCCAATCACAACTCACCTATTTACTGAAACTGAGCTGTGATTGGTTGCTACCTGAGACCTGAGCAACTGTTGTGGGATCTGATTTCAACGCTGTCTCTTAGACTTTTATGTATTATTTGCTAGATGTTTAATTAACACCCATTTTTTGCTGGGTTACTATATGATTGCTTATTATGCTTTAAATAGGTATGGTAAACCAAACGCCAGTGTGTACCTTGTATTAATCACAAAGGGAATCATGGTTATCTTATAATCATTAACTTTTTTTTGTCATTGTAATCTTGCAATTTAAAGGCGCCGGCTGAATTTAAGAATGTTAATCCGTCCAAGAATCAAATTTAGCTACGTTGGAGACAGTGTGTCTTGGTATGGGCTATTCTGATGAACAAAAGTGACAATCTGATGTTTTATGACTGCCAACTGCAGGAGACCCATTCTTCATGCTTTGTACTGATATCAGCAATTCCCATTTAAGATTTTTCTGCCGTAACTCCTGTAATAGGTCATTTGAGATCATTTGTAAATACACAATGCACATTATGGGCCACATTATTATTATTTTTTATGTGTGAGCAAATCCTTTGGATACCAGTAAAAAACATGTTGTTACTAATTTGGGGCTAACAGAACAGTCATCATAGATACCAAAAAAGGGCACGAAATGGCAAGGGGCCAGTTGTACGGGAATAGACACCATTAGGATAAAAAAAAGCAAAAAGCGCTAACACTACCCTCTAATGGCCGAAAGCAGATACTGTTGGGTTTTAGTGAATATTATCATGTGAAATAAATAGGCTTGGCCTACACTCTATTTTACCAATAAGAACTAAGCATGAAGTAGGCGGTCTGGTTGTTAAGGGAAAAGAGGTTGTGCTAAAACTAATGCCTTATAAACTATTGCAATCCCTGGAATGACCAGATTTGGATTCTTTTGAATAGTCTCAGTGTGCCTTTGTCAATAAAGTCCACACTTGTTCAGCCTGACTTGGGGACTCCTGCCTGTTTCATTCCGGTCTACTTGTTTATTTATTTCGACGCACTGAAGGGACCTAGTGCACCTGCCCGGCCGACAGGTGAGCTGCGGTCAATCTCTAGCCTCGGCCTTCCGGCCGCCCCGTGGGTGGAAAAGGGACCGTTGGTGGGCCGAGGTATACAACACTGTGATGTCATTTTCACTCGACAGCAAGTGTCAAAATGGCCGCCTTCTCATATTGATAAAAACTGCTGGATTTTGTTGCTTAACCCATTTTGACCGGGAGCGCTCCAGTGCACCACCTTCTCTTTTTAAACCCGGGAAAGCAGATATGTCTTTTTGTTTTATTTTGACAAATTCTCAGTCTCTTAGCCAATGAAATGCATCAGAATATACACGCGAGGGTGAAGTGGGCCTCGTAGCATGTCCTGGAATTTTTATTTGTGGATGACGCAGATTTGTGGAAATTATGAAATAAATGACGGCGCGGGAGGACTTCGAACCAGTGTAACCCGTCGACAGTGGAATATTGTTAAGAAATATGTTTGTAGTCCAGGGGTGGGCACACTCGGTCCTCAAGGTCCGGAGTCCTGCAGGTTTTGGATGTTTCCCTTCTCCAACACAGCTGATGTATGATCAGCTCATCAGCAAGGTCTGCATAACCCTGATGATCCTGTTGATTGGAATCGGCTTGTGTTGGAAAAGGGAAACCTCCAAAACCTGCAGGACTCCGGCCTTCGAGGACCGAGTTTGCCCACCTCTGTTGTAGTCAGTGAGGATGTTGAAAATTTCGACGGCTTCTGAATGGAATTGACGCAGAATAATTACCACTCGAGTACCCAACGTTATGACAACTGCGCTCCAGTGCTGAAGGTAAGTTGTTTGTTGAATTAAAAAATACATATATTGAAGATTTGTAATTAATGTTGTTCCGATACCGATATCGGCAGAGGCCCCGATACTACATTAAAATAGTGGTATTGGTATCGGTGAGTACTAACAAGTAACATGCTGATACCATTAATTCTGACGCTAATATAGGATTTTGGATGTAGCATCTTGTGTCTTGCTCATGCACGACATTCACTGATATATGACATGTTCACTGCATGCTGGCCATTGAATGCTCTGAACCAATGGCAGGACAGCTTTTTCATGTAGAGGAAAAAAACATAGGTATCAGTATGGTATCGGCATCGGCCGATACTGCAAAGCTGGGTATCGGAATCGGTATCGGGGGCCAATAAAATGGTATCGGAACAACACTATTTGTAATAATAAACTTAGGTTTGTGTGAACGCTACAGGTGTAAACTCTGAAATATTTTTGGAATTATGTTTCTATCTGCTTCAGGAGCAGAGATATCAATTATTTTGTAGGCATTGACAATATTGTTGAATTTCCAGGAAACTTCAGGTTTTTGGGGATGATTCTAAAGCCACCCATAGGTTTTAGAGGCATGTTTTGGCAGGTGCTTTAGGCCTTAACGTGTTAACTTATATTCCACTAACACAATATGAACCAGGATACCATATTCAGACAAATGAAGCTGCATAGAACATACACTACTCACAAGAAGTTAGGGATATTTGACTTTCAGGTAAAATATATGGAAAATGCCCAAAGTTCACACTACAGTGATATCATATCATGAAAGTAGGACATTTAAGAATAAGGATGCACTGGTGATTTCCTTAACTCAAACAAGTCATTGAAACTAAAGTTAATAACAAAGGTGGGTACACCACAACAAAAAAGCTGACTTACCCTTTAAAGCAAAATTTAAAATGATGACATAAAAGGTTTTAAAATTTAATCTCAATGTGTTTGTGAGCAATGTCTAAACCAGACAATAATCATGATCATCTCTGCCTGGATACTGCCAATTAGCATGAATTGAGAGGTAAATTGGAAGGCTGTCAATGCATCTCAGTTCTAACTAAAGCACGGACGGAAATGAAACGAGAAACAACTCAGCAATGGCGTGCAGTAAATTGAGATGTGTTTAAGCAAATTGTTTATTTGTTTAAAACAGCTAATTGAACTTTCAGCATTCTCACCTAGTGTGTAAAGAAAGTAATATAATCAAGGTTTGAATGGATGTGATTTGCTCTTTACAGGACCAATTAACGACAATGAAACATTTCCCACATCTTTGATCACATATAACATTCTGCATGCGTGTGTATTATCTGTTTAATCAAGCGTAATTAAGACAGATAAGTAATCTTGCCCAAAGGGAATTTTGTGCGAGTGTGTGTGCAATGTATGTGCGTATGTGGCCAACCTTGGTATGAGGAGGCTTAATGTCTCGATGGTGAGTTTGGAGCATATATGCTTGAATGGGCATGAAGACACCTTGAAGGTTTCCAGGGGACAATGAAGACTAATTCAAAGCGCGCACATTAGAAGAGGCTCATAAAGCCTGGAATTACACCGCATCACATCCATATTTCATTGCTAATCTGGAGAAAAGAGCAAGTGTGTGTGATGGGATGGTAGGGCATTAAAGGGAAGGAGAATGGAACGATTGGATGGTACATGGTAAGAGTTTATACTGTCATGGACATCAAGTAATCAACTTTTTTTTAGTGAGGAAGGGTTTCAACACAAAAAACGTGACAATTAACTGGCACCAACCACAAACTCTGACCCATAAGCGTCCTTTTTCTGTTACAGTGGCCGACTAAATGTTTAATTGACAAGAACCCTTGTTTTTTGAACGTTAAGCCATTTTGTGACTTTGTTATTGTCATCTTGTCATTTACAGAAACCTTTTGCACACTATGTACACTAGCTCAGCCTTTTGTCAGCCAAAACATTTTTGCTTTGTGTACAATCTGCATGCTTTTATCATATTTTGTGACAAAATCATTCTATGGCCTTAAATTTTACACCATAATGAGAAAGTCATGACTGCAAAAAGTATTTTTGGCAAGAAATTGAGTAGCAATAATATGAACCTGCTGGTTCATATTATGATAATAATCAGTGTTGTTCGGCAGAGGCCCCAATACTGCATTAAAACAGTGGTATCGGTAGGAGTACTAACAAGTAACATGCCGATACCATTAATTCTGACGCTAATACCGGACTTTGGATGCAGCATCTTGTGTCTTGCTCATACACGACATTCACTGATGTGTGACATGTTCACTGCATGCCGAGCTAAGATATCCTATTGGCCCTTGAATGCTCTGAACCAATGGCAGGACAGCTTTTTTATGTTGAGAAAAAATACCTTAGGTATCGGTATGGTATCGGCATCGGCCGATACTGCAAAGCTGGTTATCGGAATTGGTATCGGAGGACAAAAAACAGTATCGGAACAACACTAATAATAATAATGAGATTTTTTTTGTGTGTCTTGTGGGGACTACAATCAAGAACTAGATACAGATTACTTTGTTGATCTCTAAAAAGGCAATTCCACAAGTTACAACCCGTCCAAGAAACATGCAAACAACAATGGCCATCAGAGGGAGAAAGAAGGGGAAGCCTGGCGGGTCACAGTTCAGCGCCCAGAGTTTCTTAGATGGAAAAAAAACAAAAAAAACCAAGGAAAAACACAAAGCTCAAGCTCTGCCCCCTAAAGGGGGGCAAGTAGAAAGATATGATTAATATTTTTAAGAATAATTGTCAGCTTCCGCAAACAAAACTGTTGCGTTTATAGAAAATAAGCCGGATCTGTACTTTGCTCACAAACAGACAGGTGACTCTGAATCCAATTTATTCCTGGATTCCCTCAGTGGGACATAATTCCATTGCACATGGAAGCAGCTGACAAGTGCCAATTGACAGTCAGTGAAGTCCCTCAGACAGCTTGTCTAAAGTACCATTATTATTAACAGTGACCCGCGATCAGTTGTCACGTTAAACGTATCTTACTCCTCTTTGCATGTCGACTTCAACTGATCTTTCTGTCAATCTTTTAATTTGTGTCCCAGCTTGATGTGAGCAATGTCACAAAGACAATACATTCTCTTGTTGTTTTTTTCCCTCACATTAAACTGCAGAAAGTCAAGGGCCTATGGGGATATGCAAAGTGAAAGAGAGCGGGGATTAATTTAGAGTCCTGAAAGAATTACACGTCTTCTAAATGGCTGGTGGTTACTAATTAGCGGTGCACAGGCAGGTTTAGGTTGGTGCGCAAGTTTCCCATGTCACTTTCAACACAGTAGACGTGTGGGAAAGGGCACAATTCATGTGACCTGCCACCAGGATCAATAGAAGTCATAGCAGTAGGATGGGTTCAGGTGGTGGAAGTGTGAAGACTGTGAAACACAAACCAGAAATGTGTCATTTGCATATCCTCATGCATCTTTCATCAGCATGATTTTACCACTGTGGCAAACATTGCATTTATTTAGCAAATGTAAATTTATGTTAAACAGTGGATTTGAGTTGGTTTGCATTAAAGACTTTTCATCTGTTCCCATGACTACAGTGCTGTTTCTTTATATGTATAGTACATATGTTTATACTGTATACGTGTGTGTGTGCGTGCGTGCGTGCGTACGCGCACATTGCTTCTATATGCATATGCATACAATGTGCATTCACACACCCATATATATATATATATATATAATATGCTCTACATCATTTGGAAAAATAAATACATGTGTTCCTTGTTTGAGACACTTGGCATTTTGATGTGGTCTTATGTCCTGATAAGTTGACAATAGTAGCCTACTCTATATGCGCAACGGGAACAACCCTACTAAGCATCTTTCTAGCAGTCTGACAACAAACATCCTCAATTTCCTTTCCATAAACAACTTGCAAAATATTGCGGTGCTGCTGACAGTGCAAACATAGCAGGAGGAGAGACAGACACAATTCTGAAACATAGCAGGAGGAGAGACAGACAAAATTCTGCCGTTTTGAACTGATACATGACACAATGCAGTCATGATATCAAATCAGCCTAAATCGTCCTTATGGAAAGTTAATTTTGGGCTGTATTGAAAGTACATCTCATTTAATCCGGCCACTTTTTTGTGTGTTTGTTACTAACAGACCCAGATTTGAATACAAGACCCTGATTATGATCAGAAGTTAATCAATTTACCCTTAAAAATGCTGATGCTAAAAACTGCTGGTACATCTGTGTTGAAAATAATCACAGTCACATGAACAACCCTATCAATAACCGTTACTAGTGATGACAAAATGAAGCTTCATGAAGCACTTGCGATACTTTTTGACTCCTCAAGATGGCACTCATGATTCAAAGATGCAATGCAAATGTAATCCATTTTCATTGCACTTGCCTTTATCTTTAAACCAAGAGCACCATCTAGAGGAGTCAAAAAGTATCGCAAATGCTTCATGAAGCTTCATTTTGCCATCACTAACCGTTACTACTACCCAAACTTATATTACCCCAAAACAGAGGTAAGCAAGCAGTATCTTGGTTCCAGATCAACAACATTAAAGTTATGGAGTGGCTAGACCAATCCCCTGACCTTAATCGAATTGAAAACACACAGACAACACAACACAAAACCTTTTTTCAGGATTTCAACCAGCATGACATACAGTAGCCTACCGTTTAGTTACTACATACATGTCAAATCGTTATGTTAATAACCTCTTGCGATACTAAAGCATGGGATTGTTCTTTCTCACCAATTCAAGCCATTTGTTTGTTTCAATCGTGGGTAAATGGAAGTTTCCTGTTATAACCATATTATTTATTCATTACCTCAGCTTAATTTGAGTCTGTTGCATGAGAAGAGTCGACCATTTTGCTGACCTTTTGTCCCACCCAGGCGCTATATCCATATCGCTCATCCTCCAGGCTACAGCCGCACTGAGGATTTTCATGACTCCAGGCTTTCGAAATTGCTTAGAGACTGCAATAGAAAGTGCTGAGATCGTGTATACTCATGACTTGAAACAAAAGTGAGCTTCACTGCTCAGCCAGACCCAGTGGTGAATAACCAGGCCGTATAAAAACAAGCCATGCTGTGCTCATTATCTTCACGGTGTGACAGTTGCATGGTGCTCATAAAGTGCTCATTGTAAATTATTTAGTAAAGTGACTATAAGCAGATATTAACCAAGAACCATAAAGACAGCATCATTTGAATTTTCAACCAAGTCACCGAT
The DNA here is from genome assembly GCF_054856555.1 of Leptonotus elevatus. NCBI lineage: Eukaryota > Metazoa > Chordata > Actinopteri > Syngnathiformes > Syngnathidae > Leptonotus > Leptonotus elevatus. The sequence goes on from NC_141245.1 coordinate 7,654,352, forward strand.
TTACCCTTGACAATTAGTGTAGAGAGCCACATATGTGGCACATGCAGATTACACATCAGCAAACACAAATTAAATAGTCCAACCGTAATGTGCTGATAGGCACATTTTCGATAACAACGTCACTTCCAAATATTATTATTATTCATTTTCTATAAACTTCATTAGGTTTGCGGGTGAAATGTAATCTATCACAGTTGACTTTGGGCAAGGGGCAGGGTACATACACCCTGGACATCCATTAATAACCTTAATAACACCCTGCCCAAAATTGCCATTCAAAAGTTGATTTTCCTTTGTACTCATGTATTATGAGCTCCCCTAATTTGCTCGTATACATGCTCAAAAATTACTCTATTATCTGCAAAGTAATTTGATAGATTGGGGGTTCTGACTTTTTTTTTTTTTTTGCTAACAGTTTCAGATATGTTGAACCCACAGATATAAATACCGGTAGCAGTACTTAGATACAACGTTAGGGTGACTATATTTTGATTTCCGAAAAAGAGGACACTTGGTCAAGCCTCACTATACTTAAATGATACTCAAAGTTTACTCAAACATGCCATACCTGCCTTCTCTCTATGGGTAGGAAAAAAAAGAAAAACATAACTCTCTTTTGAAGCCTTAATCAATCAAATGCAGTATCGCTGCTTTCATTGTATTAACGGGGTACGGTACCATCATTTATGGCACACACATGCCCCAGGCCCAAATTTAAATACAGCAGGGATACTTGCATTTCTATCCACATACAGCTGGAGACCGACTGGGAGCGGTTTGACCCAAATCACTTTGAGAGGGATCAGTTAGCACCTTACTTTTCACTCCCGCAATCAGAAGGCTATGCCATCACTGGCGCCCTGGAACAAAACGATGCGTGTCCACACACACCTACAACACTTACACTTGTGAGCAAGCAGAACATCGCGACACAACTCCCCCTTGTCTTACTCCCTGTTGGGAAGCTATGAAGAAATGATGAATGGATGAAAGAATAAATGGCACATGCGTAGTCACTGACAGTGGAGTGGTTAATTCACCTGATTCACACTGGATGATTGTCTGTCAATATGTGCCCTGGGATTGTCTGTCTCAAAGTCAGCTGGGATAGACTCCAGCTCCCTGCAACCCTGAACAGGGTAAGCAGTAAAAAAAAAAAAAGATGGATGGATGGGTTAAGTGGCACAGCAGATGAAGAGAATGTTTTCCAGCTAAGGTAATAATCCTGGGGGGAATTCTTCTAAACCCTCTCCTGGAACATAGCCGGCCTGGCTTAGGAGAGATGTCAAGGGCACTCAGCATCAAAACTCAAAAAGCATGCCCTGCCAAGAGCTATTCTAAAAGGGTTATGACTTTTACATTCAGCTATATCATAGGGTGTAAGTGTTTGGGCTGTGGTTCAAATCTGTTCATTTTGAGCAGATATCATTCCAGATTCCTAGTTTAGTCATAAACTAGTGGAGATTTGAGGGCTGCAGAACTTGCTCGACACTTAACAAGTGCTAACCGACTGAAAATATTTTACAGACGTGGGGCTCTTTATAGAATTCTGATGAAGAGAGTGCTTAAGACTAGAATTTAAATGTCCTTTGACTGAGTTTTCTCTACAAGCTGCTGACATGTCCAGATGTGTCTTTGCTTGAGTGGATCAAAGGATCAGTGTTCTTGTCTCCCCTGCTGCACTGGAGGGACTGACAGACTTTATTACACCAGCGAGGCAACGATGCATAATTGAACAGTATATTAACCAAAGGGTTTTATATAAATTATGATAAGAATGGCTGCACATCTAACAAAACTGCCTATTAATATTCTAAAACACTGCTACCACCCTACTTTCTTCTTTTCATTACACACCCCAATTCCCAATTTTTGCAATTTAAACTTAATTCGACAGGTTTCCAAAAAAGCTGGCACAGGGGCAACAAAAGATTGGGTAAGTTGAGGAATGCCCCAAAACTCTGGCTTAGAACATTCCACAGGAGAACTGGTTAGGTAGCAGATGGGTGTCATGATTGAGGATAAAAGGAACATCCCTGAAAGGTTCAATTGTTCAACATCATTTCTCAACAAATAATAGCAAATAATTTAGGCAATACATTGTCGATGGATGGTGATATCATGAAAAGATTCAGAAAATCTGGAGAAATCACTGCACTGCAGCAAAGGTGAAAAACAACACTGAATGCCCGTGACCTTTGATCCCTCTGGCGCCTTAGAAAATGTAGCAACTTAGAAAGTTTGGCATCATTTCTGTTCATTGGCACTTCAGAAAACTATTGCCAGTTAACACAGTTCATGAGTGTTGATAAAAGGAAAGGTAATGGAACACAGTGGTATACATTCGCCCTGTCCTATCTTTTTTTGGAACATGTTTTCATGAATATAAACATGTTCAAGGCAATAAAGAGGCTTCTTCTACTCCAGTGAGTCTTGAAAGCACATCGTCCTTTTGTGATTTTGTGAGTTTGAAATTAGAATCACAATTACAATCAATCTTGCTGATATGAAAGTGGATGAAGGCACAAATCTTGCATACAATATCTGGCACATTGTTAGGAAGTACTGTTATTATCAGAGAAAATGTTAATTTGTAAAACAATAAATGACCTGCGGTGACCTGCGTTCTGTACTCCCAAAACTTTTGAAGGTGTTTAATGGTTCTCTAAAGCCTTATGTAATGGCACTTTTCAGCCCACGTCTTTCCTTAAAATGTGACGGCCGCTTTTATATAAGGGCCTTGTTAGCTGAGTAGGTCTTGTTATTTCCCAGGCAAGCAAAGGAGTGCTACATTGAAACCAACGATTGTCAGACATCATTATCAGCACCCCCGACATGCTCTCACACTGAGTTTGACACATGGATGCTGGGGAGACACCCCTACAAAACAAAAATAACAAACACTGCAGTTTTTGCAAGTTGTGATCAACACCAATCTCATCTGTACATAAAAAGATCAACACAAGTGAACAATACAAATCCAGCTTGAGAAAAGCACTTTTTTTTATTTTTTATTAAAGAGAACTTTATATTTTCTAAATAAAAATGAGTTTTTACATTTGTTTAGTGCCTTTGTCTATTTCATTTGAATGATGAAAAAGTGATTATATCGGGAATGACATCTAGAATGACACACTGAAGAATAAGTGTAGAATCAAAGAATTTTACCTGAGGGGTTGAGTAGCCGCCAGGTAATAAGCGGGTCTGGCCTGCCGGTAGCCAAGCAGCTGAGTGTAACATTGCTGCCTTCATTTACTGTCATGTCTTCCGACATCTTGTAGATGTTTGCTGGAACTGTACAGGGAGAGAGAGACATTTTTATGTTAATGTATTTCACAACGCCCTTTTCACACTTTCCCAAAAGGTTTTTACACTCAAACTTCTCCATTATAACTGATATTTCATTTTGCCAGCTACTCTAGGTTCAAGCAGAAGTACTTAACCATGAACATGAAGACAGAAAAAGAGTGACCTTAAATCTCTTTGCAAAAGGAAAGATGGAAGTTTTCTGAATAGCAATGAGGGTTTTTTTTTTTTTTTTTTGCACTTTCAAAGTCTTTTGATATATAGTCCTTAGACTTTAACTCTCCATATATTACATTTTCTGCTTGAGGACCCACACTCTAAAAAACAGCCAGATAGTTAGATTGATTCTTAGTTCAGAGAGTTATTGTTTGTAGGTATAATCTCCTTAAATGTAGAGGTGCAATTAAGTATACTTGAGTACTGTATACGGCACTTTGTTCAAAATGAACCTTGGGTTACATTCTGATACAGAAATGAATTAAGAAGGTGCAGTTGTTGTTTTTTTTTAAGAGCGTCAGCAGATAAGGGATGGGATGTAGAGGACATAGATCAAGGCTTTAACACATTGTGTGGGGGACTTTCTGGGGAATATATATCATGTCAAAATTGCAAACAATAATCTATAACGTTGCAGTTTGATAAATAGAAGCATATAAATACTGTAAAGGGCATAGCAAAAATAGACAAAACAATTCTGCCTCTTTCTGATGAGCAGCTTTGTTATGTGTCTCAAACTAGCAATATTTTAATATATTTTTACCGCTGTGTAGTTAGCACTAATTGTGCCTGCGTAATTAATCACACCCATAGACGAACAACCACACCTAAGGGCATTTCAGTGTTCAATTAACCTACCATGCATGTTTCTGAAATGTGGGAGGAAACCAGAGTACCTGGAGAAAACCCACGCAAGTACGGCGACAACATGCAAACTCCACACAGGAAGGCTGGAGCCCGGAATCGAACACGCAACCTCTGAACTGTGAGGCAGACGTGCTAACCAGTTGGCTACAGTGCCATTGTTAGGTTGGGGTTTTGGAAATGTGCTTAATTTACTTAAAAAACACTCCCAACAGCAGGTTTCTCTGATCTTAGCTTATTAAGCTAAACTCTCATGCTCTTGCAGACATGAAAGTAGTGATGGCAAAATGAAGCTTCATGAAGCATTTGCGATACTTTTTGACTCCTCTAGATGGTGCTCTTGGTTTAAAGATAAAGGCAAGTGTAATGAAAATAGATTACATTTGCATTGCATCTTTGAATCATGAGTGCCATCTTGAGGAGTCAAAAAGTATCGCAAGTGCTTCATGAAGCTTCATTTTGCCATCACTACATGAAAGTCCTTAAGAATAAGAAACAAGATGCACACAAATTGTCTGAATTTAGGCATCGACGGGTAGGGCGCACCAAATGAACACGGAAAGTCTGTATGCAAGTCGTGTTTTGAAGCTACATGTTACAAGCTAAAGAGCTCACTGATGGCCGGATTTGAAGTGCTGAATTCTGCCACGACTTAAAAGGTTAATCCGCGACGCATTCTTGTCAAACGTGTGTCAATTATTCTGCATATAAGCGTTCTTGTTTGTTTGAATTAACACCCCAAAATCACCTGTTTCCCATCCTCCAGTCCAGGACATACCTGTAATCTGCTTGCTAACAAATAGTTAAATAAACCCAAATATAAAGCTATATGGATTGTTTTGACTTTTATTTTTTACTAGCTTTGGTGGAGTTCTATGATACATTTAATATCCATCTAATTACATATAGCCTAATCATGATAACATTGCTAACAAACCAAATGTTTTGGTGGCCCAAGACTTTACTGCAGTAGCGGATATCAGGGTCAGACTGGGCTCCAAATGCAACTTTGAGTTGAATACAAATACAAAACAATAAGCGGTGAAAGTGAATTTAGGTCTTATCATTTTTGTGGTACAAACTGAAGATAATCTTATGACGTTGACCTTCAAAGCACTTTAGCATGCCATGTTGATGCTTGCCTTACTAAACTCGCTATAAAAATGTTAAAGGGATTACATCACGGAATTTTAAGACCTTTCACTAGTGTTGTGTCGTTCAAGTACGTTTCGTTCAAAAAGAGCGAATCTTTTCAGTGAACGTGAGTGAATGGATCACTTCCTTCCTGCATAGAAGAACGATTCAATGAACAAATCTTTTGAACGGTTCTTTTTAATGAACTGATTCTAAAGATTCAGTTCACTTAAAAGAACTATCATGCCCATCACTACCTTCCACAGTTAACTATAGGCATATAATAATTAAATCTTACCTTTGACACTATGGCGATGTCATTTTTTATTAAATATTACCGGTAGGTATTTTCCTGGCTATTTTTCAAATTAGGAAGTAAAACGCTCGGTTCAGTAAAACCCCACCTGTCCCCGTGTGGTTGTCGCACCCCTCTTGTCCGAGCCGGCTGCTGCCAAGTAGCGCTCTGTGGCCACGCAAGACCGGCCGGTCTTCTTTACATGTGGAATTTGTATGGTTGTTCAATTCTTCAATACACATTTGAAACAAAATGCAAGAATTCGCAGTGGAGGAGAAGGTGAGAAGAGGAAGAAAGAAAGATGACCCTGATTGGGCCATGAACCAGAGACTGCTGCTTACTGGGCAGGCACGCTAACCACTACACCATTCGAATAATTAGGTTCAAAAGCGCAAAAAGTTTTACTTGTAGTCTACACAAGTGTCAGCCAGAATGGGATTTTAAGACGGTTAATTGTCATTGCACTTTAGCATTGCAAATATGAAGGATCATTGATTGCTTTGAATTCATTTGGACAGAATGTTTATTGATAAAGGCTACTTTTGTCAATATCCCATGGAGGGAGGTCTCAGAGAAAGTGGGCATGAGTTTAGTCCGCAGAGGCGGTGTGGCCGCATCCAATGACGTCAAACAGTGCCAACAGCTTGTTTTCTCAGGTTGGGAGGGGCTGGTGCTTGGAGAGCAAAATGACCCAGAATTTCTCATACAGGGGCAAATGGAGGAAAACACCACTATGGTGATGTTTTTGGTGAGGAATTTGCATTTTAACATGGCTAAAAGCTCCAAAGAGTTGATTTTTCACATAGCTGTCCTTTTAATACACATAGCAATCGATGTAAAAAACAAAACAAAAACACACACACACATAAGCATCTCTCTCACACACACACAACCCCCTTATTTTTAGCAAGTTTGTTCATTTGTTTTGCTAGCCAGCTCGCTCGCCTCTGGCATTGCTTGCTTTATAGATGTTAACCTTCCCTTCACTAGTATAATATGTAAATTATTGTAGAAATGCTTAAAAGAGACTCATTTGTAATTGGGTACAAGCATTAAATAGACACTGTACATCATCATTTTTTTAAATATAATCGAATTTAACTGAACTCTTGTGAATCGAAATTGAATTGATTAAGGAAATCTTAATTGATACCCAGCCCTATCATAAAGTGTAATCTCAGAAGACCATCTAAAGGGTTAGGAATCTCTTCATTGTAGTTTGGCAAACTAGGGGCCACTAATGCCAATCTATGCATTTTTTTCTCTCTTTCTCGGTGGCCCACCGGGGAAATCCCCGCTACCCCCGTGGGTCAGTCCGCCCCTGGTGGATATACTGTGTTCATTTGTGTTTAAAAATGTTTCAATGCTTTGTTTGAATTGTTCTAAAGTGCCTAACAATGTTCAAAATCTTTCTTTATTTTATCAAGTTTTCTAATTCGTATTCTACTTCACTGCTTTTTACTTATAAAAGAGTCCACATCAAAGCAAAGCTTGAAATGTAACTGCGGTTTTACTGTTCAACAATGCATGAGTGTAGACCAGAAGAAGGCAATCTTAGAAATAACCCTCATAGTGTAGCATTTATGAATGAGGACAAATATGCCCCTTTTTCATTGTACAGCTTGGTTCGGCTCTGTGGGCTCGCTTTTCCATTACACTTTTTTTTAAGGCCATGCATTTACAATGGAACCGTTCTTCAGAACCTTTTCCAGCCTGGTTACAGTACGCAGGCCAAGGATGGCTGTGACATCACTGTAATCTGATTGGCAGGCAGTTGTAAGCATTACTTTGAGGGATGCAGCAAAGCGAGCCCCGTCTTTCAATTTATTACATCCACGCTTTCCTCTTTAGGACTGGCGCACACTGCATGATGTCAGTCAAGGAAGACAGGTTGCTACAGGAAGAGGACATAGTCTACAATAAAGACAAAAATTGGGATATATTGAAAGACGCGACTCCATCCATTGCAGATTAGTGTTTTTTGTGTGTGTTGGCTTCTTTGTGGGGTAGCAGAAGAGAACCACATCCATGATGATGATTGGCTGAGTTAAATTTTGCTTTAAGCCAATCGGGGCAGAGTTGGGCGTGCGCAACCATCCTTGCTGTCAACAGCATGAGCACAGAATCACACTCAATGTGTCCACACTCATGATTTGTAAAGTCTGAGGAAATAATACATAGAAGTGGCAGCCCGGTTAAAATACAGGTAGCAGCCATCATTAACTGGAAGTATATACTGGATATTAGATTTCCATGAGCAAAATTAAAAGGAGAGAATGTATACCTCAAATGCAAATGCCATGCCATGAACAGAAGTGATTCCTCAAGCTAGCTCCATGAAACATTTTGTATCCCACATGGTTCTCTACCAACTGGCCGTTAATGCCGAAGGAAACAAAGATGGTGCCACACAACCAAAACAAATGAAGATATTTGTTACTTCAACTCTCGCAGTCCTTGACCATGACAAGACAGAACAACAAACTTGGTTTGCTGGAGTCAATGCACGAGGCCAAAGCGTTGAATCACCCCGGACGGATGATGTAATCAATTGTACGCGTCTGTGTGTGAGTCTACAGTTTCGCAGTAAAATTGACTTGAAGCACAGGTAAAAATATGAGTGGTCCATGTATAAAAACATATTCAAAAGTTCACAGTATGATGTGACTTTTGCGATCTAGACTGAAGACAAAGGATAAAAAGGGCACCGAATTCTATTCAACCACACCAGGGTGTAAATGCTAAAAAGCATATAGTTGCAGTAAGAATTGATTCACTGCTTAAAGTTGTGACACCCAAACCCACAACACACTGACATGACCTTTCCTATTTCATTTCACACGTCTACATATTGCACCATTCCCCGTAGAGTTGCAGGTGCGGTCAGGCGTAACTCTGCGTCTCTATGCGATATTCAGAGGGGTGAGGAGCACAATGTCCAAGCGGAGTCCATCTGTCGGACAGGCCGGGTCACACACAGAAAAGATGAAAGACGCAGGCAAAGGTTGCTGGTGAGTTCACACAGAACGCACGGCGATGAAAAGGCAAATAGCAGTCATCTGTATTAAAGATTAAACCAAGATTATACTAGCCAGTAATGGCGACCATTCTCTTGGATAGTCTTTCAAATATGGCCAAAGTGGTTCACCTGCAGCCATTGTCAATACCCCTGTTGTCATATGTGTCAATGGAATGGCCCCATTTAAATGCATGAGACGACTTCTTGCGGCCAGCATAAAGAAGATTAAAGGGGAGTGCAGTTTTATTTTCAAGAGATCCGGTCTATGCTCGAGGAGGAAAAAAGGTGAAACGTGAATTGTTGCTTTCATTAAAACTTCAAGGAGTTTCATTATGACGGTTCAAAGACAGGAGGACAATCTGTGTGGAAACCTATCCCTCGAGGGCTTATGAATATGGTTGTACTTAGCTGTTGCTCGACAATCATTGTTATTTCAGGCCTAATAAGGCAAAAGTGTGCTGCTTACTTAACATAGCCATTGAAAAAAAACGGATTTGCTTGAGTCCTGCGGGAGGTCGAAGCATGGTTGTAGTTTCTGTAGCTGTTGCTCTACAATCATTCTCATTTCAGGCATAATAAGACAAATGTGTGCTGCTTACTTTTCATGTGAGCCTTGATATTGAGAACATTCAAGCGTGGCAAACTGCACAGAGGCAGGTTAGACCAAGTGCTGGTATTTCTGTTGATTGAGCTCAGCACATAAAAAAAAGAAAAAAAAAAGTAGTTCACGCTTCTGTGGGCGTGTTCATTGGCCGCCAATTATGGTTCCTTTCATTCTTTTTAAATGCTCAAAAGGCACATTGATAGTCCTTAACATAGCCATAGAAAAAAATAGATTTGCTTGAGTCCGGCGGGAGGTCAAAGCATGTCAATTATTTATTTTTCATGATTAAAAAATAATTGAGTTGATGCATTTCACACTTCTATATTTGGGGTAAGGTAGTGTATTAACCTCTGGTTAGCAATTAAATGCATAATGACAACAATGACAGTGTCAAACTTGGCAAAGTTCACTTGCTGTCTGCAGGACTACTTAAAGTTACCATGAATGACATATTAGTTTTAGAATTGTTGCAGCTATCCAAGTACCATATTTTTGGACTATAAGTCAGACTTTTCCAGGTTCTGTAGCCGGGGATCGGACCGCCAAGGTCCCCGCCTTTGGCCGTCACCCAGCTCACGACGCACCCCTTTGGCCCCTCCTACACGTGGTGAGCCCAGAGGAATTGGGACCCACTGCCTCTTTGGGCTATGCCCGGCCGGCCCCATGGGTGAAAGCCCGGCCACCAGACGCTCACCTTCAAGCCCTGCCTACAGAAGGGGGTCCCGGTGACCCATGCCCTAGCAAGGGAAACCACAATCAATTTTTATCACTTTTTTCCTGGAAGCCTCCCCGGAGAGGTGTTCTGGGCATGTCCCACTGGCGGGAGGCCCCGGGGACGACCCAGGACACGCTGGAGAGACTATGTCTCTCGGTTGGCTTGGGAATGCCTTGGGATCCTGCCAAAGGAGTTGGTTGAAGTGGCTGGGGAGAGGAAAGTCTGGGTTTCCCTCCTAAAGCTGCTGCCCCCGCGACCCAACCCCAGATAAGCGGTAGTAAATGGATGGATGGATGGAAATCACACTTTTTTCATAGTTTGGCCAGTCCTGCGGCTTATACTCAGGTGCAACTTGTATATGTTCAAATCGGAGCTCGGACTGGCACCAAAAATCCCTGTTCCCTAGGGTCTGTTTGGGACTACGCTCATAGCACACTGCTTCACTTCGACCGTTCGGAAACTGTTAAAATGTGCCGTTCGCATTTTCAAAGTGCCCCAAAAAACGGAGTGCTGAAGCCCAGTGCGTCAGGCAGTGCAAGGAAAGGAGTCAGTTCAAGCACAAGCTGCTTTATAAAATTAATGGGAGGGGAGCGCTCTTTGCTTCTCTAAACCCGAGTGAATTTCACCAAACAAGGACGACAAAACTTCCGCTTATAAGTACGCTGAAGTTTTTGTTTTTAGGTTTTAGGTTAAAATAGCTTACTTGAACTAGAATCCCGGGTTGCATTGTGATGAAAGGTAAAATTCTGGTCACTAATTATGCCTATTGGTGATGTCAATCATGGTGGTGGCGTAGGGAAGCCAAATGTTAATTGCCATGACTGCACTACTTTCTTCCAATTGGAAAACGTTTTATTTAAAAAGTTATTTTTACAAAATCAGAAAAGAGTTGCCTCTGTGAATATTTACCTTCCATCTCCTTTGTAGTTAGGGGTCACTGGGAAACGTGTTAAAACGTAAAGTTGAGCTGAATTGCTGAAAAATAGTGGGTGGCACATCCCATTGTTTGTCAGAGGAGCTATCTCTTCATCTTTAAAATTGTAACATTTTTCTAACCACAAAAAGTAGCAGCACAACTACTGAATATGCTCACTTCACACATTTAATATGTGAAGTTATTTTTTTCCGTCAGATGGCAACTTCATAGTTTAAAACATATTGACAGCGCAAACTGTAACACCGCCTATCCTTTTCGCCGAAAGTGCTTAATGCGTTGCCGTGCATATTGTCAATGTGCTTGTAATGCAAATTGCAATAATGTATAATAACCCCATTGCTATTTAGGAGCTAATTCACGTTCTAGACCTAATAAATAGCCATGCTTCATTTCATATGATGGTTAATAGTTGAAATGTCCTTGACATTCAATAATGGTAACTTCAGTGAAAGACTGTAGACAGCTCTAGTGATGGCAAAATGAAGCTCCATGAAGCATTTGCGATACTTTTTGACTCCTCTAGATGGTGCATCTTTGAATCATGAGTGCCTTCTTGAGGAGTCAAAAAGTATCGCAAGTGCTTCATGAAGCTTCATTTCCCCATCACTAGACAGCTCTTTTAGTGAGTAAAGGCTATTACAGCCTAATGGCAAACACATAGCATTCGTTGTAGAATGAACCACATTTTGCCGATAGCAAAACAAGCAATAATGTGTATGAGTATGATCATTCAATTTTAGAACTGCTATTATCTAGATAGTCAAACAATGTCCACATTGTATTAAAAAAAGAAAAAGAAAAAAGACCAGCACTCAAAAAAAGAACAAAAACATGGAGGAATTGGAAGAACACTGGCATTAGGAAGTAGGGGTCAAGATGGTGTGTGATGGGAGGAGGGAAGTGGCTTCAAAAGCTTCACTTGAAAGCTTCCGTTGTCCCATGATAATTCATAAAAGGTCACTTTACTTCCTGGGCCAGGATGCCGAGTAGAGGAGACATACAGACACTTGTGCACACAAGCAATGCAACCCACCCGCCTGGATTGTGCTAAGTGGCCCTTCACAGGGTTCTGATGATTGAGTACATAAATACTACAACAGGGTGACATTAAAGGAAATGTTTGTTTGTGTCTTTAAGTCCATTTTTTTTGTGATGTCAAAACAAAGTTTGGTGGTTGCATTAATGTCAATAAAAATATATACTTTTGAGCAGCCTTGATCATATCAGCTAAACATCCAAACCACAAACTACATGTATTGAAACAGATATAGTAGTCTGATTAAAAATCCCTGTTTGGCCAGAGTCAAAAATTAATAATTCAGTTTTTCATTATCAAGAGGAAGTGACTGTAACACTTTTACACGTCACATCTCAGTGGACAAAACGTATTGAAAAGGGGTCACAACATGCAAAGAAAATCTGTTAAAGGGTCTCGCCAAACTATCTGCCACTCTGCTCTTGTGACATTTATGAATGTTTAATGCATCCTAAAGGAAAAGCTGCTTATGAAAGTGACACTGGAGAATAATTTGTGCACCTAATCCATGTTGCCTGGTCAGGTTGGTTAAAATCACAGAAGTAAAACAAATAGATTTATGAAAAAACAGTAAATACGACTGCACAATGGTAATTGATTGAATAGAATATGATGAGGGGGAAAATTCATTCAAATGAATTAAATTGGCACTTTGTAAAAATATGCCAAAAAATATCTTTACAATAGCCTTTTTATTTGACCATTTATGACTGAAACATTTTTGAATTAGTAGATTAACATTTTAGCTGTTCATAATGGGAACTCCTGCAAGCCTATGGCCAATAGTTTTCGGATTGGATTTGGGTTCAAATTTCCCGCGCTCCCCCATATGCGTGTTGTTTACGTGAAGAAGGCAACATGCAGTTTCATTTTCTGGCCACAGGTGGCAGTAGCGATTCGAAGTTAAATTGTCTGCTTTCAGTAGCTTTAATTTTTTTTATCAAATATTCAATAATTTTCTGATGTCGTGGATCACAAGTGGGTTGCAGCCTATCCCATTTGACAAGAGGCTGGATTCTGGACTGATCGCCAGTCAATCAAAATAAAATAAAAGCATAGATTAAACCAATTGTTTGCAATTTCATGCAGTTTCCATGTTCTGTAGTGTTGACAAGGATTCAAAGCAGATGATAACCGGTTTCAACCTGTTCTGTTTAGTCCATTGTAGTGTAGGTAATGCTAAATTATCTGATGTACATCCCTTAATGTTTATATTCAAATCTGGGATGACATACACAAAAACAGTTTTTAGATTCTTATTATCTTTTGAACTGTCCGTTAAAATAGGGGTGTAAATTCTGTGTATTATTTTTAGTCCTTAGTCAATTTCTTCTGTCCAGTTTTCTTTCCCTTTATCACTTTGAAATTATTTTTGCAGAGGTGGGTGCGTCATTGAATTTTGAGCGTCTGTCATTCATTCGGCAATCGGTGGGACACCCTTCCAGCATCGCCAATCGTCACTATTTCAAGCCAAATCAAACTGTAATCGTCAATGTGTCAACGATATTTTCATTGGGATTCCATCATTGCTAAATTACAGCCTCTATTTTAGGACTGACAGTTCATTTCATGGGCGCCCAGCGCAGTCCATCAAGGGTCAGTCTGCCAACGTTATTTTAACACGCTTTCGTCATGCTAAATTACATTTTGTCATCACTATTTTCCCGCTTGACACTGTTTATGCTACTATTTCTCGCTACTGTCGCCGCAAAAAATGCTTTTGAAGGGGATTTTTGGGTTGCGTATAATATTTGAGTGTGTGTTATTCAAGCTAAATATAGCTTTATCAATTATAATACCAACTAACATGTGGAAAAAATACTCACAAAAGCTCTTTTTCACGCACACGCATGCACACTTCTCATCTGAAAAGATTGCCCTACATTTCATAAAGATCTAATTGGATTGGTCTGAACACAGGCTGTTAAATGAGGATTCGTGTCGTGCTTAGTGCCCCCTGGTGCTTTCTCATCAGTGGCCTGCTCAGTTCACCACTTTTTCCTTGCACTGCAAATTTGCTTTGTCTGATCATTTGTTTTCCAATTATTTCACCATCCCTGCAAGCAGAAAATTGTCAGCTTTGGTTATGTGGTCCTCGACTTGTTACTGGGGGCCATGGTTGGCGCCAAGGAGATGTGGTGCCTCTCGGTGTGGATGGCTCCCACAGGAAGTTTTTCCTCACGTGACTCCTGATTGCCTTACCATATCTTGACATTATAAGTTAACATGTGTGTGTGTGTGTTCGTGAGTGGGTGGGTTTTTGTATGTTTGTTGCCATTTCTAAAGCACTTTACATTGTACTTCTAATGTCTGAAATGTGCTCAATAAATAAAACCTGATTTGATGATTGAATTTGACATACTGAAAGTCATTAAACAAAGAAAGAGGATTTAGATTACAAGGTTCAAAATTACTTTTTGTTCTTTGATGATTAAATTAGCTAATTAATGATTTTATTTGAGGAGCAATTTAGTAATTTAGAGGAGCAAAAATACGACAATAAAACGGGGAGGTTGAATGTATTTACTCACAATCACATGTGGGTAGTAACGATTTTTATTTACTCTGTTACATTTGCTGTAACAAATGAATAATAATTTTAGTCAAATTAAGTGTAATTTAATCATCTCTCACAGCATTCCTGTGCACACTAGAGGCCTGTGGCAACCTGGTTGGAAACTACTGGTCTCACATGCCTATTTTTGGACAGTGGAGGGAAATCTGAGTATTTGGAGTGAACTTATGCAAGCACAGGGACATGTCCCCAGCAAGTATATTTACATTAATTACCAGACAAATTTTCACCCACCGAGTGGGGAAATGCAACAGATAATCATCACTACAGGAATACAATTGAATGGAACTTTAAGAGACACAGCAGAGGACAAAATAGCAGAGAATTAAGGAGAAATAATCAATGTTTGGTTATAGCTGTCCTATTAGCTGAGATAAATGAGGCTCCTGGAAGAGTTTGAAGGTGGACACGGAACATTCAATGATCAAGCAGTTAATCACAATGCATTGAATGAAGACAGGGCAATTTGTTGCCATGGATCTCAGAGAGAAACATCGATTCACATATTGACCTTTAAATACACAGCTAATGGTTCATATCTTCTATTCTTGGTTCTACAATAGGTTCTATGGTCAGCTGTTGTGTCTCCGGAAATTGCACTATGGGTCCTATCCGCTGATGGCCTTGTGAGTCATCATTTTATCATTTAAAGGTTTAAATTTGACAGTATATATATATATTTAAATGTATATATAATTATTGGTGTAAAAAAGGGGGGAGGTGTTGACTAACTCTTTTATTTATTTATTTATTTATTTATTTATTTGTTTGTTTGTTTATTTATTTATTTATTTATTCATTCATTCATTCAGGGTTTTTTATTATTATATAGATATAGCTTACCTTGTACAATGAGGTAGACCAATGAGGGCTTAGCTTGCTGCTTTGTCTGAATGGAACAAGTGTACGATCCTTCATCATAAACATCCACCTAAACAATAATGCATAATGTTAGTTATTCATATTTACTATCTTAGAATCACTAAGAACAACATATTGATTTCCTTAAAAAAAAAAAAGAATTAAAATAACCACAAGTCATTCATACGATCCATACAATAACAGAGTGTAAACTAGGGATTCACTCGTAAAAATTCTACAATACGATGACCCTGACACCCTTTGCCAGCATGTCAAATATTATACCATTCTGATTGTGCCCGTACACAGTTTAACAGATAGCGAAGAGCTCTTCAAAAAGAGTTGAGAAAATAACAAAATAAATATAGACACGATTAGAAATAGGATCAACATCATAGTTACAAATAAATAATGAAATAACGTTAATAATAAATATTCAAAATAACAGACGTTAGGAAATGATTGGTGCACAATATTTACAGACATCTATTTTTTTTTTTAACAATATGCTCAAATCTACACGTTATCCGCATGTGCGCACCACACTGCACGTTTTATTGTTTTTTGAATGTACTGTACTAATGACTTACAACCACTTACTTGCATGGCTCAACTCTGTTATTCTAACTGATAATAATGTAATGTTATGAAGAAGCATGCAGTGTACATTCAAATAGTGATAAGTTTTGCAACCAACCATAAGTACAACACACAACCGTCCTTTCTTCACAATCATGCATGTTGTCTCCTCTGTATTGTCACCTCTTGGGTCATTATTACCTTCTGGATGCGTAGGCTGTACTCAAGTTGTCCTTTGGTAACCAGATCGACTCTGGGGTCTAGAGACCACTTGTCCTCACCGGCAAAGATAATGTTTGATCGATTGAGCCAGGCCACCTTGGAGGCTTTGTCATCAACATAACACCTGTGGGCACATCAGGGAAGAGTGAGGAGAGGAGATAGAAGTAGAAGGATCTGTTTTCAGTCAGTTTGAAGTCCAGCTTTAAAAATTAAAAAATTAAAAATTAAAAAAAAAAATAAATAAATAAAATAAATACATAAAATAAAAAATTAAAAATAATAAATGTATGATGTCTTTTTAAAAACTTTAAATTACACATTTGTGTGTAGGAGTCCCAATTATACACTCAGCAAATATGTTAAGGGTGTCTGAAACCATCCTGATAATAACAACGGCATTATGACATAACGCACTTGAGCACCACAACAAACTGGTGCCAAATCCTTGTACAAACGTTCATGTAGATAAGTACCGATTGAGTTTATTTACTTTACATTATTGATCCTTGAGGAGAAATTCTCTTTAACACTGAGCAGAGATGTCTGCACAAATGCGCTGTGAGTCATTTGGTGTTTGTTGGCTAAGTTGAACAACAAGTATTATTGTAAATATTGCTCTAATGATCCTGACCCGTGAAAATTCACAAACATGGACTGAGTCTTGGAATGAGACTGCAGTGGACTTTCAGTGTGTCATTTTGCAACATATGATTTTTTAAAAATTAATTCTCCATTCAAAATTGATTATTACGACGGCGTATTAGGGCCACGTATATATACATAATTTTTTTTAAAGTGACAAATTTGTGAGAAAAAACCTCAGAAATTAATGACAGATACACGTAGCATAGCTGTAGTCTAATGTGAGGATTCGTTGGTGGTTAATGGGACACTGTTTATAAATGAAAAGGCAGGATGGAGACGGATTCATTCTTGATTAAACTTGATATGCTTAAATGCTTGATCCTCAGGGTGTAGACCTTCGTAAAGTGAGACATCTTTGTCGCTGGCCGTACCCAACGCTTCAAACATCATATGGTTCATCTCTGCTAAAGCAATTACTATCTCCTTATTTAAAAACCCGGCCGAAAAGTATTGGCAGAAACATCCAAGTAGTACGCAATGTGTATAACTCGTAAGTTTCTGAAATTTGCCACTTTATAAACTCGTAAATTTGCCACTTTATAAAGTGGCAAATATGAGACTTAATGAAGTGGCAAACTTGCGAGTTTTTTCTCGAAATATTACCGCCCTCTGAAAAAAAAAAAAAAATACAAATAAAAAGAATACATATATTTATACGTGGCCCTAATACGCCATTGTAGCTTACAGTAACAAATAACTGAAAATATGTTCCCAAGCAAGCTTAAAAGACTATGATGGATGTGAAAACAACACAACTCAACTTTATTAATAGAGCAATTTAAAACAACTATCGCTGCAAGTGCTGTCTGGTCCGCTGACCTGAGGAAGTAGGGGTGAATGAGCTCAGAGAGGTAAGGTGAGGAAAGACCATTTAGAGATTTGAAGACAAATAGAAGAATCTTAAAATGAACTCTGAAATGTACAGGCAGTCAGTGAAGAGAGGCCAGAATTTGAGTTATGTGCTCCCTCCTACGAGCACCAGTTAGTGGACGAGCATTGGCACTTTGAACCAACTGGAGACTTCTGAGAGAGGACTGGCTGACTCCAAAATAAAGTGCATGTAGTAATCCAGGCGAGATGCAATGAAGGCATGGATTCCCATTTCAAACTGCTGCTGAGAAAGCAGAGTCTGAACCTTAGCCTCCTGTCTAAGATGAAAAAGGATGGATTTGACAGCATCAATGTAAAATCACTGTCCATCTTAACACCCACATTCGAGACAAGACTTCAGTAGGATAAGATGGGTCACTGAGACCAAAGACCATAACTTCTGTTTTATTTTCACTGAAATTCAAGAAATTGAGTGCCATTCAGGCCTTCATTTCCTTTCGACAGGACAAAAGTGGCCTGTCATCTGCATAGCAGTGAAAAAAAATCCCAAGTTTTTTAAAGATGAAACCAGGGGGATGCAAATACAATGAAAACAGGATGGCCCCCCAAAAAGAACCCTGTGGAACACAATATGAAGTTCTGTCAGCCAAATATGATGAAATCCACTCAAGAGCACTACCGCTAATGCCCACCTGGTGCTGCAAACGAGCCAACAGAATACTGTGGTCCACCATATTGAATGCTACAGTCAAATCCAACAAAATAAGACGTACATATTCTGCAGTGTCATTTGCCAGGAGGATGTCATTAAAAACTTGAAACAGGCATGAAAAACATTGCATCATATCATTGCAGACTCTAATTGAAACAATGTATGCTTGGCATATTACATTTATGCTATGCTGACAGCCTAATAATAGGAATAATGTCAAGTGTTTGATTACCCTAAACAGATCAGTGACACGCTTATCATAGAATAAATTACATATATTACTCCTCCATGTCACCTCAAATTATCCTAATGCTTCGTTTTTTTTTACTGACCCAATCTTTCACAGTGGCTTACTCACTATTTAACCACCTCATCATTTCTCCTCTTTCTGATGAATATATTTTTTTATTGACAGAGACTATTCTTATGTATAAAAAAAAGGGAACACCTTTTGTTTTACTCCCCATTGTGCACTAACAGAGCAATACATCATGGAACAATGAGTTAAGCTCCTGTCTGACAACTAAATAAATAAAAAAAAGTGAGAGGTGCCACAAACAATGAGAATTGATTTACATGCAGATTTCAGTGACTTGTTCAGCTTCACAGAGCTGGGCGGTGCCCTGGAGTGTATTCAAAATCAAGTGTAGATTGCAAAGGAAGTGGACTGAGGTTGTTTATGGCAGGTGACCTGAAGTTAATAATGGTAGAGGTGCAGCCATCTCAGTGGGAGCTGGTTAAGGGCTTGTGATCGCAGCATGAGTCTCTGCTGAGGTTTCATTTCTTTGTGTAGAACTCATTATATTTATTTATTCATTCCATTTTTATTTGCCAGCCATGATGAGTCCACTTTTTTTTCTGGATTCTAAAATCTACAAAGTTTGTGACAAAAGCATGTGTTTAGCAGGTTATGTCATTTATTATAGTAGTTATAAAATTCTAATTTAAGGAAGGATGCTGTGCAACACATTTCAGCAATCAATCACGCATGACTTCCTGCCTCGATTATAGGTCCATTCATTTATTTTATGTGACTTTAAATGGCCAGGGTTACAGCGAGCAAGGATGAAGCCTATCCCAGTAGATTAAGGTGAAGGAAAACAAAAAAACTACACCCCTGATTGGTTTCCTCTCGATCATAGGGAAATAAACTTTGAATCCAGCATGCATGAACGTCAGATTTGAACCTTAACATTACTGATGTGCCTAACATTATTTTGTGAAAGTTTTATGTACAAGATCTAAAAGTGTTTGGTTAACTTGGCCCGATAGGCCATTCACATCAAATCAAATGAAATCAATGAAAATGAAATGAAATGAAATCAAAGAAGAACAATTAGATTTTTCACTACGGGTGCATCCACTGTGTCAATAGCTAATGAGCTGTTTCCCCCGCACTCACAAGTCCATTTAGAGCGAATCACAGATAGCTTTGTGGTTAACTTTGTTTTGTTCCAAGTCGTAATAAACACACCGATACTGCAGTCTAATTTGTATTTTACTCTTGCATTGGTTCTCATCCATTAAAACATTCTTCCCTTCAACAACTTTTCCCCTCTTCATAAATTAGCTATTTTACCCATTGTGAATTTCAGCAAATCTGTCTGTTCACAGCAGCATGCAGCAGAAATTAACCAAGTCGTACAGAAATCAAATGGAATTCAATGAGCTGCTCTATGCATCAGATGCCCGTCTTCAACCTGTCCTCTTGTTTGATCGTGTGCTTTTAAAGCTACAACCTACTGGGAGACCAGCTCAGAGTGCAGGGAAGACACAGAAGTTTTACTTCTTGCTCTTGATAATTAGGAACCTGTTGGGAAGCAGTGAACTTCTTAACCTTGTCAGAGTGCTGGTCACAGTTTCTTCAAACAGACTAACAGTCAAGGTGTGTCACAGTGAGGCTTGATTTCTTAGGCTGTGACAGTAGGGAAAAAAAAATCACCTGATCTTAAGCTATTCAACTCTTTGCTTCCAGGCAACATGATTCAATAAGAATGAAAGATTACATTTCTATTTTAAAAGTATAAAATTTAGGGTTTTGCGGGTTTTCATTCTTGTAATGTTGAATTGATGGATTAAGCTTTCACTTGCATCGTGCTTTTTCTACCTTAATGCTGGCCTCTAATTTGCCTACAAGTGATTCTTTACCATTATCAAACTCATGTGTGTGTGTGTGTGGGTGTGGGTGTGTGGGTGTGTGTGTGTTACATCCACACTGGCCTTTTTGGTTGGAATGCATGCCTGTGGAAATGTTCATTAATTCTTCTCACATATTCACATTTAATCATTGGAATAAATCAGTGCCAATAGTGAACATTTAGTCAAGCCCAAAAATAAATAAATAATTGCTTGAGTGTACGGTAAAGTGCAGCATTTTAAACTGCCACAGCAATTTAAAGGTGTGTAGATGTGGATGCATAATAACGCGCTTATGGAAAACATGCAAAACTTCACAGAGAGTCACAATATTCATGGTATTAAAAGTGCTTCTATATTGTCATGATCTTGTCATGATGTCGTTTGGAAGTGCTCCACTCCTGTGTTTAGTGTTACGCGGCCAATCGGGTGCCTGTATTCACTAGTAGTGCTTCTCAACTATTTTCTGTTACGCTCCCCCAAGGAAGACAAAAATCTTATTTAAAAATGTGGAGAAATTGCACAGGCTTTTTAAAAAATTGGGCCAGGGCCAAACTAAGTTGCTGACCACTGGCCTAGATTCAAACCCTAAAGCACGGAACTGTGAGGCAGGCGTGCAAACCACTAGGGATGAGCGAGTACACCACTATCTGTCTCTGTATGTGTATCTGTTCAACCATCTAAATGATCTCTAGCTGTATTCGGAGGGGGCCTGGCCTAAGCAGGAAGTGGGTGCGGTCTAAATCGGAAGTGGGCGTGGTTTGATCGGAAATAAGTGGGGCTTACATCGGTGGTATTTTTTTTACACTTAAATGGCAAAATAAAGTGTGATATTGTATGGATTGATCAAATGTTGCTATAGTTGTTCTTTATTTGAAAACTATTGCAACAATTGAGATTCAAATCAGTGCTTTTGATCACAAAAGTAAGAAGAACTATTTTTCAAACAAGTTTTCTTATAAACCCAGAACATTTATGTGTATGAATAAATATTTACTGAACAGTCTGAGAATTGAGATCAAGTGTTTTTGAAAATAATGTGTAATACAGTAATGAACTATTAAGTATGTTGTGGAGGCTATGTCGATAGCTGAGTAGGAACCTTGACTGTAAATCTGGTGGTTCAAATTTCTATTTTACCGAAGCACTTCGTGGCCAGGATGCTTGGAAAGGCAGGTTAGGCAAGATAGCGGAATAAGGAGGAGGCTGGTAGCGGATATGATCACTTTATCCAACAGTTGTTCATCAAACGCTCCAACAGAATCTATTACCACTACTTCACCGTGTCAATGTCACCACTTGGACCTACAGTTTAGTGTAAATTCACCCTGAGCACAAGAGTTACCTGGCCAAATATAGAGTAGAAATACACCACTGTAAATTTCACTCTCAAATGAAACAAGCTTTACTTCAAATTAACGTCTGAGCACATCATGTACCGGTATGTTTTTTTAAACAGGGTTCTGATGATAAACCACCAAGTAAAACGAACACAAGCTACACACATTCAGCACTACCAACACTATATCTCTGCTTTGAGAACAGTCATTAAATAATAGAGTACCACAATGATGGATATTTTTATTATATATATATATATATATATTTATTTATATTTGAAGCTTAATTGAAATAGTCATATAATTGCGCTTTGAGTCAAAGCTGGGGCTACAAGTTGCTTCCATTATCATTTCCTATGTAGGAGCTTGTTTTTATACCCTTTTACTGCATTAATCAGCGTTTCTCCCTTGTGACTTCATTTTCCTCATCTTATTAATTGGGTTCATAAGGATTCCATTTGATGCTGCAGCTACTAATTAGAACATTTTAGCTATGTTGTTGGACTTGAAAGGTTAATTAATGGAGGTTTCAGCATATCAAACATGAGATTGACAGGCATCGGGTCAAATGAAAAGGTCAGTATGCTCCTCTGCGACTTTCTAGGAGGGAAAGGCCTGAATCAGGTTGGATGTTGAATTTGAGAGCCATTCGTAGAAGATGTAGGAACAATAATAAAGCACTTGCAATTCACACATAAAATACACTTGAATCAAATTAATGTTTGTATTTAAATTGTGGAAGCTTAATGTATTTCAATTAGGTCAGTATTTTTTAGTACATGATATAAAATATAAAAATTATTGTGTTTCTTAAGCACTGTCAAAAAGTTGTATTCATTTGCTTAATTGTTTCACATTTTGTGATACACTACATGACCTCATCATGAATGTTACAGCTGCCGCAGTCTCTTTCATAGTATTTAGTGTAGTCGATAACAAAAACACTTAAATTGGTCCCCTGTGTGTGTGGGAAGCTAAATCAAGTTAAACAAAGCATCATACTGCGCAAGCTTATATTTAGAGGGTTTTAACGCAAGTAGGCCGATATGATGACAATATTGTGCTAATAGACTGCATGAAATATAAACCTAATAAACCCAACATGTCTAGACCTCTGTAACATTAACATTAGGAATGTTTACCTTTTTTTCTTCACTCAGAACATGTTAAATTGGAACAATGAGGTGTAAATTTTTTATTATTTGAATAACTAATTTGTTCATTCATGCACTGAGGCACACTACAGAAATCTGCCAAAGAATATTCTTAATTTAAGACCATTTTATGAACTCCGCAGGGGTCTTTTTTTAAAATAAATTAAACCAACTAATCCTATTTTAGGGCTAATTTATATTTGCCTTGCAACAAAATAGATAGATTTTGCCTTATCACACCCAATATACAGTAACGAATCGAACCCACTGGGGCACACGCTTGTCATTAACATGTGTTATCATAAAAACATAGTCTAAAGCAGTGGTGGGCAAACTCGGTCCTCAAGGGCCGGCGTTCTGCAGGTTTTGAAGGTTTCCCTGCTGCAACACAGCTGATTCCAATCAACAGGATCGTTACCAAGCTTATGCAGAGCTTGTCGATGAGCTGATCATATATCAGCTATTTTGGAGAAGGAAAACATCCAAAACCTGCAGGACTCCGGCCCTCGAGGACCGAGTGTGCCCGCCCCTGGTCTAAAGAGTCAGAAGCAGATTAGTAATGTCTAACCTGCGGGAAATTAGAAGGGAATGAAGAAGTCAAAAAAATATCTATATGCCTGCATGTGTGTGCATGCCTTGTATTTTGTACCTCTTCAACATGGAAAAATACTTAGTTTTTGAGAATTGAATGAACACATGCTTAGGCAGAGGATTTTGGGTTGACATTGCCCCTCATTGTGACATTTCAGACATCTGCAGACACAGCATGAAAATAACACAACTCCTCTGAATGTGGCCTGAGTAATGGTATTTCAATTGCCTTTAATATCACATGGATATCAGAAGTGAGCAATTTACAAAATGTTGGTGGTTCATCATTCATCATTCGTCAGTTCCCTGGGCACCCTGCTGTCAACATCAGTCTGTCATTTTTTCTGAACCGAACTGTAATCGTCAGTCCGTCATTCATCAATCGTGAACAAATCGGGTGCCCGTCAGTGACGGACTGAGAGCTCCATCTGTACTTTACCCGGTGACAATTACACTGATGGACCAAAACCCAATTTCGTCAGTGTTTAGTCCATCATTTTTTAAACGTTTCTCATCAATTGTCAGCAATACCGTTTTGACTAACTCTCGCTATGAGGTGTCAACATCTCCCTCCCCAAAGAGACTGGTTCACCTCCGCTAAAGACTATACCCCATCTTTTGAATGCGAGATCTAGCAGAAGACCCCAACGATAAAGAAAAAGGAACCTTACAGACCGGTCAAGTTTCCCCTCTCTTGTTCAAAATATGTCTTTTAAAATGAAAATACATGCAAAAGTAAAGTGCAATGTTTCGGGTTGTGCCCTTATTTGACCATGTCTGTAAACATCCCAGAAAATATTTTTTCGAGCTATGGTAACGATAGTTCAAACTGCTAAGGGGAGTTGTTAAAGGCCAGCAAACTTCTAACTACAATTGAACAATGTGTTTCTTAGAATAGTAACTCTAAGATATGAGACAAGCAAAGTTTTAGCCTGGCATGGCTTTCAACTTTGACCTCTGTAAACTATTTGCATGCTGCCAAATGAACTCCAAAACTTAAAAAAAGGGACTTTTCTGTGCTTGGCGTTGGGAAGAAGTTCAAGGCCAAATTAGATGGCTCAACTTTGAAATGCATTCAAGGATGTAGGAACTTGTTAAACCCAGCCAGCAGAAGTGCGCACGCCAATTAGATTTGGCCTTAATGTGTTTTATTTGTTTGTCCATGGATTTCTTTATTTGCAACCTCTTCTGCCCTTAATCCTCTGTTTACACATTAGAGCCTCCCATCAGAGATCTATTGATGAAATGAGGAGAAGAACAAATGTTGCGGGAGGAGGGACAAATATTTGGAGGAATGGGACAAATGTTCCTCGATGATATCATGTCATCATGGCGACAGGAAATAAAAATGACATTACTGACGCGTGTCACAAATAAATTGTCTATGTGTCACCACACACATCCACTTTATGCATGTGTTTCAGATGGAATTAATTTGATGTATTTTTCAATAGTTTGGCTGGTCCTGTGACATACTCAGGTGTGACTTGTATATATTAAAATTAGAGCTCAGACTGGCACCCAAAATCACTGTTGCCTAATTGTGTTGACTTTATTTTGGTAGTTTTTTGTTTGTTTGTTTGGTGCATTACCACCGGTGGCCACGTACCGTAATTCATTTCCGGCTCTGGTTAGCGACTATATTTTCCTCTCCAGAGTCCAAAACACATTTTTACATACAGTAATTGCTCCCCAATTATCATTCTTTATTGATAGAATTTCTCAAGTGTATTTATTTGATTCATAATAATCATAGCTGAAAGGGATGCTTGCTCAAAAATTAGTAGTGATGAAAATAATATAATCTTGCAAAGAGTCGAATGTATAGATCACATTTGTGTTAAAGTTAGAGACTTTCAATATCGCTTCCGTTCTCCGGTCAAGGTAGCACTGAGGTGATTCAATCCCAGATTATGAGCAACGATCTTCCTCTTCAATGCTGACCCTAAATCAATATATAGTGTGTCTTCTGATGAGGTTTTAGGCATGTAAGTTCATCTGTAATGCTGTTTAGGAGCCGTGACTTTAGCTGTGTGGCATCCTGCCAAGACATCAGCGAGGGATAGAATCTCAGTCTGGAACCATGTGTCCTCCCAAGCACACTAACAGCTGGTCATTAAGGGAAAGTACACAAATGTTATTATTTCGTTTATTCTGGGTAGGGCAGATCTTTCGGGGAAAAAAAAAAGGAAAAAACATATTCTGGTTAGGGCACATGTTTATTCTAATAGATGCATGCGTTTGAAGGAGCTCGAAAGAGTAAACAAGGCAAAGCCAAGCCAGTCTTTTAAATGTTTGTACATTTTAGCTCGTTTTGTTATTGTGTTGCTGATTCAAGCGGTATATAGTCCTGTTTGATATTTAACAACTTGCAAGAATACTGTTTGTCAATAATAATATTCAGAGTCATTAACAAGTCAAACACGTGCGCACATGTAAGTGAAATAAACCAAACAAGAAGCAGAAAGACAAATACTAGAACAATTGTTGAAGCAATCTTGATATTTTAAAACTACACGATACAGAGGGCACATGCGCGCGCACACAAACACACACCTGTGGTCCAGATTAGAATACAATTACTTGACTACTGGGACTCTGGTTCCAAGGCTTTTAATACTTGACTGAGAAAAGTACAGATCAACGCTTAATTTAAATATTCACTTCATAAAGATTTACTGTAAAGAAGTCACTGTATTATACAAAAGTCAACATACTCGGGATTTGTTTACTGTTACTGTAATTACTGAGCTAATGTTTTTTTGGTGGCATTTTTGCAACACATTTTGAAAGAAGGTATCATCATTTATGATAGTGCATGAGGCCATGAAATACTGTTATGCATCCTGGCGTTCCTTCACCATAGCCATATTAATAAAAGTAAGATTACAACTGTAGTTGAAGTGGATAAACAGTTTATATATTAATTAATGGTTTATTTGCCTCTGTCTAACCTAAAATACCAAATTATTTATACATTAAAATTTCTGCAATATGGATTAATTTTTTGCTTGCATTTACTAAAAAAAAATACATGAGAAAAGTCCTTGAAAAAATATACATATATTAAATCGTAATCCCAATACGGCGGGGGAAAATGCAATTACATTATTTTCCAAAATAATTCAACCCTTATCATGGAGTCAACTGGGGTAGTCTCCAGATTCCCTGTGACTTTAAACAGCTGCACAGAAAATGGATTGATCGATGAGCTGGCACATCTCTCTTGACATAAAGCTCTCCAAATTATAAGAAATATTTCTCTCCCACAGGTGGAATGGCAGAGAGGTGGAAGCAATTGGGCAATTATCCCTCGGGTATCTGTCTCTGAGACACACAAATGCTGTGTTGTGATTGTTCTGTGGTGGGTGAACGAGTTCGACTTGGGATGCTGCTGTCAGCTTTCCTGAGGTCCTTCGCTTATCAACTACCTCACACATTGCGTAAAAGTTATGTGCGAGTGCATCATTGCGCAGAATCCTTACAAACCACTCAACAAGGATGCCACAAAGTCTTCTTTTTTTAAAAGGAACACCGACTGTAATGACAAGTTTGCTCTATATTATTTATTTGGTTGTTACTAACTATGATATTCACTTTTCAAAAATAATTTCCAGCTTAATATGTTTTGTAGAAACTTTATTTGGACGTACGCCGCCATTGTTATTTACGTCGCAAAGCATTCAGTGCGTCGTGACGTAGAATGGCGGCTCGCTCTCTGCCAAGCAATGTGAAACATCTATAAAGAAAGCAAGGTAAGACTCCGTAGCGTTCCTAAACAAACATGTGATCGGGAGAGGCACCCTTCCCCACGCCTGCAGCAATATTTTTTGTTTATATGCTAAGTAAATATTTTTGTTTATGTTTTGTATTTGTGATAAGCTGTTAATTGTTTATTTTTAGTTGTAGTTAAAGAGTAATGGAAAATCATGTAAGAGAACTATTTCATTTTTGATATTTTCTTTTCTTTACTGTAATATTTGTTGAGAGGATGTCTAATTCCTAAGGTGAATAAGTGGACATTTTTAGTTACATTATTTAGCACCCTTATTGTTAAATTTGGGGATAACTTCTAAAAGAGAAGGGATGTAGCAATATTGTTTGTTTATATGCTGACGCTCTAACGTGTCGCAGAGTGTGACGTCATCAGTGTAAGACCGAGGTGTATGTACCGCACGCGCTGTTCGTTGGTGATTAAGGTCTGCAGCACAGTTGGGTTAAAACTGTTAAAAGTGTGTCCTCAGATGTAAAAGAACGAACTTTAACATCGCTGTGCTCATTCACCAGACGCATTCACGAGTTTTGATTGTCCATTTAGGAGCGCTACGGAGGCTTAGCTTGCTTTCTTTATAGACGTTTCACATTGCACGGCAGAGACCGAGCCCCCATTTACGTCACCATGCACGTATGTCCAAATAAAGTTTTTACAAAACGTATTATACTGGAAATTATTTTTGAAAAATGAATCTCATAGTTATGTTAATAACCAAATAAATAATATAGAGCAAACTTGTCATTACAGTCGGGTTTCCTTTTAAAATAGGTTTTATCTAGGGGCATACTTTAACAAATACCTTTCCACCACCTTTTAAATGCTACCCCTAAAGAGAAATGTGAATTTCTGTAATAAAAACAAATCTGTCTATTCCTCTGTCAGTCCATCTGTCCATCCAAAATACAAGCACTACATACTATTTATCTTCAACAAGTAGAGTTTCAAAGGCCCCAAAATCCATGGAAGTCCCTACTGTACCATTGGGAAATAAACTTTACATTTTCAATTTACTAAATTGTGTTTGCTATATTTAAAGCACATTATAATATGAAATATATCTGCAATCATGTATTTGTGCATGTAAATGATTATGTGACAAATTGAGAAAAAAAAATCCTTATTCTCTTTATGGAGAGGGAGTGAATGTTGATTGCATGAAGCAGTAATGATTGTTGAATAATTAGTTTTAACATTAATTCCCTTTAAGCCTGATTCACACTGACCTATTTTGGCTTGTGGTGAATACTATACACATTAGTAGACCTCCTGATCTAGAATAAATGTAAAAAACAATCCACAATTGTGGAAACAAAAGATAATGGCAGCTGTTTTTCCTCATTAGTTTCTTGGATCAATCAGACTGCTTTTAGCAGAAATAAATGTAGACCTTAAGAGAAAACATGATTGCCACTACAAATAAAAGCCTTTGAAAACGACTTGCTTTTGTATTAACAGTCCAGTGTTGTTTTGTTTGCTGACCAGAGTGACAATTTAATAGCTGTTTTCACTTTCATCCCACAAAGACATTGTTAACTTCATTTATTTCATGGCACACTTAGTCTAGCAAATACATGATCAGTGAAGAACTGTGTGTGAGCCCAATTGTGGGTGCTACTGTAATGGCCACTCCTAATGTCTGTGGATGGGGATGACAGTCATCCGTCCATCCATCCTTGCTGTTTTAATGCATAATAAAGAGGCATGTTTTGCATGAGTTTTCTGCATTAAACACTACTATATGTGCTTGGCTTTTGTGTACTGTGAGACTGCTTCAATTAAACAATAAAAATAGAGTGACAAACTTAATTAGAGCTTGCCATTGCCAACTTCAGAGAGAAGTTAGTCCAATGACGTCACGGCTTGCGAAATTCATGAAAATATCAGATTTTTACGAGGCCTTTTCATCTTAAAAGTAAAAGTAGTTATCTCATTCTTTCTTAAGAATGCTTTTAGGGTCACCTTTTCCTCATGTCTTTTAGACAGTGAGGTCAATCTATATGGATCACGATTGTTGGGCAAAAATAAATAAATAATAAAATCACATTTTCAAAACTTAGCCTCTTGACAGATGGCAAGTTTCACCATCACCATAGAGTATATTCCCAGGTGTCTTTCTTGTCCCATTAATTATCTGTTGCTGGCTCTTCTTATCACTACTCTCTGCTGTTTTCATTATCACATTTTCAAGTAAATTCACTCCTTTCCTTCCACTCCCTCTAGCCCTCAATGTGATGATAGGGCTGCCAACCATGAACCCTTTGGGATGAGTGCACGGAAGGAGCTTTTTTTTTTTGCGAAGGACTTGATGATGATGATGGTAAGGCAAGTAAAGCCTGGTGTGCCGCCGGGCTAAAAAATCGCTGGGGGAAAGCCTGCACTGTTACACTGCTATGTTGCTATATATCGGGACAGTGACGCAACTGATACCTTTAGTCGATTTGTTCCCAAACTTTATCAGCCATTCCTCCTATTATGCATCCATTTTGTTAGCCACTCATTCTCTTGTGCCTCTAGAATTTTGAGCCGGAAATGGTTTCACTTTTGATATAACAAAACATTTTGTGTAGCACATACCAATGAAGCGCCCCTTCAGGGAGACAGGAAAGTATCTGTGATGACAAGAGGTGGATGTGACAGAAGGGGAGGAGAGAGAGAGAGACAGAGAGAGAGACAGAGAGACAGAAAGCGACAGTGGGAGAGAGAGTTTGGCTCTCTGTCGGTCTGTCAGTGCCTTGCGGCAAAGTAAACCACAGAAGGGAAAGTGAGATTGAATGGTGTGAGACTTGAAGTGAAGCGTGAGAGATGGTCAGAGCAAGGAGAATGACGGCAAAAAAAAAAACCAGATGTAAAGAAAAATCTGCTAAATTCGCCATTGTTTTAAGAGATCCTTGTCAGGTGATGAAGCTAATTCTTTGAAACAGAGGCAAGCTCACACTAAAAACACTTAAAACTGAGCTGGCATCCCTGGCATGGGAGGATAGATTGACCAGTTCAGTGGCCTTGTGGTAAAGTGTCCGCCCTGAGACTGGGAGGTTGTGGGTTCCCATCCTTGGTCGGGTCATACCAAAGACTTTAAAAATGGGACCCATTTGCCTCCCTGCTTAACAACTCAGCATTAAGGGTTGGAATTGGGGGTTTAGATCACCAAATGATTCCCAAGCACAATCCATGCTGCTCCCGCTCCCTTAGGGATGTGTCAAATGCGGAGAACGATTTTTGCCCCACTTAGTTGGGTGTGACAATCAGTGGTACTTTAACTTTAGAAGCCAAGGGCTCAGTATTAGTTTGAAGCGGTTTTCTAAGAGAGTGACTTAGCATTAACTAAGTATGCACAGTAGGTACCACGGGATCTACATGAGTGAATAACAGGGCACACTTCAGTGTGGATATCAACTGAAATCAAATGATCTGGTAAAGGGTTTAACGTAATCTTTCTAAAATACAGCATCACTAAATATGATGATTCTTTGACATGGAAGGGCAGCTGTAGACAACAAACACTTGGATGACATTAGACCCGTCCATAAGGACTTTTTTTTTAGGTACCATGCATGCACAAGAAGTGTAAAAAAAACGAATTCCACCACCCTTTATAATTTGTATTTCACTTTGTCATTCAGTTTGCTTTAGATGTGGAACCTTGTCACAAACTGAACACATGTGGTGACCTTTGATGCATTTGGCATTTGGTTTGACATTAAATTATTCAATTGCAGTATTTTAAGCACAAATCTCTCACTCTGGCTCTTATTTCCTTTGTCGAGCTATAGTAGATACAATTGGAAACAAAATTCAGCACTGCTACTTATTTTTCTGTCACCCAGGCAACTGCATTAAGGCACTCACACAGCATTAAGCTGTATTCAAAATGAGACCTTCAAGTCTCTGTTCTCTCTTTTCATGCAATGCCCTTGATTAACATTTGTCAGAAGCCCTTTTCCCACTGCATAAACAGCATTCTTCCTTTTTTTTTCTTCTCGCCACTCTTCTGTATCAACAGTACTGATGTGAAATGGGGAGGACGAAGTCCCACGTATATTGTGTCTAATGCGGTAGCATCAGAGTGGTAATAGTGGAAAGGCAGGTGGATTAAAAAAAGGCAAGGCACAAGTGAAGGGATAACACAAAATATATATATGTAGGTATGATGTATAGGAGAATAAAAAAAAAATCTTAATGAAAATTTCCAGTTCAAAAAACAGATGCAACAAATTCACAAAACATGATAGTGACATGCCGAACAATACAACAATTACAACAATGCACATTGACCAAATGAACAAAGAGATTAAACGAAATACGCACAGACAAATACACTAGTAGGGAAAAATCTGATTGGCTGACAGAGGGGTAGCAGACCTGAATAAAGGCTAGCCTGGAAACCAGACTCCTCGCTGTACTAGCGAGTAAGTCTGGACACAGTCGCCATCAAGCACATTTCTGAGGTGGGGCAAATCAAACCAAACAGACAGTAGAAAGAACCAATCAACAAAAAGCAGAAGTTAGGTCTTTTGAGAACTTCCTACGTATTTAGCATTTGTGTATAGTCTTAATGGTGGCATTTTCGCCGTAGAGACAGCAAATAACGTGAAAACGCTGCAGAGAAATCAATATATTCAAGTTAGGTGGCGTTAGCGTGTGGCAACGTAAAAAAGCCACCGGTGGCTTCACTTCTTGCGACACGATTAAGTGTCATTGTTAATCCATTCATATATACAGTAAGTCCGTCTTCTTAACACACAGTGCCGTCAGCTGCAGTTTTTTTTAATGACAATGTGTTTCTGGTCATTTAAAACTTTAACTTTAATGTTACAGGAAACAAACTATATATATCAATAAAAAGTCAAACTTCTTTTTGACTATTTATTTCGTTTTCAGTACTATGTTTTTAACCCATTAAGGCCGGGAGCACGTGACCGCGCTTCTACCGTTAAAGCCCAGCGCTCCAGCGCTCCAGCGCTCTTCTCCCTTTTATCCACGTAGGGAGGTTCTGTCTGTTTGGGACCGCTGCAACTGGTTTTTCGTCTTCCAAATTGTCAAAATTTTTTACATGAGGTCTGTGTGAACAAGTTGTAGTTTGATGTCGTTCTATTGAGAGTTGGGATAATTCCTACGATATTGAACTAGACACGTCGTGGGGTGGTGCATTTTTTAGTGACGTAAATGCAGACCTAGAGAAAAAGCTTTTTTTGTGCAGGATGAAGTAGTGGTTTTTGTTGTTGTTTTGTTTTGTTTTCGTCTCGCTACGAAGAATCCTTAGACCATAATATATATTGAATAAAAGGGTTGCCGGATGACGTAAGAAGTCTTTCTTCTACTAAGGATCGCGAAGATTATGGTATGGGCTCTGCTTTTTTAGCAGTTTGGCCGATTGGGGACTAATATCGATATTTGCTCATGACTCTTATTGAGAACGTCCATTTACACGTAATATGTTTTTTGAAAAAGCGCCTGTTTGAAATTGAACAGTATTGAGGGGTCCAGGTTGATTACAGCGATAATTGGATTTTGTGTCACTGTATTTGCAATCGAGAGATTACGTGATTTTATTTTTATTTTTTGGCGCTCCTACTTTTGTAGTTTTGAGGTCAGGATTACCGTATGAATTCCTTTTGTTCTACGGTTTAATTCGATAGCGCGTGACGAGTTATTTTGAAAATGAGCGCCTTGCAAAAATTTTGCAATATATGGAGAACAGTTTAGCTCAGCGGGATTGGATAACCGCTGTGTATAAACGAGAGGTCACGTGATTCTTATGTGTGTCTATTGTGTGGCCATCGGTGTTAACCTATTGAACTATTATACTAAAAGTGAGATGTCACTGTATTGATAAATATTAATACTACTTGCGTAGAATAGAAACCGAAAGTAAAAAATAAAGAACTACAAAAAAAATGGAGGGCGTTTTTGACCGGGATACAGAATGGTTTGACCTGAATGTGCTTCCGGTTCATAGTCGGGACTTGTGAGTCGCAGCCATGCGGAAAATAAAAAAACGTCGATGAAAAATGAAAAAACAAACTATGGATCGATTGTATGAAAAGCCGTCGCTGGACAAAATGGTACGAGGGACTTTTGTATTTTCTTTAGCAAATGCTGGTAATGATGTAGTGGCTGAATTTGATGCTAAAATGACTCCAGCATCTGTGGAGCAGTTCACGGGTGATTTGTTTGAAGTTAACCCGTTTACTGAAATCACCGTACAAAACTGCGGTTTAAATGCCATAAGATTTGTAGACAACGAATTGATAGAATAAAACCGTTTATTATTTGATAATGACTAAAGAGTGTGTGCGTATGTATTTGAGTGTGTGACCTAGCTTCTAAAAGGTGGGGGCTATTATTGTGCTTGTGAGTGAGAAATGGGCATATGGTGGTTTTGTTTGTTTTTCTTCAATATCTTTAACTAAGTTTGGTGTTGTTTTTGTGTGAGATGAGACTGGTGTGATAGTGGCGTTTGTTTTTCGAATGGGAATGTGGTAAAATAGGTTTTGCGATGTATAATGTTAAGATCCCCCCCCCCCCCCCCCCCCCTGTTTCTAGGTTAGAAGAAAAGGAGGGGGCTGTGGGTTAGAGCATAATGTGTCCTCGTAATGGGACTTTTTCTCTTTTCTAGGTAAGAGAGGAATGATAAACAATAAAAAATAAGTAATAGTATTTGAAAGATATTGTTGAGTTTTTGTAGAAGAATATTAAATTAGTGTTTTATTTTTTATTTTTATTTTTTTTAGTGACTGAATTGATAGTCTTTTACACTATAATAATTGATGAAGATGGTTAATTTGTTAACTTTCCCTTTTCGGGACAAATGAATAAAGAATAATGATAAAATAATAGTATTTTGTGTTGAGCTGTATTGAGTTGGCATAATTATGCCTACATCTGTACAGCTGTGGCTAGAAGTAAGATAGTTGAATAAGAAGTTATAAATGTTTTTGAAGTCGACATAATGATAATGATTTTTAATATTTGTTTTTTCTCTGAGTGTGTCATTTCAGAAACTGATGTTTGAGTTCCAAGGCAGATGAGGGTTTGATGGCCTTCACTGATTACAAACTGCGAACGGGATGCGCCCCAGCTGCTGATACGTTGTATTTGCAAGTATTGCTAGTAGCTATTTTGAAGGGGTATTTCAAAAAAGCAAAAAAAAAAAAAAAAAAAAAGCTGTTTTTTACGAAACATTTTTGAGAAAGCAGGAAGTGAACTGTCTTGCTATGATCCCATTTCCTCAGTCTGGCATTCTAGTGCATTGGATCAGCCGGGTGCATTCGTTGGTCGAGGTGAGCGCCTGGAAGGACCGAAAATGTGTCATCGGGTCCACATTGCAGACAGCGTCTGAATGGATGTGGCAGAGATCAAAGGTCAAAAGCCGCAGAGCACAGTCTTCTCCTCCTGTGCCTACAAAAAACATGATGCTCAACTTCCACAATGCCCAGTGACTGTGTACAAGCCTCATTACAGAGATGTCTCCTCTCATCGCTGATACCTGCTGAACTTTGTCTGACACAGCCCTGAACATTGAATTTTGAAAGCTGGTGGTCTGACTAGGATGCGACCCTTCAATCAGTGAAATGCTGCACGGTATATGCAAGGCATTTTTAATGTGTTGAATGGGGACTGTGATCTATAGCAAGGTATTTCAGGAAATTGAAAACGACATGTGTGAATTTGAAATGAGGGATTGAGAAAATTTATTTCAATCTATAGCCTACTAAATTTTTGCCTATATTTTTGGGAGAATCAGTTTCTGAATTGGTACAATGGGAATTTTATTAAAGGAGAGATACGATATACTTTTATTTTTCCCGTGAGGAACTTTTTTCTGGACTTCGTCCAGCTGCAGCTACAATATAGAAAAAATAATAGAATAAAATGAGTAGTAATAAGTAAAAGACTAACTAAGAAGTTTTCACAGTGGTATATATTATTGATATATATATTATCTAAGTATATGTTTTATATACATAATATTGAACCATGCATCTTATCGTACTGAGTTGATGCTATTTAATAAATAATAGCGAGTTTGATGGTTAATTTTAGATTTTTTTTTTTCACAGCACTGTGATTTATGAATCCCAGAAATATTTTTTGTGCTGTGTTTTTTACGAGCCCCACTAATCTGTAAAAGAAGTGAGGTTGATTAGCAGTTTGCTCTTTCGTTTACCTCATAGCCTGATTTAGAGGGTTGAGTTATTTACGACGTCTTTTGAGTTATGAGGTCTCTATTTTATCCTCCCTTTATCTTGACGTGTTTGAAAAAATCAGTGGATCTTTGTCAAAATGAGGGAGTTTATGTTTAAGAAATTAACCAATGTAGACGAATTAGTAGATTAAAAAATGAAAAGGTTTTGAAGTAATAATCCACAGTTTGAATATGACGAAATCTACCAGAGGAAATCGAGCGGAGCAAAGTAAGTCTGAAGCAAGCAAGGACACTAATTCATATTCGCCGGATGAAGGTAATTATATTATATTATATCTTTTATTTTAGAAAAATGTAATTTTGGAGCCCAGTGTTTGCAAAAGAGTATAGATAATATGAATATATGTGGTTTTTCCAGCATGTCACGATTCGGCCGGTCATGGGATTCTGGGAAGAGAATATATGATATGCTAGTAAAATGATTCCTTTCAGGATGGTGATAGGCACAGTTATGCAAATTTAGAACAAATTTAGTCGTGGTAAAAAATTATCTATTATTGAACAAAACCTATTTGAAAAATAAATATTTACAAGCTCTGTCTTATATTAATGAATGAGCGAATGTCATTCAACTCAATCAAAGGCTGGGCTCTATTTCAATGTCACAAAAATAGATCTTTTCCTGTTCCAACAGCACAGGACCTACGGATCTTAACCAAATAACATTTACTAATCCCAACTAACAAAAACTATCAGGGTTTTTCCTCCAAATAAAATTTATGTGGGTTTATGAAAAGACTAAAAACATATTCCGCTCTCAGGTTGATGACGGAAAGGAGAGACGAAATTCCACAACTGGTCTACAAGGCTGCCGGCTATCTCATCAACTGATGATCATCAATCTTATCACCTCCGACCTGGGAGCCACGTCAGCTGACCCAGTGTTCGGTTCTGG
The DNA here is from genome assembly GCF_054856555.1 of Leptonotus elevatus. Classification (NCBI taxonomy): domain Eukaryota; kingdom Metazoa; phylum Chordata; class Actinopteri; order Syngnathiformes; family Syngnathidae; genus Leptonotus; species Leptonotus elevatus. The sequence continues at coordinate 7,690,781 of NC_141245.1, forward strand.
AGCGGCCGTTTGGACATCGTTTTGACATCATTCAACGGATCAAGTCAAGTGCCTTTTCCTGGGCAATCATCATGAGAATCACATTTGCAGGCAATCTATTCTGGGGTTCTGCAAAAAAAGCTAACAACGTCATCTTCTCATTCAACAAAGAACTTCATCACGAGATGGCTTCAAAGAACACATATTCGTCTGCCGATACATTGCGACACTTTTTAATGAACAACATTTTATGTTAAGCCTCACATATGTTATGCTTATTCCACTAAAAATCTTTTAAATGTATCAAATTGTTTTTTAATGTCATATGATTGCTAAACTACCTCCTCTCCTGCTAAAGGGATGTTTTAATGATAATTATTTCCACCACACAACCATTGAAAAAAATGTTTTAATGTGTTGAGCTCTCATGAGCTCAAATGAGGGAATGTTGAGTTATTAACATTGTTTTTCAGTTTCAATTTATATTTTAGCCGTTTTGGATTTAGTTAACTCAGTATAGCTCAATGAATAGTATGGTCTATTGTATTCTTATCTGTCTCTTTTGCCTGAGAAGAAAAGGGCAACGGGTTTCTCTTCCACTGTTATCTAGAAGGGAGTGTAGTCTAGTACCGGTCTCAGTCGGTTGAAGAATCCAAGGACAGGCTGATGTATTATTGTTTTTCTCTAATCTGATTTATACCTATGGGAACTTGCTGAACTTGCTGATGGGAGGAGACTTTTCGTATTCACCCACTTTTCAATAAATAATGATGTGCAGGAGGAGGAGGAGGACACTTTTGAACAGAACACTGTTTGGGTGACTTCAATTGTGTGATCAGAAGCTTCTGTTATAATGATACCTTTGCAAAGGGACTTCTTCACCAGAATCTCACCATTCAGTTAATTGAACACGCAAAGAGTAGAATACAAAAATTGTCTACTCTAACATTACGTTAGCATGCTAAACTCGTTGTGAAACCATTAAAACACCTACAATGTCAGTTTTAAACCATACTTTTGGAAATAAAAAACAGTCGGGATAATATAAAGACATAACCAGTTGGTCACTGTACACTTTTTGGGGGGTAGAATATCCATTAGCTAGCTGCTAATGCTGCTGGCCTGTACAGGCCATACTTTTATGTAACACAACATATTGACTGATTATATTTGTGATTTGCAATTGTTTCGTTGTATGTTTAATGTACTAAATAAGATACTTAAAGTGAATTACATTTCAATTCAGGCCTTTTTAGTGTGAATGTGGTTATTTTGGAGCAGATATGCCAGATGTAGGGTTTTGTCCTGTATTTTGTTTTGGTTACACCAGATTGTATACATGTACGTACATTTAAGTTTAATATTGAAAATGTGAATGTTATTAAGCCGTAGTTTTATATTAAGCTAGTAGATTAGTTAAATACTGTATAACTCTCTGCACATTTTGTGAAGACTTTTTTTTTTTTTTAAATTGAGCCTTCTTCGGACCTGGATTCCTGGAGTTCTATCTCGTCAACCCTTCTTCATTCACTTGGTGCCTGGATCTCATCTCGTCTCTACTCAACGCTGCAACCGTTCCCTTGGATGTCGAACACTGAGTATTAAAGGGGAGTTAGGAACATTTTGTTTTTTTGTGCATTCAGGGTGTGTTTACACATTTTGTTTAGACTTTGGACTGAGTTTGAATATTTATTTTCCATTTTTTTTTCCTGAGATCTCAGGTGTACTGGTAATTGCTATTTTTTGGTATTTGCTAATGCTGATTGCGAGTGAAACTTTTCAATATATTTACACATTCTAAATTCAAACACAATTGTGTTTCTGTGCTTCATTTGCGGTGTATTCTACTATAGGGTTTAGTAACAGCCAACCTCCTCATCGAACCTAGACCTAGATAACCCTGACTTCAGGCTATTAGAGCTGTCATAGACTGTCTTACCTTTAGTAGGCTTACATATACAGTACATGCAGTTTCAAGCATGCAAACCCTTTATCGTTGATTTTGAGATACAGTATTAATATCTTGGATTTTCATACCTAGACATGGCTATAAAAACAACAAATCATTTAGCCCTACCGCAAATATGACCAGCTATAGCAAAGGAGTTTACATGGTCAGCAAAAGTACAGTACATGCACGCGCACACAGTCTTACCTTGGTGGCCTTGATTTTTGTTTTTGCAAGATACTTATCACTCAACCAAGATCACACCATTGTTTCTTTATATTTTAGTGACTGAGTGGTAAAGAACTCAACAGTAGCATTTCTTAACACCAAAACAGCCACTTTGATAAAATAAATTAAATATTACAGCAACTCGGTGGGGAGGCATGGCTCCCTATGGCCTGCCCGTGGCGAAGGGTGTGGATGCAGGTTAAGTGATTCCACAGCTTGGGGATTAGTTATATTTGGCAGGACTACGGGAGGCAGAGGGTTTGCCACGCCAGCTAGGTCATTGTTGAACTAAGATCAATATAAAATAGTGGAGACACAATTTATGAAATACAACAAGAGTTCACCATGCTTTGCCATGAAATACTCTAAATTTAAGCCTAATGCAGCGGAGAATGCCTAAAATATGAGCATGTCATAAACAGGATAATCCATACTAAAGTGTGTTTAATGCCATTGTGATTTTTGGCAAGCTTATTTTGTCTGTGCTTTGGTTTAGAAACTGGTGTATCTCTTACATGTCAGTCAGGCAGGAAGAACATGTAATGGATAGAATTAGACATGAAATACTTTAAATACTCTGTAACATAAAACTGATCTGATTCTAAAAATATGGTGTTTGGAATAAAATGTATTCATTTCTCACTTAAGATGAACCTGGGCTAAACTACAGCCCTCTTCTACACATCTGGCCTGCGAACCAAACTCCAGGCTGGACAGTTTTTTTCCCCTTTATTTTTATTTTTTTTTACACATTCACAAAGTACAGGTGAAAATCTTTAAGTAGGTGAGGGCTTCAAGAAAAAACAAAACTGACATATTTCAGCACTGCTAAATGCACTGCTAAATGCCACAGAGTCGCTTATGCACTTCCCACGTGGTTCTCCAATAAATGGCATGCCACAGCTTGAACTTACATATTACCTATACTGTTAATTTTTTGATAATACAAAAATAATAATCATATAAGATAATAATGATTACTCCAGAAAATCCTAGGTGGTATCATGCTGACGCTTCCTGCTCTGAACCCTTATGAGGGCACTATTTGCAGGTATCTTGGACATTCACAGCTCATACAAAGTGTCTAATCAGACTGCTTTGATGAAATTCGGTACATTACTCACATTTGTTAACTTGTGTCATGGAAGATCAAATAAGCAAAATCTAAAAAACAACACAAAGAAACAAGTTTACAATCCCCAATTATAATGAAGTTAGGACAATGTGAAAAAAACCTTCCAAATAATTTCCAAATCCTCCTTCAACTATCATCAAATTTGTTATGATTGGTGTCCTGTCTTGCTTGTTAGGTTTTGTTTGCACCTGTACTCGTCATCCTGTTCCCTTGTGTCATCCAATCATCTCCCCCAGCCACTTGTGTCTTGTCCAGGTGTCTCTTGTTGTCTCGTCAGTTGGCCTGTATTTAGTTTCCTGGTTTCGTTCAGTCTGGGTTGGATCATTGTCGCTGTCACCATTCTTGTGTTTTGTTGTTACTTTGATTTTTGGTCTTTTCAGAACTTTGTTGGTTTTGTTTATTCAGAGTTTTACGCAGTTACCCTGTTGGTGGTTTTTGTTAAATAAATTGTTTTCAGTGTTACATGCATCCCTGCCGTGGTTCTCCTGCCTCCCTGCATTTGGGTCCTCCACTCCCAACGTGACAAAATTGAATACACTACAAAGACAAGATATTAACTGTTCAGAAAGATAAATGCTAATTTGTTTTTTATTTTTTGCAAACATTATGTCATTTTGAAAATGATGGCTACAATAGGCTCCTCCAAACTTTGGAACAGGCGCAAAAAAAAATAATAAAAAAAACAGGGAACGTAGAGGAATGCTGAAAAAACACCTGTTTGGAACATTCCACAGGTGAAGACATTATGCGAGTGTCATGACTGAGTATAAAAGGAGCATTACTGAAAAGCTGAGTTATTCACAAGGAAGGATGAGGTGAGAATCACCACTTTGCGAACAACAACAGCGTGAGCAAATGGTCCAACAGATTAAGAACAACCTTTCTCAATGTACACTTGTACACACTGATCTACGGTTCGTAAAATAATCAAGAGCTTAAGGATCTCGAGAACTCTCTGCACATAGCCTAAGTAGCAAATCCAAACAGAAAACCAACATTGAACGCCGTGAATGTCAATCCCTCAGGCATCACTTCAATAGGAAGCCAGCATCATTGTGTGAAGAATATTGCTATATGGGCTCATATATCAACAACATCCAGTAACACCGCTGGCTTCACTGGACTTGAGCTCATCTGAGATGGACTGATGCAAAGTCTGCTGCGGTCTGACGAGTCCACATTCTAAATTCGGATCGGTTGTTAATGTTATCAGTGTAAAGTTGAAAAGGCAGCAACTGTGATTCTGTTAGAGCTCTTGCACATCTGTGACGGCACTAAAAGGTGCAAACAGGATTTGGAGCAACACATCCAAGCAACGTCTTTTTCAGGGACATACCTGCTTATTTTAGCAAGACAACACCAAGCCACATTCTGCACACGTTTTCATAGTAAAATAATATGAGCACTAGACTGGCATGCCTGTCTCCCATTAACGTGTGGCACATTATTAAGTGCAACACATGAAAACGGAGACCCCGAGCTGTTGAGCAACTGAGGTCGTACATCAAGAAAGAATGGAAGAGAATTCCACCTACAAAGCTTCAACAAATAGTGCAAACGCTTATTGAGTGTTGTTAAAAGAAAAGATGATGCAACACAGCGATTAACATGCCGCTAGACAAACAGAGGAGAACAGTTGTGATCATTTGAACATCAAATATCTTGTCTTGTCTGATTATATTTAGTTTTGCTTCATGTTTTTTCCAACTGTGCTTGTTAACCTGTTCCCTTATGTCTACATATCATTTCCCTCACCCACTGTGTCTAGTCCAGGGGCCTCATTTAAAAACGTACAAAAGTACTTACGAACGAAACCCAAACTTAACATACGCAGAAAAAAATTGAGATTTATAAAACCATGCGTAGACACACATACGCACACCGGCACGCAATTTCCCTTTATAAATGCCACACATCCAAACCGGTGTGCGCAGCTGATTCAGCGGCATTCCCCGCCCTAAGTCTGCCTATTTACTCATTAATGGAAGTGCGTATTCAATAATAATGATAAAAAAAGATTTAAAAAAATACAAAGATGTACATTATGAAACCCTCGTTGCAGAGGTTGAGTCGCTGAAGGCCGTGATTATTGGCCACGATTATTGGCCCCGCAGGAAAATATAGAAAAAAAATACAATAATAATAATAATAATTTGGTATGATACAAAGTTGAGCATGAAGAAATAATTTCACCAATCTTATTGTCTTTACTTAATGCACTATAGAAGCAAAAATTAGGAGATCAATAGGCCGCCTCATTATTATCGTTATTATTATTAGTATCTATTATTATTCCCAATATGCTGCTTATGGATCTTCATTGAACATCACCATGGCTGTTTGGACTGCATCGTGAACGCTTATGACAGACTTCATTAACACATTACTTTCCTTTATTTATTTATTTATTTGCTGGACAAAGCGTCAAGCTCCATAGCAAAGATGCTTTTACCTGACTGTAGGTGAAATTACTGTAGGCGTGTAAATTGTTGCGCGACGCGATGATGTAATGCGTGCAGTAATTGTCCACATTAGATGTAATTAATATGAATTATTGCTTGAGGCTTTTTCAAGATAGGTGATGAATGAGAGAAGACGAGCGTTTAAAATGTTTAATTAAGTGTATTCGTGTGCTTTCTGTTCCGCGGTGTACTTGTGTCATCGGAGCAAGTCTGGAGCAAAACAAACATTAATGAGACCCAACATCCGGCATACATGGCGTTTGAGGAATCGAAATGCACCACAAAACTGTTTGTGTCGCTGTTTTCCCATATTTCCAGAATGTGCGGATTGCGTACAGACTTGACGCGTAAAGATTCACGTTCAGTTTGTTTTCTATAAATACCAACTTTAGTGTAGAAATGTTCGTACGCAAACTTTTGGCCTCATTTTGATCGTACGCAGGCTTTATAAATGAAGCCCCAGGTGTTCCTTGTCGGTTGATTGTGTTTGTTGTATCTGTTGAAGTGCTGTCCTGTGTCCTGGCTAGCAGTAACATCTGTTTTTTATTTATTTGTTACCTCGGTTATTCCAAAGTGCATTGTTGTTGTTTTTTTTTATTCAATACTTTTTTGAGAGCCATCCCTGCATTCGGGTCTTCCTAACGACTCCATGCAAACACCACGTCATAATATGTCTGCAGCATATTCAATTAATAACTTGGAATTGGGGGTTTGATTTTTTGTTTATTGTTTTTTAAGGAGGCATGTGTACCTCCGTTCCTTGCGCGCGTTTGTGTTACAGTGCAGACTCCAGCTGATCTCTTCAGTCAACTACCTGAGTGATTGCTTGGTAAATTGCAGCAGTGTGTGTGTGTGTGTGTGTGTGTGTGTGTGTGCGCGCACGTGCGTGTGTGTTTATAATAAAATAATGATGGGATGCAGCTATCTCTTTGCTTTGAATAAACAATGACAGCCACCTCTTATGTACTTCAAAATGACTTAAGTGACCACAAGAGTAGACACTTTCACACAAATAGAGCTTGTAATGAACTAGATCAGTGGGCTGAGTCAATTTCAAATATTCATCCCAAGTTCTCCAACAACATGGACTCATGGTGACAAAAACATCAATGAGTTATCTGCCTCAATGTTTAAAAAGTTGCACCTCCAATGCAGAGAAATCTGTCATATCATAATCACCACTCATTGCCTAAAAGTTACAGGTTTTTTTCTTCTTTCGTTGTTTATTTTAGTTGTTTGTTGAAAAACTCATTGCATTTTTTTGTTATTGATCAGATAAGATGACATTAATGAATACTATCACCATAATACTAGTAGTATTTAAATCATGTCTTTTGTTTCATTTTCAACTGGACCTTTCTGCCTATCTTCTTTTAAATGACTTAATATTTATTTTTCTTATTTTTTCCTTATTTAAAAAAATAAATAAATAAGATATTATTTCTTGTAACAGTTTACTTTTACTGCTTGGCTTTTAGTTAACTGCTTTTTTGCTGACGTGTGCATTTCTTTTATTCTTACATTGTCATTGTTAGTATGGATTGTAAAACACTTAATATCATGTTTTAAAACAAGTGTTAGAAATTTTATTATGAAGCAACCATATATGAATGATGTGACATTGTGAGAATGTTATTTTGAAACTTTCCAGCAATTGTTGTTAGTCAAATCTGGAGAGGAGTTCTCACAGACATTAACATATGTATATATGAAGTCTGCAAGGTCACCAGCAAGGTCACGTTTGCCTTTGAAGCTGCACTGGCTTCAAGTTGATCTTACTGATGTGAGAAACAGAATGAAGAAGTGAGATGGGGGTGGAAAAGGGAAAATGTATCATCGTGTTTCAGGTGTGTGAGGGAAGATTGTTGCCTTTTCCTGACACAGCGTGAAGAGTTTAAATTTGATGTCTGCCCCCACCGTTTACATCAAGAAAATGAAAGTATGAGTGCAAGGAAAGTGGTCTGCTTCTTTCAATCCACTGAATGAGGCTCGGCAGAGCAAGTACATCTCATTGTGTGTGCACATCACGTTGAGTTTATCAGTATTGATTGGACAAAATCATTCAAGTGGCAACAGCCTTATTTATTAAGCTTTCTGTGGGAATTGCCAATTGCATCTTCGGATGCTTTCAAGAATTTCCATTTATGATAGAAGTGAATTTTATCATACGTTTTTATTTAAGCTTTCCAAACTTTGTTTTAGTTAGGTTTTGTTGTTGTTTTTTCCAATCAATTATTTTTAACGAACAAACAACTTTATTCCAGACCCAGGGGGGTCCATATCACAAAACAAAAGAACAATAATAGGATAAAAGAAAAAAAGGAGGAATAATAATGATAAAAATGATAACAACAATGTCAATAGTAAAAACAACCACAATACATTAATTATACCACACCTTCCACAGTGATAAATGAAAAACATACAGGCATGCTCACCAATGGTTCCACTGTCTGGAATAAAACCGACCAGAACTGCGCACAGGATGGACTAAAACATTGATAATGTCATTTTCTGACCTGGATGCCCTACACATAAAACTGAACATCAAATCACGCAGAGTAGCAGAGCAAGTAGGTACACTGACACTCGCAAACAAATGACTGGCACTTGAGCTTCTTAATGCTCTCAACAGCAGCCTCATTGTGTCATTATAAGCCACTGTGAGTTTTCTCATGCTTTCTTGCTTATAGCGGCACCACAAAAGGGCAGTATAGAGATGTACAATAGGCTCTAAAGAGTGAGATTTTAATACTGATACTGAGCACAAATTTACGACACAGCATATTCGCTTGGGCGTAGAGTTTCCGACGCTGCCTGTAAATGTCCTTGTCGTCCGACAGGACACTTGAAATAATATGGCCCAGATATGTTATTTCACTGCACACACACATTGCGTTGCCAGCCAAATGAACGTCTGGAAATGTTGAATGTCTGTCTTCTCTTCTTGTGACTATCATGGCCTTACTCTTTTCAGCAAAAAAAAAAAAGACCATCTAAGTTAGGGGTTTGGCTGTGTTTACAACAAACCTTTTTCAAACTTATGAACCACAACTTATAGTTGCAAACAGTAAAGTGTCTGGAATATATTTGGAATATATAACAAACTTGATCTGATCTACTAGGATGTTCCTGGGTCTGGCTTGAAAAAAACACTTCTAAAGGTTTTGGAGCTGTTTCCCCCCCTTCTTTTCCCTTAAGCCGAGTGGAAGAAATTGTGAATAGTTCCAGATGCTGGTAAATTTTTGGACAAACCCTCAGGGTGTCTGTTAGAAAGCTAAAGATGAAGAAGTTCACTTTTCAGCATGCTGCTCGAGCATGGATCCAAAATTAACAAATAAAAGGGCTTCACCTGAAGGAGAGTAAAGCTTTGTGATGTGGTCGTGAGGTCCTGACTTAACCTTTCAACCCCCCAAAAATTCCATAAAGTGAACTGATTGTAGGCGAAGCCTTCACAGTCTAACAGATTTGGAGGACAGTAAGAATAGGACAAACATGGTCAAGTTATGCCATACTGAGAAAAAACTTTCCAAAAATACTGCACATTTTATGGAAATCAGAAGGTGGCTTAATCAAGTACAGTGGCTTTGTTAGGCTTTCAAAACATCATGTAAATAAATATCAATTCTGTGGTTAAACTAGCACATAAAAATGTATGAACTCATTTTCCTTAACACTTATGGACAAATTCAGTGCCATTTTTCTTCAGATGTTCCACTGCAACAACAAATGGACAATCCAATCCATCCATTTTCTATCACTTAGCATGTTCAGGGTCACGAGCAACTTCAAAGCTATCCCAGCGGAATTTGGTTTGGCATGAGTCAAGTTACACCTTGGACTAGATGCTAGCAATTCATAAACAAGAGACAAACACTCACACTTGTATTACCTCAGGTAATTTAGAGTTTTAATAACCTACTTTGTGAATGTGGAGGAACCATGAAAACTCAAACAAGCCGCAATCCAGAACCTTTTGACTGTGAAGTTGACCTATAACATTTGTAGTGCTACTGTAAAAAGTATGGACACTATGCCATTTGACAAAATCTTACTATACTAGGCAAAAGGCTGTTGAAAGTTTTTCATATTCCCTGCAGGGGAATGTTACTTTTGCAAAGCGATTGAAAATATCACCAACCCATTGGCAACATCCAGCCTTTCTCCTCTTGCACGACACATGTATGAGGTGTGTACCATAATTAGTCTGTTACCCAGTTTCACATTATTACATGGCAATTGCATGACAGTTTTAGTGCCCCTCATTATGACTAAGACTGTTCATTTTCTTCCTGGCTTTACAGATTCATCAATTTACTGGCACAGAGATGAATTCCTATCACTAGCTATCTATAAAAAAATGTCAGCTTTCCATACAGGTAGATGCAAACTGTGCTACAGTTTGTCCAATATGGGTTTCTGTTTAAGATGCAGAGTTCAGGTCAATATGTCACACTGACATGTCCATTTTCATCTTAGTGGCACCTACACATATTTTCAAGTCAAAAGAGCAAAAAAAAAAAACCTCAATCGGTTTAGTGATTAGATAATGTGATTAGCAAATACGAGATACACTTAAAAAATTATATTTTAGCTGTGGTTTTGGGTTTTTATTATTCTATTGACGACCCATGACCTGTGGCTGACATCAAGCTTTCATGAATGATGTCATACTCTTGAGATGTCATTGTACATCTGCACATATTCAAGACACTCTATGCTGAATAGTCACATACTTTATTTGGAAGTGGCGTCCCCTCATGAACATTAATCCCAAATTGATGTCTCCCAGTCCGGCCATAATGCATGCAACATTGGTTTCTTGTCGATCCCAAAGCAATTTTATTCTGGGAGAATTAAGAAACAGCCACAGTAGGAGTACAAGTTTGTCAGCATTGTGTCCATGAATTATTTATAGAAATGAAGATCAGTAATATCATCAAAGTTTGCTAACTTGCTCTGTATCATTCTAAAGCAGCTTTTTTAAATTATGTCCTAACACATAACTTTAGGCTTAGAAAGAGAGATCTTGGTTGAGATAACTTTTGTTTTTCACCCTTTGCCTCCAGGGAAGTATCATACTCTACACATACTTTATGGATTAGTGAGAATTAGGATGACTTTTTGTCAGATTTGAGCCCATAGGACCGAACACCCTTTCAAAGCAGTAATTTTATATCATATATGCCAGTGGTGTCCAAACTTGGTCTTTGAGTGCCGGAGTCCTGCAGGTCTTGGATGATTCCCAGCTCTGACGAAACTGTTTCCAATGAACAGGATCGTTATCAGGCTTTTACAGATCTGGCTGATGAGCTTCAGATGTGTTGGAAAAGAGAAACATCCAAAACCTGCAGGACTCCGGCCCTAGAGAACGGTGTTTTGGACACCACTGATTTTTGTGAACACATGTTAAAGATCTGGTTCATCTAAGACAGCAAGCCCCCCAGTTCACAGGTCTAAGATGAGTACAGTATGTTGATAACTTGTTATGATGCATGGGCTCCAGCTGGCATTTGGCTGCAGACTTCCCAAAATAAATAAAACTGCCAAAACCTGGCATGTGTAAAAAAACAGCCTTGCTTCTTTCTGTCAGACCCGTGGCACCTTGGGCCAATTAAGATCACTCTCTGCAAACTAACCTTGGGAGTTTAAATTATATTCTGGTTTATAGCAGCATTGGCCAGAGGTGTTATCGAAGGGCCCATTTCTACGGAATTAGCGCAGCAGGCCATGTAAAATGATTTTAATCTAGCATGAGCATTATGTGAGCGTTATGTGGTTACATTCAGGCCTACTTGAGGGGGCCAGGGGTTTTGCCAGAGGTGCACAGCACAGTTTTAAACACACAAATACACACAATTGTCTAAATTTCTTCATTGTATTTATAGTATGCATTCATGGAACTTATTAATTGTATTAATTAGCTGACAAAACTAATGTCATTCCGTGGTTCACCGGCAGCTGATAAGAGTAAGGCTCGTGGCAATCAAGGCTAGCCTCATGTCATTAGCTTTTGGCTAATGTTATACAGTGAAAGGTACGTGTTGGAGCCACATTGCTTTATTTGAGATATTTTACGTTTGACAATATTGTGTTTATAGTTTAGGCTCAATGTTGTATTTTATAATTGTAAACCTATTGTATATACTTTAGTTTTGGAATATTTGGAAGGATGACACCCCCTTTGCGTTATTAAGGTATGGTAGGCTTATGTCGGCATTGATTAGCAAACACATGGCAGGTGTAAAAGAGGACGTGCAACGTGGAAGCTGGACTTTTTGCCTTTTTTGCTTTTACACAGACGGGCTAGACAGACAGTTTTTTGACCACTTTTGCATTTTGCATACATTTTGTTTTTTGGATCACTTGGAAATGTGAATTGTGAATTGATTGGAAATCGTTTGGATCACAATACACCATTTGAACTTTCATTATGGACTATTGGATCGTTAGAAAGTGTGTCGGAAACCCTACCCCGATTTGAGCCAGCCTGGACATTGAAAGCAGGTACTGTCCGTGGTATTGTGCGAGCTTCCACTGTTCATTAGTGAGCACTACTTTACGAGAGCAACAACAACTGCAATTGCCATGCTGTCAAACATGAATCACAATTATCTACAATTATCTACTAAAATTGTTAATTTCACCCAGGATTTTATTAAATATCTGGAAAAATTAGGATAACGGATGTAAGGAGATGGCGTTCAGTGAATTCCATAATATATACTACGGAAAGTCTGTAACATTTGGCAGCTCTGGTAATGTAGTTGAGGCTTGCTTCCTCACATCCTTGAAATTGTAGTTGGGAGACTTTCACAATTCACAGTTCCAAACATTTTTCTTTCTTTTAATGACACTCTTGAGAGCAAAGCTGCACTGATGATAATCTTGCCAGATGGCAGAAGCAGTAAAGCTCTATAAGCATTTTTTTCCTTTGTTCGAAAAAGGAGAAAATAGTTCCCTTTGCCTTGCAGTTGGGTTGTTGGGTACAAAAACAGGAAAAAGAAATAGATGCTTCGATATGTGCTGTGAATGAAGAGCTCACAAAAGGGGATAAAATGTAAAATGCTTCTTGGAACCAGCCAGTAGTACAAACCCAAATCCAAAAAAGTTGGGACACTATACAAATTGTGAATAAAAACTGAATGCAATTATGTGGAAGTGCCACATTTCCATATTTTGTTCAGAATAGAACATAGATGACAGGTCAAAAGTTTAAACTAAGAAAATGTATCATTTTAATGGAAAAATATTTTTGATTGTAAATTTCATGGTGCCACCAAATCTAAAAAAAGTTGGGACAGGTAGCAATAAGAGGCTGGAAAAGTCAATTGCACTTAAAAAAAACAAACAGCTGGAAAACCAGTTACCACTAAGGTCCATTGGCAACTTGATTGGAGCGTAAAAAGAGCTTCTCGGTGTGGCAGTGTCTCTCAGAAGCGAAGATGGGTAGAGAATCACCAATTCCTCCAATGTTTGCGCAGAAAGATAGTGGAGAAATATCAGAAAGGTGTTTACCAGGGAAAAATTGCAAAAAGGTTGAAGTAATCATCATCTACAGTGCAAAACATCATCCAAAGATTCAGAGAATATGGAACAATCGCAGTGTGTAAGGCTCAAGGCCGAAAAATCATACTGGATGCCCATGATCTTCGGGCCCTTAAACGGCACTGCGTCGCAAACAGGAATGCTTAAAACAGAAAACAACAAATGCAGAAAACATTGTAGGTGAACACAATCCACCGTGCCAGCCGCCGTTGCCAGATGAAACCCGACAGTACAAAGAAGAAGCCATTTCTAAAGCAGACCAAGGGGCGCAGGCGTTTCTCTGGGCCAGGGGTTATTTCAAATGGAGTGTGGCAAAGTGGAAACCTGTTCTGTGGTCAGACGAATTACGATTCCAAGATCTTTGTGTAAAACTGGGGCGCTATATCATACTGACTAAAGAAGACAAATACAACATCATCCCTTTAAGAGAAGATCTTGCATTTCTCAACACGATAATGCCAGACCACATGCAGCACCAATTACAACACCATGGCTGCGTAGGAAAATGATTGAGGTATTGAAATGGCCAGCCTGCAGTCCACTTCTTTCACTTATAGAGCACATTTGGCGCATCATAAAGGGGAAGGTGCAACAAAGAAAGCCCAAGACAGTTGAACAGTTAGAGAGACGCGTGTCAGACAAGAATGGGACAGTGTTCCTATTTCTAAACTTGACAAACTTGTCTCCTCGATTCCCAGACGTTTGCAGACTGTTGTAAGAAGAAAAGGGGATGCCTCACAGTGGTGAAAATGGTCATGTCACAACTTTTTTGAGATTTGTTGACGCCATGGAATTTAAAATCAACTTAGTTTAAACTTTTGACCTGTTCTCTATGTTCTATTCTGAATAAAATATTAAAATTTGGCACTTCCACATAATTGCATTCAGTTTTTATTCACAACTTGTAGTGTCCCAACTTTTTGGGAATTGGGTTTGTATGACTAGCTAGGTAATACACCAGTGTTTTAAAACAATCCACTTCATATAGAATCTGAATGTTAAACATTTAATGTTTATGTTTAGAGTACCAAATCAGAGATGGCCCTCCCATAATGCAATTATTAACAAGGGCCTGTCAAAAATTTTTACATTTTCATCAATAAAAAAAACAATGGTGATGGCTAAAACATTTACATCACCAAGTTCAGCATCGGGCCACTAAAAGAAATGAAAAATACAATAACCAAGCAGCAGGTCTTCACAATGTATGGATAATGCTGCTAACATGAGAAAAGATGTTTAATGTGGTGCAATCACCACATAATCAGAAACTGTATTAGCAGAAGCTGTAAGAACCATGCATAAATCACAATGCATATAAAAACACAATGCATATAAAAACCTTGCAAGATACAGATGGAATAGGACTGCAATTACTCTACATATCTTCTGGACAATAGCGTTTTAAGGGTGACAATGACACAAAGATATGAAGATAAAGTTTTACCTCTACTCAGAAATATGAAAAATGAATAAGAAGTGTAATAAAGGCATTCACTGTCTTCTGGAGACGTTCTCAAGTAAAAATAAGTCTTTAAATTCACAAGCACAAGCCTTGGTTTGTCCTGTATTTCTTGATCCAACTCCATACTATATTTCTTAGTGAAAATGTCTTCTTCACCACAACCACATCAAATAAACGAGGCACAACATACCGTGTTTCTCCGAGACTGATAGCATAACTTCTTCACAGAATAAATATACAATGTCAAATGTTACATTATAAGATGTTGTGTTAGATTTAACTATATGATGGTGTGCCTTAGCCATATGTCATAGCAATACATTATTTTTAGCAATATTTATGAGCTGATGCAATAGCAATGTTTCAGTCTAGTGTGTGTGTATGAACAGAGCTGGCGCCATTTTAAAGTCAGCTACTAAAGCATGTAGAAGTGACAGTTTTGAGTAATGTTTCCACACCATAAAAAAAAAAAACAGAATAGGCAGGAAACCGCAAGAAGGAACATGGTAGATAGAAAAACATAGGTGTCATTTGTTCCGTTGAGCTGAAGGTCAGGTTAAGTGCATCAAGGTGTTTGTTTGTGCAGATGCAGAAGAAGAAATGAAGGAGCCTGCTTGGCTTGGCCAATCAGAAGACGACTGCGGTTAAGAAAGGAAACTTGCTGTCCCAAGGCTTGAATACTTTAAAGGGGTTTAGGGAACGGTAGAGGAGAGTTCTGACTGGTTCAGCTCTCCTGAGCATTTCTGCTGTAGGGTTAGGTAATCAGACCCCAGAGACTTTGTTATTCTCCTCAAACATTGTGATCAATAAATGGTAAAAGGTATTCAACTTGTCCTCATCTTTCCACTCTTCCCAGAACAGTTTAGTTGCCATCAATGCATATTTAAGAACACACAAAGCAAATCTTTCTTACAGGATATCCACTTAAGGTGAATCATTGGAAATGATTTAAAGGTGCCATATTAGTCACAGCCTTGACTATCTGAATGCTATCCTATAACAGTCTATAATATGCTAGCCATTGAATATCTCTCCCAACAACAATTTACTAAACCAAGCCACAAGGTTGTGCCCAAGGAAAATCACACCTAGCTCTTTTACTGCCACGTTATCCCAAAAAACAACCCCGACAGTGCCAGCCGATTTCGAGCATTCTAACTAAACTTTTAAGGCAAACAGAATATTGTGTGCTCTGACTACCTAAAAATGGTAGTACCAAATGAAAGATCGTGTTCCATTCTTTCATTAGAAAAAAAACATGTTTCTACCTTATTCCGTTCTTTAGTAATCACCATTTGAAAATAGGTAATTTGAGTGACATTGAGCGAAAATTGAACAAATAAGGAGAAAATAAGCTTTTTGTGAAAAGATAAATTTTCTGCACAACAGTGACTTTGACACTGATATTTTTTTGTTTAGTGACGCAATGTGAATTACATTAAATGTGACAAAGGCTTTGATCATTCACGTCATCCTTGAAAACAGACTATTTCATGATGAAATATAGTTATTGTCTCTCAAACTCCGCCAATTCTTCCACTCTTTTCACAAGTCGTATTTTCTTTTTAGAAGATAAGTCTTCTTTTGTTTGAATGAAGATCCGTCTTTTGTCCATGTGTTCTCGATAAGTCAATTTTTTCTCAATTGTCGCGCCCTTCTGGCAATGTCAGCATTTCGTTTTGTGAGATTTTCATTGACGTAGACATGTTTACCTTTAAGCTTGTAGCTTTCTCTCAAAAGAGCAATCTTTTTCTTCCTGTCAACAAACCTGATCAGAACTGCCGGTGGTCGTGTCCCCCCAGTTGGAAGCGAAAAGCATATCTGAATGTGCACTGGATCCACAATTATTCCCAAATCTCTAAATCGAGTTGTTACTTGCTGTTCCACAGTCTCGTTCGCTGAAGTTTGGACAGAATAATTTCCCCTTGTGCCGGCGCTGCTCACGCCGGAGGGCCGCGGTGCGATTTAATCTGGATACCTGTAACTATCACATTGTTTATACGAAGATTCTGTTTCAAACCACTTTTGTTCCAAGGCGACAATGCGTCAATCTTTTTCTTGTGTATCTTTCTTCAACTGCTGAATTTCCTGCAGAAGTGGCTCGATGCGCTTTTTCATTTCAAGTATTTCACCATTTCTTAGTTTTGCAAGAGAAGATTTTATCTCCTCAGTCTCGTCAACTCTTTTTCCGCCAGGCATATTGCAACAATGTAGTTAAAAATCCCAATGTCAACAAAATAGAAGTCACGAGTGATTGCAGGAGCGAGTACAGATGTGTCCTTCCTCGACAGATGCGTCCTTGAGTCTGATTATTATTAGGCTATATGTGTGTGTAATGTTTATTTAGTTCTTTGAAAAACTTCTATTGACACATTCTGAACATCTGGGCATTTCTGATACTTCCCCAATGCAACGCAATGCAAATGCTTCCTTTATACAGTGAAACCAAACAGCAGATTGTAATGCTTTTGCCTGTGACTATCATACAAGCCACACCGATTGTTATAGTAGTCAAACGACATCTCATCACATTTTGAAATCAAAATAATCCTCACAAATCAAATTACAACGATCCAAAATTCAATGCTTTTCGATAAGCGGATAGATTTCATTCACCAAAATGACCGCCATCTTGACTTGTGACATCATCTTGGAATTATCAATAAGGTATTCCATAGGCGCAAAAGTTCCCTTTTTCCCCCCAAAGCACTTGCCCCCCAAAATGTCTGTGCACGCCACTGATTTCATCAGATTCATCATGCTTCGTTATAATGTCATTCTACGGGAGCCCATTAAAAAGAGATACAATGCTGCCATCTGCTAGGCATAGTTAGTGGGTGTTTTGGGATTTTACAACAACCAATGACAAGGCAGCGCTGCACAGACGTTCCACTGCCCATTGAGAAGAAAAAAACATAGTAAACGTCAATTAACGTTTTTGGCAGCATTCATTTGGATTTTAGTATATGTCATGAAACATTTTTGGCGGTAAAAGAGTTGGTATACACACAGTGTGTAGATACAGTTGCAACCAACCCACATTAGATTTATGTTTGGCCATTGGGCTCACAGGCCAAAGACAAAAATAACACAGGCCAGTCACCCTCTTGGCTGTGTGAACTGTTAACTGAGGACTAAAGAAACAGTAACAGAACACTAATTCTAGGTACACACATAAAGACAATTAGGCTGTTTTTGTCCTGATTTTGTCTCTTCCCAGCCAAGGACGGCAATGCCTGACAATCTTATGTCTTAGAAGACCACCGCCGCATACCAGGATGAGCCTTGAAGGACTGGTTTCTTGACCAGTGGTGGAAGAGAGTCTCTGTGTGTGGTGTGCACTGTTGAGATTATTGGAGTACCCCCCCCCCCCCCCCACACACACACACTGTACAGCCAAAACTGTTAAAAGCCCTTTTTTTCATCATGTGTGGGGTCTGCCAAACACAACAACAACAAAAAATCTCAAGATTTGAAAAATCATTATGTGTGTACTGTGTACCTGAGTGCTACAAAAATTTGGAGACACATTCACAATTGAAGCACTATTCTGTATTATAAATAAACCATGAGAAAGACAGACAAATGAAACTAATGGCTGTTGCTACTGATAGAAGAAGAGTATCCACGTTCACAAACTAGACACTAAACAAAACAAATGAACCCACAAATTCAAGCTCATTTAAAAATCAATCAGAGCATCACCTCAGCGACTTCCCCTTGACACCTCGCTTCATCTCTCTTTCGGTCTCTCTGTGCACTGCTGCTGCCTCTGCCCTCTCTGATTGGAACTTCTGAGCCATAACAGCATTACAGTGATACAGAGGGGTAAGAAATGCATTGAATAAAGTAATATATACTAATTTTTCAGGTGTCTATTTTTCAATAAGCACACGAGAATGTGCAGAGACAGCCACTGCATGTTATTTTCGACAGTCTGTGAACTAAATGTTGACATACAGGTGTGAAATGCAGTTAATTTGGCAGGCTTCTAGGTGAAGTGGAGCCAAAATTGCACAGACCTGCTACTCACTCGCTCTCAATTACAGATTTTAAATTTGCAATTGTGAGCAAGGTAATGATGGTCCCTATCACTACACTATGGAACGAGGCCGTTCATTGGTTATGAATGTAGCCGACAGGGAAATTCATCATTAATGTGTCTGTGAGGTGTTTTTCAATAATAAAATAACATGACTTTCTATAGCGAGTTTCTCAAATTATTTGTTTGGCACAGTTTTGACACCCCGATGTCCTTCCTCAGGCATCCCATTCATTTTTTATTATTTTATCTTGGCTGGCAACCGGCAATGGCTGCGCATTAGGGCAATCAACCGGGTATCAAAAGGTAAAAAGTAGCAGCATATATACAACTATCCTTCATCCACTATCCATACTGCTTATCCTCACTAGGATTGTGGGTGTGCCGGAGCCTAAAACTCAGCTGTCTTTAGGCGGTAGGTGGGGTACACCCTGAACTGGTCACCAGCCAATCACAGATACAACAATTTTGATAATAATGAATCATTTAGTAACAATAATTAGCATAAAATTATTTCAGCCTTTCGACAGTAAAATTCTCTAAATTCTTACGAATGTAGACAGATTGTATTTTGTGCTGAATCAAAACAAGACAGTTCCAGAAAACTGCTTTTACTTTATAAAACAATGATCTACATTTTGCCCAATTTTCTGACCTGTTATGGACCAACTCAGTAGTGTTAATTTCGTGACCGAAATCTAAACAAAATTTATTTGGTCAACACACATTTTTCACCGGACTAAAATTTGACTAGATTAAACCCTCATTAATAAACAATAACTGGGACTAAATCAGTATGCATTTCCGTCGACTAATGAAGACGAGACAAAAATGTACTTCACTTCATAAACACTGGACTAAAATCTGTGGACATTTTAGTTCATGAACAAAAACAAGACAAATATTGTATGATTTTCCTGTCTGCTAATCTGTCTCTGTGACACTGTCATGTGACACACAGTGGGTGTTTCACTGTGTCCCTTTCAAATCTGCAGCTAGCGAGTGCAACATGCACAAACACATGGGAAAGACGGATTGTGGATTCACGATGAACGGTTAAAAAAAAAACACGTAAATGATAGCTACAATTTAGCATGAATCCAACAGCTATTACGTTACAACAATGATGTTAATCCGACCGCTAGCTGACTAATGCTGGCTAATTTACTTGCTTGTAGCAATGAGCCAGAATTGTGTGTGAAGTTTATCATCAAAAAGGTGAGAACATTTGATGTGAAATAGTTTTTAATCCGGAATGTTTAACATTTTCTGCTGGCAAAACAAAACAAAACATATACAGTATATATATGGGTAAAATGATTGTCCTGACTAAAACTAGACTAAAAAGTTGACAGTTTTTGTTGACAATTACTAGACAAATAAAATGATGTTTTCTTGGACTAAAATGCTCGATTTATAGTTGACTAAAAATGGACTAAATAAAAACAGGATGAGGTTAACTGACTATGATAAAAACTAACAGCATGATTGAAATTAGACTAAAACTGAGACTAAATTTAAAAATGGCGGATAAAATTAACACTACAACCCAGTAACTGAAGCATAATCAATTTATGGAAAAAATAACAGTCAGTTTAATTTATTAGAAAAACAATCATAACTGGAGTCATGGTATGAATAACCTGTAATTGACATGTAGTTGAACCAGAAGCCCAGATGTGTTCCCAAGCAGGAGCTCTCAGTTTCTTTTTTTCTTTTTTCTCAGTTTCAAAAACGATGGTGAGTACATCATCTCGCACTCTTGTGTGTTATTGGTTAACTGTCATTGATTTGGTTTTGTTTAATCATTAAACAATACCAAATAAACAGCAATACTTGGTTAATACAGTAAACGGTAACCGGGGGGAGAATTTGTATCAGATTATTCAATTTGTTGATAGAATAACTGATTCAAAAAATATTAGACCGTGTCAGCTGTAATTGAAAGGTTTCTGACAAACCATTTGAATTTGTAGGTAGAAATGTTTAAGTAATAAGTCATTCACGTGATTTGACTTTCCCGGGTAAACATTGGCAACTATTTAAATCAGTGTAATATAAAATTGTAGAGCCCCATTATGAATACATACTGTACATAGAGTAAATCACTTCAATTTACAACAGTTGTTATGATATTAAAACAGCATCCTATGGCTAAATGAGCTATTCGACACAATAACTATGGCCCAATTCCAATACCCCATGTTTTATATATTAGCTTTAATTTTTTAATTTAAAATGTTTTTTGTTCCAAAAGTGGACTTAACTGGACTTAACTCTTTGACCGCCATAAACGTTATAAAACGTTTAGCATAAACCTACGGAAGGGCGCCGAGGACGTTAAAAGACGTTCACTATGTTTTTTTGTTTTTTTTTGGGAAACGGGTGCAGGAAAGCCTTGGGCAGCTGTGCTGAAAGTATCAGGCAGATCTGGTTAGGATAAGGACTCGTTTTGGCCCCTAGATGGCAGCGATGACTCTCTTTGCACAAGGTTGGATGGGCCGCCCACCGTGGGCGTCAGTAGAAGACGTGAGGCGGAGCTAGAGTGTTGAGGGGACAATGGCTGATGAAGCCACAATGGCTGACCAAGCAACCGGTTGCAAGCAGCTCACGCTTGAGCATTTTTTTCAAAGACGGAAAGCATCGATCAATACTAAAAAGCGCATTGATGTCGACGATGATGATGACTCCGAGCTTGACGCCAAAGTTGGAAGCCTTGACGCGACCGTTATGATCACGTAGTAAGCCTCACCGGCTAAGCGCGGCTAGCGCTGCTAAGGCCGGAAAACGCGCACAATAACCGACCGGGTACTTCTACACAATCGGACATTCGATCGGGCGATGGAGAGTTGGCATCGACCAATGCAGATTGATGATGATGATGATGGTGAATCCCGAGGTTGACGCCACAGTTGGAAGCCTTGACGCGACTGTTATGATCACGTAGTAAGCCTCACCGGCTAAGCGCGGCTAGCGCGGCTAGCGCTGCTAAGGCCGGAAAACGCGCACAATAACCGACCGGGTACTTCTACACAATCGGACTTTCGATCGGCCGATGGAGAGTTGGCATCGACCAATGCAGATTGATGATGATGATGATGGTGAATCCCGAGGTTGACGCCACAGTTGGACGCCACAGTTGGACGCGGCCTTTATTCTCACGTCATAAAGCATCACCGGCTAGCTCTGCTAACGCCGGAGCTCCACATGCGGACATTTTGTCGGACAATGAAGAGTACCCCGAGTCCAATGCATATTCATCGGAGGAGCGGGTACAGTCTGATCACGGAGAAGACACTGGTTCTGGACTACGATGCCACCATGAATGGAGTGGATAAGATGGATCAGAACATCTCTTACCACCCGGTATAGCAACTGAAGGACATGAGGAAGCCAGACGTAACACCACCGTAACGTAACCGTAGCATGATCCTGATATTAGACTTGATGGCAACACACACTGCAGTATATACTTGCTATTCCCCGGAAAAAACGGCCTGCAAGAAAGTGGAGCTTTTGCACGCGAAGAGCCAATCTGTTGTGCAAATGCTGTTGCGTCTCCTTGCACGCAGGGGAGAAAAAACAAAAACAAAAACTGTCGTTGAAACATCCACATATTTGTAAATAGCACCACAGTTGCACACATTTGTAAATAGTTTGCCAAATTGTTGTCAAATTGTTACACTGTTGAATGTAAATAAACGTATTTTGCTATCAAAAAACACTTTTTCATTCTTGGTGGTAGTGTTTTATAGAAGTAAAGCACTATTTAGGTGTTTGTGGCATCATTCATGGACAAAAAGAAGTGTAAAATTCACTAGAATGCATGAAATAATATCGTTTCACTAAAAACTTGATTTCTCCGTATTTTGGTCCAAAACAGGCGAAATTGGGTCAAACTAACCATTTTCTATTGTTGATTACTAAAGAACGGAATAAGGTAGAAACAAACTTTTTTTTCTGATGAAAGATGAAAGTCCAGTCTTTCATTTGGTAGTACGTGTGTTTCCATAGTCCAAACAGAACATTTTCTGTGGACCTTGAAAGATCAGTCAAAATGCTTAAATCGGCTGGCACTGACGGCATCCCTTTTCTGAAAACGTCTGGCAGTCAAAGAGTTAAAGAGGACATCTACACTATGAAAGACTGATCCACCAATGTTATAGACCATAAAAGTGTACTTCAATGACATATATATTGTCTAGTTGATCTTACAGAAAAAATACTTTGGTTAAATTAACCAGTGGGGAGTTTGCCCAAGGTAAGCAGAGCTGCGTTGAGTCTCATCGGATAACATTGTAACAGCTTGAGCTTCTTAAGGGACACTTGCTTGAAGAAGTGCTGGTGTTTGTCTATGTGTGAATGTGGCATATACACAGACTGAACACATTTCAATGCCTTCTTTCCACACTCCAAGCTCTGAACTCACTTGCCATCGAGCAATTGAGATGCTGCTGGCTGTCATTCTAACGTAGGCCCCCATTAGCTCAGTAGTATAACTGACTGACTGATTGGATGACCTGACTAGATGAAGGCTGGCTCACTGTTCAAGGCAGAGGGCTAGTTCCAGGATAACAACTAAAACATGTTGCAAAAATCTACATAATTCTTGATCCTTGGGGCATTTTGAAACAATGACACAAACAACTTTGCATTATTATTGTAGTATGTTTATGCAGACTCAATCCAGGGTACTGTATTGGATTTCGTGCATTCCCCTCAACCCGCCTTTTTATACTGCCTCGACACATATCGAAACTGGATCAAGAAAAAAACCTCATCTTTAATAGTATGTACATTGGATGGTTGCTTCTTAGGTTATTAAAATGGTACTCAGACACAATCTGCTTCCTCCTCAGGTCATTGAATCGGTGGAGGCTGGTGTCTGTGGATCTCACTCTGCTTCGTTTGTCCTTCCTTCCTTTCCTCAGTCTCTCCTTTGGTCTCTTGAGGTCTCCCTGATTTTTTGGATTTGTTGGAATTTAGATGTTTCTGGAGTTGGTGAACGGTATGGGATTTTTTCTAATAGGTTTTTGGTGAGCTAACAAATACACACACCCTCGCACACTCGCACATACACATACTCACCCACATACATAAAAAAAAAAAAAGAGCAATGATGATGACATTACTGAATGAATACTGAGCTCTTTTTGAAAAAAATAAAAAATAAATGGTCACTTGTTCCAAGGCACTAACTATACATTCATCAGATCGAGTGTCAGCAAACAAGACCTTGGTGCCTTCAATACAGAGTGAAGGATCGCATGCCAGAGCTAGGTCAAGTGGACTGTCTGCTGTCTATGCTCAAGGTGTACATGATTCATGCTCACAAGCAACTGAAAGACTAACAAGCATTCTCGCAAAGGCAAAGTGATGAGGCCAAATATTGCAATATTTAGAAATTTGGATGGCTTACATCGCTCCTCTGTTTTATGTTATACATTTTTAAATAGTGGTTTGATATAACTAGTTACAATTTCTCTCGCAATACTAATGTGGAAAAGTCATGTTGAAAATAGACGGCTGTATTAAATTTTGATACAGTAATACATTTGTTTTAGGAAATTAGAAACTTCTAATACCAGCAGTAACTCACAAACGTGCATTTAGCTCTTACACTTTAGTTATAATTATCTCTAATCTTCATGGGACAACACTCAAGAGATGACACTTTGTTACAATAACAGTGTAAATGTACTCTTCTCTCAAAACAACTCACAGCCATTTTAATGTCTAAAATGCTGGAAACCAAATTAGGTACATCCCAAATTGAAAATGTTATTGTGCCCAATAACTCCTCCCCAATGTCACGAAACTCTTTAATTTCTACCAGGTTTTCGGTGTCAAGGAACAGCTGGTGTGTTACATTATTGCTCTCAGACTCTCTCATACTTGTCACTTGGAGTTAAATATGCCACCTCACGGGAACCCTTTCAAGGATCTACAAATATAGATAAATAAATAAACAAAGAAGAAGAATTTCTGTTCCACATGAAGCTGGCCTAGGCTATAATAAGATTATCAGCACCCTGAAACTGAGCTGCAGCACCCTGGCCAAGACCCTACAGCATTTAGAAAGGACAAATTCCACTCAGAGAATCCCTCGCCATGCATGAGCACAACATCATATCCAGAAACGGTCTTGGGAAAAGAGACATTATGAGTACTGCCAACATTGCTGCAAAAGTTGAATAAGGGGGCTCAGACCGCACGCATGGTGGTCATCCCAGAAGGAAGACTCCAACAGTTGAAAGCCAGCAAACAGTTTGTTGAAGACAAGCAGCCTGGAACCATGTAGTCAGATGATGAGACTTAGACTTATTTATAATACTTGATGACAGAACACTATACATTTTGTACTTTGTATTTGTATGTTGTTTGTATGTAATTTTAACTTTGTTTTAGTTGATTCTCTAAGGCCTACAATAGGAAACTAACTAGCATAGTGCTAAATCTGGTGCAGCCATCATTTTAATGTCACTACATACATATTTGACAGATTTAGATATGTCTAAACCAATAAAATGCATAATTTAGATGGTTTCAACACTTCTGGTTCATGATTGGATCTTACATAACCAATCCCAATCGCAAGTTTTTTTGCATGATGTTTATGTTAAAAATGTTGCATATAAGTTTACAACACGTTACAGCCATATCATAGCGGTGTCCACTATAACAACTAAAAACATGAGATAACCCCCAAAACACATTTCCATGTTGTTCTTATGTGGAAAATGAGTCGAAATGAGCAAAAATAAATATTTTTTGCCCAGCAGAAAAAAATGCGGGTCTAAAGGGGCTACATCAACGAAACCTAAACTTATTTGATTCAGATGGTGCCAAGCGTGTTTGGCGTTAACCATGATAACGACCCCAAACATGCCTCTACGTTTACATGCAGGCAATAACCCTTTTAAAACCTGAATGTGGGCAATATTGTGTAAGGCCATGTAAACAGGCGCAATAACCCGAAAATGCTCATATTCGGGTTTTTAAAAACCTTTCATAACCGAAACGCATTTGGGATATCTCGATCGATCGGGGCAATGTTTTTCGTTGTGCGCATGCTTGCTACTTTCTTCTTCGTCTTCTTTTCTTCTTCTTCGCTGATTTGATTAGCAAGGAATCTTGGTCTATGTAGTCACGACTTGTATGGCAGCTCCGTCCTACTTGCTAAAGGAGCCTCCCTTGTATATATTGATTTCTCCACTGCGTTAACACATTATTTTGTGTCTCTATGGCGAAAACGTCACAGCTTGTGCCTATATACACATACAGTAAATACAAGTATATAAGTCTGTGCTACTGGCGTGTAACCCACTGGAAATACTGAAGCCGTTGTCAACTAACATGACGCTTGCAGCAAAGAACCACATTTCGGGAGCGAGGAGGAAACTACGTTATTTAGTGTGGTGAGTGACATAAATATAATGTATTTTATTGAACGTATAGTAAGTTAAAAGCGGAAATTACATTATTTACGTAATTACGTTGTCTGCGTGTCACGGTTCGAACGGGTTATTCCAATCAAGCACAAATGAGCATGTAAACGTGTTACCTCGATTTTTTCAGAAACCGGAATTCTGACCATGACCCGAATATTGATTGCATGTAAATGTAGTCATATGATGACCACTGCTTTGCTAAAGAAGATAATATTGGAACTCACTTGTATGACTGACAATTTTACATTTTAGCAGATTTCTTCAGTGATGTCTGATGAAAATATAGTTAAAAAAACAAACATGATGCCATATTATCCAACTTGCACTGAAGCACCATAACTCTCTACTGAGCCAATGCTGGCTCATACAATCAAAAGGTCAGATAATTTCATCTTCTGCAGTAAAATAATGCCAGCGTACATTGTGAGAGTACATTCCATTTGGCTTGCATTAAGGTTACTGATGTGCATTAAACTCTGACAGCATGTTACAGTCAAATGTGTAGCACACATCTATCTGGGCATTACTTTTGTCAGACCTTCAGTGCATTTTAAAGGTATTCCTTCACCTCATTTTGAGTTGTCCATTCTGAGTTCTTGAGCTGTGCGATACTTGAGATTTTGGTATTGATCAATACCAAGTAAATACCGGTGACATTATTGCCAATACCAAGTACTTTTATGTTCATAAAATATTACGATATTTTAAATCATTGTCCTATTAAATATATATAAATAAATATAATATAAATAACTTTTTTTGGTGTGCAAATTAGCCTTTTTTTGTTAGGTTCTTAAACATGCCATAATATAATATCCTCAACGGAAACATACCAGGGCTGTTATTTAAATTTGCAATGTAGTAATAATCTTGATATTTTTAGTCCCTGTCACTCTTCTGCGCTCAAAGAAACGTCAGCCACCAAAGTTCATCTAGTCTAGTCACATTGCATCAATGATACTTAGATGTTGTGCTACACTAATACTTAGTTCAACTAGTAGTTGGAAAAGCTCAAACAAAGCATAATATGACTCATTGTCATATTATGTCATTCACTGTAAAAATTATTATTTGTTACGGCCAGTGTCGCCCACCGCTGTCATTGGCAGGCTGGCACATGCAAGTGTGCTACAAAGGGATTGCGCGAGGGATCCATGCGAAACCGAAATAAATAAATAAATGTAAAATATCAATACGAGCGCTAGAGTCGATACTGATACTCTCGTTAGTATTGATTCTATCGGTACTTGGATCGATCTGCACAGCCCTACTGAGTTACTCTACCAGGCTCTCAAGTGCCTGTGGAAACTACAAATCTTGTTTAGTGTAAATGTATCTGAGTGTCAGTGCTGGGCCCCAAGGGTGCCAAAATGTTGAGCAGACTGCTAATGGACCATGTTACAGTGTCTCATTGAGCTAACAGATGGGGACATCTGAGCTCAGGTCTTTAGTTATTCCGTCTTTCATAGAACACTTTTCTCCTTTTCACTCTTGTTTCAATCCTCTCTACCACATATATAATACAGTGGGCCCTTTGTTGTGAAGTTTTATCACTGGTACCTCAGAGTATAAGGATACGGGCTCATTCAAAAACATTCCTCAGGCCCACGTGGGCACATTTCAAGAATGTAGCATTCTCCAATGTGCATATACATCTACAATATTAGAGTGATGTCAGTACTTTTATTTTTACCGTGGACTGAAAACATTTGGATTTGAATAAGACGAACATTTGACATGAGTTTGTCATTTTCAACGTCAGTGTATAAGTATTTACAGTACATCAGGACAGCACTGTCTCATTGACTCAACCTCTTTTTTGAAGTTCAGCTTAAGTATTGGAACATTTGAAAGACAGGTGTGTTTTGATGCACTGGTCTGTCCAATTACATTTATTTTTCAAACAATAAATATATATACTCAGTTTGAGATTTGGCATAAGAATACTATGTTGATTTGCAAACACCAGAGAGCTGCAGGACTCAAGATATTACAATTTATCGTTTGCACAAGACTTCACGAGCTAAAGTGCATAGGCTACACGAGAAGTTGAAAATCTGTCATTAATGAAACAAAGAACTTTACCAAAGTGATGATCCGGAATTCATCTGTGAAACTGTCAATCTTTTGTTGCATGCTCCATCTCTTGAAGTCAATGGCAAATTTTTCACACAAAAAAATAAAGGAATTCGACCTACTGGGCAATACAATGGAGAGCAGTACGGTATATGTTTTCTCATAAACATTACAAAGAACGTTTACACACATTTAAATGTGCGATTGAGAAAGCAAAACAAAACTCATATATACGATTTAAAATACAATGACCTTTTCATCATTAACATTTTTGATAGAAGAAGTTGATCACTTTTCTTAAGCGTCAAATTAAGTATATATTATCATTCTCTCAAGAGGTCTAGTCATACAAAACATGATAGCGCATCTCCACTGATGTAAAAAATAATTGCCCACAATAACTTGCATGTAGCGTCATCATTCAACAAGCAGGAAATCATTAATTCCATCAGTCTGTTGTTGAGAGTGGTTTACATATTTGATATGTTGGCTTTAGGAGTACAAGTGAGGCCCTGGAGAGAGTCAGGCTTGACAAGCTCCAGCTCCACATGGCTGCGTTTAATTAGGGTGGAAACTAGATCGGATGTGGGGGTGGTGCTTATGTTAACTGATTTCCCTTTTTAATCAGAGCTAATCTTCAGTCATTTCTACATCACAATTCAAGGTGAATAATTTCAGACTGTCTAGCGACTAAGCTGGGCATTTCATGATACTCACTTCAGTCAATTACTTTGTACCAGCAATGATAATCCACAAGTCCTCTCAGATACTGTAAGTAGGGAAATTATGCATTTTTAGAAATAATGAGTAAATATCTCCAAACTCTCATCTTTCAGACACATTGATAGCTCTCCTAACCCCAAAATAGGGAAGTTACTTACTGTGTCTCTTCTCTAGAGCTGTATTAATTGACAAGCAATTGATTATCAATTTAATCGACAACTATTTTAATAATTTAGTAATCTTTTGGAGCCATTTTCTAATTAAAATTTGTAAAAATCTTCACATTTCAGTATATCAACAGTAATTATTCACTGATTTGTGTAGTCCTTCATAAAAGAAGACTGATTATCTTCTGAGGTCAATCAAAATAAGACATTTGCGATTATCCCTTTTTACTTTGGAAAACAATGACCGAACCGGAAACATAGTACAACAGCAATTCCCCTTTTTATACATCACTATACGAATACGAAGAACGAAAAAAACAACATTTAGTGGTTAACAAACAGTAATCAGGGGAAATTATATATTTTTTAATACACTTAAATGCAAAATTAAAAAAATTCTGATTTGTCAATTATTGATTGAATTAATTAATTAATAGATTAATTGATTCAAAAAATATGCAATAGTGACAGCAGTACTCTTCTCTCCAAACCCTAATCAATAATAATGAAGAAAACAATCATGACCTCCAACCTCAAACCAAACCAATTCATTCCTTTTGGACACACATCACAAAAAAAACTAACCGAGGTTGAACAATCTCACTCTCACTCTCACTAAACTCTCTACTCTTTGCTCGGAGTCACGTCCCAGGTTAGCATTCAATCTTAACTCTTTGACTGCCATAAACGTTATAAAACGTTTAGCATAAACCTAGGGAAGGGCGCCGAGGACGTTAAAAGACGTCCCCTATGTTTTTTTGTTTTTTTTCAAAAACGGGTGCAGGAAAGCCTTGGGCAGCTGTGCTGAAAGTATCAGGCAGATCTGATTAGTAAAAGACTCGTTTTGGCCCCTAGAGGGCAGCGATGACTCTCTTTGCACAAGGTTGGATGGGCCGCCCACCGTGGGCGTCAGTAGAAGACGTGAGGCGGAGCTAGAGTGTTGAGGAGACAATGGCTGGTTCAAGCCATTGTGGCTTGACCAAGCAACCGGTTGCAAGCAACTCACGCTTGAGCATTTTTTTCAAAGACGGAAAGCATCAATCAATACTAAAAAGCGCATTGATGTCGACGATGATGATGACTCCGAGCTTGACGCCAAAGTTGGAAGCCTTGACGCGACTCCTATGACACGTAGTAAGCCTCACCGGCTAAGCGCGGCTAGCGCGGCTAGCGCTGCTAAGGCCGGAAAACGCGCACAATAGCCGGCCGGGTACTTCTACACAATCGGACATTCGATCGGGCGATGGAGAGTTGGCATCGACCAATGCAGATTGATGATGATGATGATGATGACTCCGAGCTTGACGCCAAAGTTGGAAGCTTTGACGCGACTGTTTATGAACACGTAGTAAGCCTCACCGGCTAAGCGCGGCTAGCGCTGCTAAGGCCGGAAAACGCGCACAATAGCCGGCCGGGTACTTCTACACAATCGGACATTCGATCGGGCGATGGAGAGTTGGCATCGACCAATGCAGATTGATGTCGACGATGATGATGACTCCGAGCTTGACGCCAAAGTTGGAAGCTTTGACGCGACTGCTATGACACGTAGTAAGCCTCACCGGCTAAGCGCGGCTACCGCTGCTAACGCCGGAGCTGCACAAGCGGACATTCGATCGGACAATGAAGAGTACCCCGAGTCCAATGCATATTCATCGGAGGAGCGGGTACAGTCTGATCACGGAGAAGACACTGTTTCTGGACTACGATGCCACCATGAATGGAGTGGATAAAATGGATCATGCAAATGCTGTTGCGTCTTCTTGCACGCAGGAGAGTGTTACACAAAGAAAAACTGTCGTTGAAACATCCACATATTTGTAAATAGCACCACAGTTGCACACATTTGTAAATAGTTTGCCAAATTGTTGTCAAATTGTTACACTGTTGAATGTAAATAAACGTATTTTGCTATCAAAAAACACTTTTTCATTCTTGGTGGTAGTGTTTTATAGAAGTAAAGCACTATTTAGGTGTTTGTGGCATCATTCATGGACAAAAAGAAGTGTCAAATTCACTAGAATGCATGAAATAATATCGTTTCACTAAAAGCTTGATTTCTCCGTATTTTGGTCCAAAACAGGCGAAATTGGGTCAAACTAACCATTTTCTATTGTTGATTACTAAAGAACGGAATAAGGTAGAAACAAACTTTTTTTTTCTGATGAAAGATGAAAGTCCAATCTTTCATTTGGTAGTACGTGTGTTTCCATAGTCCAAACAGAACATTTTCTGTGGACCTTGAAAGATCAGTCAAAATGCTTAAATCGGCTGGCACTGACGGCATCCCTTTTCTGAAAACGTCTGGCAGTCAAAGAGTTAAATAAAGACACATCCTGTAATGCATATAAATTATCATCAATCTACCATAGGTGTCAAACTCCGGTCCTCGAGGGCCGTAGTCCTGCAGGCTTTGGAGGTTTTCCTCTTCCAACACAAGCTGATTCCAATCAGCAGGATCGGTATCAGGCTTATGCAGAGCTTGCTGATGAGCTGATCACATATCAGCTGTGTTGGAGAAGGGAAACCTGCAGGACTAAGGCCCTCGAGGACCGGAGTTTGACACCTATGATCTTGCTAGACAAACAAAGTACTACATTGTACTACTAATACCACACAATGGAACAATTAGGTTAATTTGTTGGCATCTGGGGTGAATTTCTGGACTCACACCCTGCAGCTTCTTAGTGCTGGGGTTCCAGTAGTCCCTTGGTTTCTGTGACCCAGAAGTTCGCCGAGCTTGGAAGCATGGAATATGCTGCCCAGCCTGTATTGCTTCCCCAGGGGAGCACCGTGCTGCGCTGGTGAGACTGTGTGATCCTAGCCTGACACATCAGCAACCTGTACGGTACAAGCTCTACTGTCAGAATTGGTGGTGCATCAGTATTGGTGGCCACAACTACTATGTATGGATCTTAGAACTCCCAGGCTTCAGGGTAGCAGGGGGTGATGTAAATCAGTTTACAGAATGTTTGCCTTTCTCTTTCTGCCAGTGTCTTGTCTTGCACAGTGTCATCAACCCCTAGTTAGTCATTCAAACTGCCTAGTGGGCATGGCTGGAATATTACCTGTATTGACCTTTTGCTTGTGATGTCACAGCCCTCATGGAAACGCTCCCTATGGGACGCTGGACGGTAAAAGAACCACTTGCCTGTATTGTAACCATTGAATCTCATACAGCGTAAAGTCCTTTATCTAATCGATTATCTTATAAGATGGTCATATCTTGCTGTGCGGTCGGTTGTACAGACAAGGGAGCAAACCAAATGTTGCTTTTTATCGCATACCTACTAATTAAGACAAAATACGTCGATGGATAGCATCAATAAACAGAAAGGACTGGCAGCCCACAAATTATTCACAGATTTGCAGTGATTATTTTTGGCGAGGTTAATAGATAAATGTTCATCCATTTTACTAGTAAATGTACACTCTAACAAAGATTGTAACAGAGGTGTCGAATTACGTGTTTCAAATCACATTTTTTTTTTTTTTTTCTTTCTATATTGTTCATTCGGAAATGTCATCATCATTGCTCTTTTTTTTTTTTTTTTTTTTTTTTGTTTCAAATCACATTAACGAGCCTGATAGTTAGCGTCCACTCCAACTGCAGGTACACACTAGCCTGGAAATCCACACTCACAGACGGCGTCGCGAAAATAGACAAATTTGATTGGCCGGCCGAATCGCTGTCTATGGACGCCTGTCCAGACCCACTTTCTCTTTCAAGAAAATGGGTGTGGCTTGCCAGGCTATAAACAAGTAGCCTGGGAGAAGTGTGACGAGAACCTGAGCCATTATGTTGATATATTTTGTTGTGTCTCTTAAATACCTCAAATATAATTTCAATTGTGAAAGTTTAGAATGAATTATCAATGATTTTTGTTGTCTGACCATTGGGCGACAAGGGAAAATGATGACACAGTAAAGGAGTGTATATAAGTATATGGTAGCCTGCATATAACGGCTTAGTTCTCCACTATGATTTTTTTAGACTTAAGATTTCTAATGACATGAGTCAAAGACAATGCATTATCATTGTGTATGTGTGTGAGAGCAAGAGAGAGACAAAGCAAAACACAGCTAGACAGATTATGCGATAGAGAATTGGGGTGGGCAATTGGAGGCGATCTGCAGGATTATTACAGGGAACACTGACAGGTTAAATGAGCCAGAACATTTGTTGGCACGTCTTATGTAACAATGCGCATATGCGTTTTCGAATGGTCTCTTGCTATTTCTGTGAACAGCAGTAAACACTAAGTCATTAAATAGTGTCTCATAAGCACGGCAAAAATCACCTTTCCTTCTTTCCTGTGCCACAAAAACAGGGAAATTGACTTGAGTTGAATATGTGCACTATGTTTTATGAGATGTAATGTGAATGCGGGATGAATGAGCACACCTCTATCATAGCCAATAAAACATAACAAAAGGTGTACACCTTCATTGATATCAAACTCCTCAAATGTTTAAAACCATGATAAAAGTAGGAAAGTATCCAAATGTTAAAAAACATAAATCCACACCATAAACCTGATTCTGAATGTTAATAAACTCAAGTGGCCACTGCATAACCCTGAACAGAATATGTTGTTTATCAAATTTATTGATGAGTAAAAATTGGATAGACACTTGAACTTCATTGTGCATCAACGTGAATAAATGTCTTCATTTGTTCAGCATTTCATCTGGCAATAGGTCTATTAGGTACTACTGTAGTTTAGCATTTGAGTAAAGACTAATTAGGATTATCTTTAAATAGAGTACACTACTCCTAAATCAACGTTCAAGCCTTTAACTTTAATCCACCTTGTAATCTTGTTGTGTGTCTCAACTATGGGCAGCATGTGTAAAGGTAAATGAAACTGTTTTCTGTTGGCTGTAAAAAGCAACTGCCTGCCACTCTGTTGTGTGCTTTAAATACTGCACCAGTGTATGAGAGCCGTTCAGTTATCTCTACCCATTATTTGAAGTCCCACTCACACTTATGCTTACCAGAACGCAAGGACATTTAGAAACAAGTCCCCTTTTGCCCAGAATTCTTCCATCTTGTTGAGGGAGACAACAAAGCAGCCCTTAATCCATCTACCTGTGACTTTTTACCAACAGGATTAGTCCCAGTTTCGCCACTAAATTCCCTCCGAAATACGGGCAAATCCTGGGCTACTCGCTGATCCACTGGTATTGGCCGAACCCTCTGTTTCATGTCCTAAATACACTGCTGCTCTTATCTAAATGAACAGCTCTGGTCTGGTGGTGAAGCATTTCCATCCCAGACGTGTGCGCTCGTCAGCATGCTGCCAAGTGTAGAGAAAAGCTGATGTGGATACTATACATGGATGAGCGCTGAGCAAATCCCAGCTCTGTCCACATGTCCACCCGTTTGCACAAATAAAATCTTCAGTTGAGGGAAATGCTAAAATGTATACATATTGATGAACCAAACTCTATAAATGTATTTGACTTTTGGCACGTTAATAAAGTAATATGTGGGAGTAGAGAACCACAAACAATATTTTTCTTATCTGACTGTACAATTTAGCAGAACTACAAAGTTGCATGTCTTCAATTCACATGCAAGGGTATGCTTTTCAGACCAATTTAACATGATGTGGCACATAAGAACCGTAAGCGGTCTTGATAGTGACAGGAAAGTTAGGTACTTTTTATAGACTGCCGAAACTCTAATATAATATTTCCCATATTTATGGTCAATACAATTAATAAATGTAAATCCACAACACAACTATAAGGGCGAAATGACCTTAACTCTGCCACGACCAATATCTGTGGAAAAAAAAGTAAAATTGTTGGCTCCAATTGATCCCAAATGAATCTAGTTTTATTGTGCAGTATGGGTTCATGCAATTACAGTCTATGCAAGCTACACACATTTGTTGTGTTCCAAGAAGCATGCTTGTACTTCCCTTTATTTTTCTTTATTTGCAACAAGCAGACAGCCGTAAAATAGCATTCAGCAATATCTGTACTCTCATTTTAGATACCACTCTCCATTGTGCCCCTAGTGGTGGAACCAAAACGTCACAATATTGTACATAAATAATTTTCAGTATATCTATAAATACATGTGTCTTACTTTTATTGTAATTAGATCATTTTGACTTGGTCATTTAATAAGCAGCTCACACGTAGAAAAGGTGTAGGCAACTCTGCTCTATGCTAAGTTCTGTTCTTGGTCATTTGTACTCCTGGCAGTGAAGCCTACATTTCCAATAAATATTGTGCCATAATGCTACGTAATGATGTTTAATATGCCTAGTGGCTGCACAAATGCCGGCATCTCATGCTACAGTCTAGAGCGCTGTTGTTCAATTTAATAACCTTCACATGCCACACCGCTAGGGGGCAGTGCTACTTATTTTATGCCAAGTAGGCTCTTGAGAGAGAGCGAGTGTTGGGCGGTGGTTGTAACGGTGGTGGGAGCAGAGTGCAATGGAATAAAGTGGTATGAACTTGAAACAAAAGTGGATTTCTTATTCTATCTAACATTGGTAGCAGAGGATGGTTAGCAACTACAGAGTTCCGCCACCATTTGAAGAAGAAAAACCCTACGGAAGCTGGAAAAATGAGGCCACCGACTTGGAGAAGAAAAAGCAAGCCCTCGCTGTGGCTTTGGCGCTATCAGGTAGGGCGCAAGAAACAGCGATGGAAATTCCAGTGGACGAACTAAATGATGACACTCTATTTGCAAAACTTGTTGGGTTGTTCCTAAAAGAAAAAAAGGACTTACTCCAATTTTGACCGGATTATAAAAGACGTGAATATGTCCATGGCGGACTATATAATTGAGTTTGAACAACGATATTAATGAATGCGGAAATACAACATGGAGTTACCCGATGCTGTTTTAGCTTTTAAGCTGTTGAACAGCGTGTTTGGAAATGACAGACAAGCAGCTAGCTAGCTTTAACAGCATGCAGTGACTTAACCTTTGCTAACATGAAGTCAGCGCTGAAGAGAATTTTTTTTTGTTTTGATTTACTATTTAAGTGGGCCTTTCTAAGCCCTTTTGTAGTTGATAGGGATGTATGCTGTATGCCTTTCATGGGCTAAGAGTTCAATCTTTGTCTCACTGTAATTTTCGAAACTTCCTGCTGCTGCTTTAATGAAGAGTTGTAGACTTTTTGGCAGCCCTCCCCAACAACAGTTTTTCATCAACTTTAGAGAGTGTTATTATTCAGTCAAAATGGCATTTGTATTAACTTCACTTGATGATGACCTTCACTGTAACCACAGTATCTCAAAATAATTAGAAAATAAGTGAAAATGTTCGCGTGGCTGAGGATGTTTAGTAATAAGATTTCCTTCTTCTCTTTGAGGGCAATGGTCTGTAAAATGCAAGTATAGCTAAGTGTTATTTGGCATTAGTCAGTTATCAAACCCTTAAATAGGAAAATATTCATCCATTTAATGTAATAATTCATCATGGTCACGAATACCTATTTTAACATGAAATATGTGTAGGGTGTTTGTAAAATTCCCACTGAATACTATATGTATGTGTGTGTTTGTGTGAGGCGGTGGGGGAGTGCAGTGTGTGTGGGGGAGAGTGTGTGTGTTTGTGGGTGGCTGGAGGCACTCTAAAGTACAGTGTGATGAGTGTGCCATCAAAAGGTAAAATTTCTTTATGATTCATGGGTTGTAGCATTCACATAGCTGAAATTCTGATGTTTTGCTTTCAGCAAAGTATGAACACGGAACAAAAGCCAGAAACCTGCACCCTTCTGAACAACCGATTAAATGCACATCCTGCCTCAAACTACTAGAAACATTATATAGTTGAGGTGTAGTTGCTCTTATAAAAAAATATATATCAAAAGCGCAATTGCAGCGGTAGGGTAGCGCTTACCTGTGGTGAGGCGTTCAAGAGCAATATATGGACCATTCATGTGGATGATGTTCACGTTCCCCAGTGGGCATCAAAGACAAGAGAAACAAGTTTGTTAGGAATCATGGTAATAATGTATACAGTTTCTTTAATAAACATTTGTGGGGATACAAACAGGTACATAAGCAAATCAAATATGAAACATTTATGGACTGTTCCTATTCCAAACAATTTGGAAGCCTTAACAGGCAAATAGCCATCTTAGTGATGCATCTTAAAAGATCAAAATGCACGAGAATCATGGGAAAAATCATCCATCATAGGTAAAAACAACAACAACAAAAACGATATATCGTATACTCCACTAAAAGACAGAGACAAAGATGTTGTGTGGCCAAGGACGTGACATATGAAGCAGTGTCAAATATTTAGAGAAATCGTCTCACAGTGTGGCTGCTTCTTGCTGCCTCTCTGATCACTGACAGTGACCGCCCAATAGAAAAATACAATACATTGACATCAATATTACCGCATTCACACAGGCACTATCAGTGCAAATGATGTTGGGGAAATTTCTATGTGGAACTCAGGGACATATACACTGTGGTCATATTAACAATCAATCTAATGCAAACTGTAAGTAACCTTGTTATTGTGTAGTAACTTTTGATAATAATCACCTCCAGTTATTTGTAATACAGTACTGGCAACCTGAATTTGCCCCTTATCCTCAGCCAATAAACATGACCACAGTTACATTAATATGGAGGACCAAAACTGCCAAAATTAAAAAATAAATAAATGACTAAATAAATGAAGTGAAAATAAAAACAAATATAAAGAATGTAATTAAAAAATGTAATACAAAAAATAAATATAAATGGAAATAAAACAACTATATATATATATATTTGTGCTGTCAAAGTTAAAGCGTTAACTGATCAATCAATCACAAAAAAAAAATCGCATTATCGCATTAATCATGTATTAATGCAGATTAATCACACTACTAATTTCAACCACAGATTATCCTTTATCTTGACAGCGGATGGCTACATTAAATGTAGCACAGGTTGTGTTTGAGCAATAAACATAACTACATGCATTAAAGTAAAAGCATTTAATAAATGTTTCGGTATAACATTCTGAATATGTCTTCATATCGAACTACTTTAGCTTTTGTTGATTTTTAACTAAATAATGTGAGACCTTGACATACACAGATTGTTTTAAATTGTGAAAAATGCATAGGATGCCCTGTTTAAAGACACACGAGGCTTTGTTTTCTCTAACAGTCAGCGTACAATTTACCCGCTCTCTATTTATTTGACATTGTTTGAGTTCAAGCCATTCTTCAATCTAAATTATTCCTATTCCTTATTATATCTCATTTGCTACATCAAAGTGAGCACGATGCTCACCAAATGCAGTCATTTCAAGTTCAGGTTGGTGCCCATATCCTTGTTGTTATCAGTCCTCTCAAGGGGGGTGACCATTCAGCCTTCTTCCACTTCTCATCTTAAGTCCCCATGGGGCTTTGCAGTTTTTAATGGGATCTTCTCTTAGACTTCTTGTGATTTAATGCAGTGATTCCTAAACCAGGGGTACACATACCCCTAGGGATACGTGAGCACAATGCAGTGGCCACATGGAAACATTTAATAATTTATTTTCCAGATCAATAATCTGTGGCACAGCTATGCCAAAAACACAACAGCCGCATGTCAACTCAAGTGCCTCATTAAAGCCCGGAAGACTGACGAAAAGTAAGCAAAACTTCTCTGCATTTTGATCAGTGTTATGTTCCTGATCTTTAAAGTTTAAATGCCTTTTTAAACTGGACTTATTCAAAGAAGGAGCAGTTTTTTTGTGTGGTGAATGTGTGGTAAATCCATCATATATACATAGAAAAAAAGGTTTATTCTTAATTTTGATTCATATTATATTATTTATTTCCAAGGCAACATTAAGTTAAAAAGAAGACAATGCCTTAGAATTTCATTCCGATGGAGCTTGGATGCTTATATGGAGCCTTCTCATTCCTTTTGGCCATTTGGATTCATTCTGATAGGATTACATGGCTCTTTAAAAACCCGGCAACTGTCTTAAATTGTGTTAAATGCCTACTTTTCAAGCATATACACTTGCATTTGCCCAACAATTGGAGGCTGGTGTTTTTTAATTAGGAAAGTGTTCATCACACTGCAACTAATGGATGGTAAATGGACTGTTTTTTATATAGCGCTTTAACTACACCACATGGTGTCGAAAGTGCTTTACAATTGAAGCTTCACATTCACACACACACACACACACACGCACACGCACACACTTGGGAGCAAATCGGGGTTCAGTGTCTTGCTCAAGGACACTTCGACATGGTCACCAGGAGTGAGGACCGAACCCACAATGGGAGACGACCACTCTACCACTGAGCCATGCCGCCCCTTGCTCTACATTCACCAGTATCCCTTTAACATTTACTTTTATTGTTTGCTGTGTATTAATATAAATCATTTACGGGTTATTTTGACGCACGTTCCCCAAGACGTGCTCGCTACAAGTCGGCGAAGAACACACTAGCTCATGATGCACATTGTCCTCTCATCACTTATTTTCATACACTTCGACTACAATTTTAACTTTTGGGCTGTTGGGAAATGAAAATAGAGACCATAAAGAGGGTATTAATGGAGAAATCTCAAAATAGATTTTTTTTGACCACCCAATGTATTTTTCTCAATTACTCGAAAATAACCTTTGTGGCATGCAGACTCTTTAGACACAAGATGGTACGTTATTGTATGCCATCTGCAGTATGTGTTTGATTTTGATATTGATCGCTTGTGGCATTTTGTCCAAGGGCCTGAAAAGGATGACTACTCAAGTGTACATTTCATTCAACATAGAATGCTGAGGATGCATTGCGACCCAACAATTATGCTGCAATAGTACACATGTGAAAACACACACACACAAGCAATCAATCACACTGACAACTTCTACTGGGCATTATTGGAAAGAAGAAAGTGACAGGGAAAAATCAATAGGCCAGCAAGCAACTTGAAATAGCTGCTGATATGCTGTCACATGTCATTTCCCACGTGCACCATTCTGACAATGGACCAGAGAAGGAAAATAATAGTATGGCTTGTGGGAGCTATGGGGGAAAGGACTGTTTTACAATTAACGTGTCCCAATCCATGTTAAAAGTGTCTAAGAGGTGTGTATGCATACAGCATATAACCCTGTGTGTGGAAGCAAGAAAAATCAGGTCTAGGTATGAATGACACATCAATTTGAGTGCAGATGCCATTCCTCACACTTCCGATGAAAATAATGCATATTAGATTAAATAATATTTTTTTTTTTTAACAATCTTGGAGAGACACGCTTCATTTGAAGCATTTAACTTTCACTGTTTTTATATAAATGACAAAAAAGCAGTGAGGGAAAAAGCAATGAAGTAAAAAAATGAGATTTGGGTGTCAAGACTGGCTGAGCATAACAAGAGGCTGACTCTCAGAGGTCAAATCCATCTTGGTGATTGGTGGTTCTCTCCCATTGCCACCCTCTTGACCTCTCATCCTACTTATATCCTCCTCAGTGTATAACACAATGGTTCTTCACATCCTCTCCTCAATGACCTTAAAACAAGATTGAAAGATAACAGAAGACATAAAAAAGCGAGTTTAAAGGACAGGGGAAAGTTATGATTGATCTAGCTATAAATGCTGTTTGTTGTTAAACCACGTGACATTGAAAGGAGACAAAAATATTTTCAAGATTCACTTTGGTGGCTGATGTTGGTTCTCTACAGGAGCCTTACTCCCCTAAGAGTAAAGAGAAGGAAGGTGAGGAGTGAAGTGTGTGTATGTGTGTCTGTTAGTTATCTGTCACCTTGTACAGATGGCGACTGTCAAGATGGGAAAAGATGGAAAGAGACGCCAGGATTAAAAAAAAAAGAAATCCAAATTAGGACTAAAGAAAAAGAAAGAAGTAACTGGGAGAAAATACGGAAAAGGGTGATGATGAAATTCCCAATTAATCGAGGCTTATCAGCCAGCTACACCCTGGAGAGTTAGTATGAGAACAAGCAAGCAGAGGTCATGAAAGAAAGAAGAATCTAGAAGAGGAGTCATGAAGTTGGGTTATTATATGTTAGAAATTAAATAATGAATCAAATAACATCCCGCGAGATCTCTTGGGCTAAAAGGCATTTCGCTCCATCTCACTATTGGTCAATGACGAGGAACCAATCAAAGGATGATGTAGGACTTGACAAGACAAACAAAAATTCTTACATGACAGATTTTCACCACCGTGGTCGTGAAGCGTCCCAGTCGCCAGGCGAGCAATCGCTTATGTCATACTACACAGGTTACAATATGTCAGACAAGCCAAAATCGGCCACGACAAACTATGTTTTTCTGCGATACGTCTGTCGGCATGAAAAACCGAGCTGCGTTTGTGTAGTCTGACATCAGCATAACCCAAACTCTAGATTACTGTTAATTTGCCAACAAGAATGGCCACTTTGGTATAAGCATTGTAGTATAACTAATAACACCATGAAATGCACTTTTTAAAACATTAACATGGAGAGCAAAGTCATTCCATTTGTTTTGCTTTCTCATAACTATTTGAAGAATACAACACAGTTATGTCTCTCAATCAAATTATTTGATTGATGAACAATTTCATTCTTGTCTTGCTGCCAGGATGAGTGAGATGGTATTTACGAAGGGTGTAACGATTAATTTATTTTCCAGGAGTTAGATCCAATTTAAGAACATTCCACTCAGGGACGCAGTATAATGATTAAATCTGTATTATTTTCCTTTCTTTTTTGAAAAACAAAACAAAAGACAAACAAACAAAAGAAAACAAGAACCTCAGTTAAATATGAAAAGAAAAATTGGTGCCAGTCACTTTTTTCTACTGTTTAAGATATACTCAGGGATAAAGTAGTTAACCAACACAATTATACAATAAATGGCAAATATATTTAAGCTCATTGGGGAGTAAAGTTGGAATGTGTAATTAAAAACAATCATCCTCTATTCAAATTGAAGGATTACTGGTTGAACTTGATACACAGATTTATGAAAAATAAAAGAAAACAAATTACTGATCAGAATGAAAAACACACTGTGCATATCTGTAAATATATTTACAAATAAACTTTGAGTAACCCCTGTTATTTTTCACTACAATAAGCAATTACATTTGGTCCCTTATATATTTGTATCCTGATGACCAGAGTCCATAGAGGCCTTATTGTGCTCAGTGTGAGCTTAACATCCAAATTATGGAGAGAGAAAAAAAACAAGACAGCAAATGTATCACATGTATTCTCACTTGTGGAGGTACAGAGTGGATGAGATATTTGTTCCTGAAAAAAGTCAAAGGCAACAGAAAGAGGTTGATTAAACAGTGGGGGACAGCAGCCACTGACACGTTGGCCTCCATCCTTCCCTCTGTTTAATAAAACATCATTCAGCAGCAATCAATAGACAGTCCACACAAACAGCCACCTTTAAGGGAATCACAGACACACACACACGCATAAACTGCTTCACATTTTGTCACTTAACTTCGCTTTAGTGAAGCTTCAGGAATAATGTTGAGGAAGTCAATCAGTCCATCCTTCATGTCAAGCTTAACCTCTGTGACAACATTTGCTATTATGAAAAATATCTAAATCCAACTCTATGTTCATGCCTCCGTGAAACATCATACCTTCTTTTGCCAAATGGCGGATGCACATTAAATATAGTGTTTCATGAAGCATTTTACGTCCTCTGCCTTTTTATTTTATTTTTTTTTCTAAAAAGAGCTCAGTATTGTTCATTCGGTAATGTCATCATCATTGCTCTTTTTTTTTTGTATGTGGGTGAGTATGTGTATGTGTATGTGTGCGTGCGTGCGTGCGTGTATTCGTTAGTTCACCAAAAACCTATTAAAAAAAATCCCATACCGTTCACCTAAACCGAACACCGCCGTCAGGAGACCCGAGGAAGGACCAAAGAAAACAAAGGAAGGTGAAATCCAGCACCAACCAGACACCACCCACCGGGCCACCAACCAGAGTTCTTCACCAACCCCAGAAACATCTAAATTACAACAAATCCCAAAAATCCGAGAGACCTCAAGAGACCAAAGGAGAGACTGAGGAAAGGAAGGAAGGACAAACGAAGCAGAGTGAGATCCACAGACACCAGCCTCCACCGATTCAATGACCTGAGGAAGAAGCGTCCTCTGCCTAATGCACAACAACAACAACAACTGAGACATGCTGTATGGGTTCAAACTACCGGTATTTAAAGTTGGATTGTTAAATGATACTGAGAAAGATGCTGTCTTTTAACTGAAAATAAAATATACTGTATAAGAGTGTTGGTTTTGGTCTTACAAGACTAGCTTTTAGAACATCAATCATCAATCAAAACCAATTTATCCAGAAAAAAAAGAAACCAATTGAATCTGAAGTCTCTTTATCAAGTGTGATCTGGCCAAGAAGGCAAAGCGCAAAACACATACAAATATATACTTATATTTTAATAACATAAAATCAACCAAACCAGTTTAACATTGCCTACCTATGCCTGTGTAGATTGTCATTTATACGTTGTAAAAAAAGATGATTGCAGCGTCTATTCAGCTTTTACAAATCACATTTCTACCATCTACAACGGTCATGATGTTTACGCATTTAAGTTAATAAAGTTGAGATCTCATCTCATGACCCTGGGTGTCTATACGTACTGTATATATTTTTTTATCTACTACTACTCAGAAATTGGGTGCGCACACTCATCTAGAGACAATTCTGACGGCAAGACAAAATACTAATGCAGATTGAACAATTTGTGGTCTGCCGAAGTCCCATACTTACAAAAATGCAGTGGTGCTTATGACTTTTATAATACAGTACATGTCGTAACTCATTGTTTATTGTTGACTTAAGCCTATTGTTTGGCTGTCAAACATTTGGGTTAAGA
Organism: Leptonotus elevatus; assembly: GCF_054856555.1. Classification (NCBI taxonomy): domain Eukaryota; kingdom Metazoa; phylum Chordata; class Actinopteri; order Syngnathiformes; family Syngnathidae; genus Leptonotus; species Leptonotus elevatus. The sequence continues at coordinate 7,734,861 of NC_141245.1, forward strand.
CAGTGAGACTATTCAACTGGAAGTAAAATTTCTCTCTCTCACTTCCATAGATCAACCATCAATCAGCTTGCTGTGCATGTGCAGTCTCTGCGGCAACAATTTACTTCACAAGAGGAGATTAAAGACTGACAAGGAAATACATTTGTGCTACATCAATTAAAATAAATCATTATTTCAGTGTGCATGGATGGAAAACATACATCGAACATCATGTCATGACAGCTGAGCAAACCATCATAATGTAGCAAAAAGATGTAGGCCTACTTCATTTTACATTCAATATTAAATAAAAAAGCAGACTGAAAATATGTTTTTGTTGTTGTTTGCACATTTAGTTCATTAAAATTAAATAATCAGATACATGTCATCTTCAACGGGTCTCTTGTTTCACTAATGAAAGTTTCCTTAAAAATAATAAATATATTAATCAAGTGTGAAGACCATCTACAAGACTTTGCCTGTGCTGATGAACGAAAGAGTAGTCTCAACCACCAAATCTTAATTACAAAGCAGGGCATTCATGAAAGTGCCTTTCTCCCTAAAGGTTATACAGTCTGTTTACAAAAGAGACACTGTGCGACGATCCCTGGTAATAGCTGCAATTATTTCACAGCAGGGCTACACAAGGTTTCTGCAGGTCATGTGGTTTAGTTGGACTCTGTAACAATCAGGTAGTCTTTATTTCATCACCTGCGAAAACAGTTGCAACACCTGAATAATAATGATATAAACATTATGTTGAAAATATTATTTTCCAATAATGATGTATCCAAATGATTCATCTTTGCAAAAATCAGTTTTTTGAGTCCAGTTAAAAATGCCAACCATGGCAGTCATCATATGGCAGTATCAATAAAAAAGTGATCGGAAGGCATATGATTTGGATTTATCCCTTGTATTGACTATGAAAAGATTGGGCAAATATAAATGAAATTGCAAGTGGATGTGCATGCATAATGGCACAATATGGAGCGAGTCAGACACATTTGAAATTAATCACAATGCATGCGCTACAAGTAAAATGATGCATCAGAATGATCACATTTAACTAAAGGGGCCATACATAGGAAATATAAAGGGCGGGTAAAGTCATAACTAATGCAATATTACCTTCAAGTTACAAAATTAAGAGTATTTTCCAACGACTCTTTATGTACAGTGGTACAAAACTGAAAATTTGTAATAATTGATCCAAAAACTGAATATGATGCAGGATACATTAACATGACAAAATTAATTAATTAACTTTGACTTAAGTATTTCATTTATTTATTTATTTAATGTTTATTTACCCTGATAAGGCCATTGAGGACAGATTATTTTTTTATTTTTGCAAACTAGCTGCAGACAGAAAAAGTAAAACAAGCCAAATATAACTGTACAACCCAAACAGTACATAAAACAGAACAATAATTAATAATTAATAATTAACAATAACTAGGCACAGTCCAGAGCTGGGCACTTCCATTAATCATCAATTCCTGTCAATGACGAAGCCCACGTTTCAGCAAGTGCACAATGACGCAAAGCCTCATAAAAACACAGGGACTAAGCACCGACTGAAACAGGTTTACGTCCGTCGATCGGGAAGCAAAAATGCCGAAGCACTCGGCGAAAGGTGGGCATCGTCAAGGCCAATGAAGTTCCCAGCTCTGACAAAATCCTTCTCTGCTATCAAAATACACCATATCCCACCTTCACCCAACCGTTAAAAATTAATAGCTGAGCGAGATGAGAGTCTCCTTTGACTAATATTAAGGCACTGGGATCATAGATGTTGCGATCACAGCACATCACTTCCCATAAACTGAGATTGAAAGTAAAAAAGCAATTGCAGTCCAAAAGCTGATAGTTTATCCGTTGGCGAGCAACATACAAAGAGATTGGTTCAAATGTTCTTGTCCCATGATCCATCTAGTTGTCTTTCGCAATTAGGTGTTCTTTTTAGTTCTTATTCTCCAAATCCCCTCCAAAATGTGTGTAGTCGCAAGTTGGGGGGTGGACTTCCTCACGGTTCTGCTTCCCGCAGTCACCCCACCTTCATTCTGCGCTGTCTATCAAAAGAGAGCCCTAGAGGTTTATCCATTTTCCATTGTCATCTGATGTGATACAGGTATGTGAGATTACACAAATTATGAAGCACCAAGCTGGATAGGGGTACTCGAGGACCGCAGTTGAGAACCACTGATATAAGAAACTTGTGGTTCAAGAAACATATCAGCAAGCCTATAGGTTTACATTAAAGTGGGGGAAAGAAATAACCGATGGCTGTTATTTTCTTCTTCTTATCTAAGGAATGCATTTTCTACCTCAACTGACTTTGCTTGTCAGTGGACTTTAATCGACCAACCAGAGGGAAGCGGAGACTGTAAAAGAAGATTTAAGACTGACATACTGTAGTTGCCGGAGGTGCAGTCAGTTGTAAAAGAACATCTTTGATTAGGAAGTTCCTCTAACACTACGGCCACACGCTGAGCCTCATGGTTACTTCCTGTTACTATCTTTATTGATGGCAGTGATTGAACGCAGCCCCGAGGGCGCTATGAGTAATGGAGTTGTTGTCCAACATTAGGGTGGGCACTCGCATACAGAAGCACAGACACTCCTATAGTCCTATATAGAAATTCAAACTACACAATTAAACCACACAAAGAATTTGAGTTCTGACAGTACACACATATCATTGTGTCAAGCGGAGTGCTTGGCTGACATAATCAATAAAAGATAACCATAGTGAATGCACAGCCTTGTCTAGCCAGCCCACCCCACAGGGTGACATGACCAACATAGTACAGTCGATACAATCATTCAATGGGTTAGCAACAAGCACTCTTGCTATGTTCCCTTAATATTGTTGATTAATACGAAGAAGGAGGACTGTACTTGTTAACATTATGTATGTTTGTTATATAAGTAGCAGCTCGGAAAGTTTAGATTATTATTATAGTATTTTTTTTTAATTAAATGTTGTGTATTGCTTTGCTGTTTTATTTGTCTGGGACAAATCGTTAACATAGACATGACTTAAAAAGAAGCAATGCCATGGCAATGTTAGAAAATACTAAGGGCCTGATTTACAAACCCCACTTCCAACGACATTGAGTAAAACGCAAACACAAATTTGAATATGGCAATTTCTACCAAAATTTGGTGTGTACTATGTGTTTTTTAGTTGCTTTCACACTGACTTGCAAAATTGGCACATCAAAGGCATAACAGATTATTGAAAGATTTATCTGCCTGCGCCTTTTAGATATTTACGCAGCTTAACAGCTTCCAGATAATTAGATGTGCACCAATGTCACGCCATCATGAAAATACTGTCAATTGCTAAGTTTGAACACAAAAAGACAGATGTCCTAGTTTTGTATTTCTGCAATGCCATCATTTTCTTTAATCGAATAAAATACGATAACAGCTCTGTACAGGATGAACGTAAATACGCATTATGTTGTGTCATGATGCGATGGATGAATTGCTTTATTATGCACACACAATTGAGAAAGTGATTTAGTTTGTACAAGAGAATAAATCAACTTCCAAAGGTGCTTACTAAGACATATCACATTATATTTCTGCTCTGACCGTGGATCGAACGGTCATTAAGAAGCCTGCCATCAAATACAGTGTGTTTGTGTCTGTGTGTAGTGTGCATATTGTGTGCAACACAACACGGGAGAAAGACAGGAGTGGGCGGGTACTAGTTTCTCCGTCTAACTTATCTCCTTCAAAATTACGAGCATATTTCTCACAGCTATTGATAGATTCCTCCCCTAAGAGCATAATTGGAAGGATGCCCAAGAAGACTACTTCCGTAAGCTTAGCAAAACCACATGAAGATCACCCGCCACATTTCCATCTGCCTGGACTGTAATGACTGAGACCATGATTAGATTATACGTTTAAACCCAAGAGGAAGTGGATCGGTCTGCTTTCTTGTCCTTAATTATGCCTTTATTACCATCACCTCTAATTGATTGACTTTTAAAGTGTGCTTACGTAACATTCAACATGTCTCTACTTCAACAGCAATAAATGCTTTAACAAATTTGATGTACTGTATTTATTATTTATAATGCATTCCTAGTTATTTGTAGACAGTATGTTGTTGTGTTGCCATCGGTTGCAAGACCTTGTGCCTGGGTGATCTGACATTTTTGTGTGAAATAGTAAAGACTGGCCTTGGACTAATTCTGATCAATTCTGTGCTCGTTACTAAGAAAACACAGCTTTTAAAATGCGACACAACAAATACAACAACCACAGCTGTAACAAAGTGCAGTACAGAACATAACATAAGACAATAATTAAAATAATAATTGGTGGGTGACCGATATGGAATTTGTTGTGGCCGATGCAATATTTGGCAGAATAAAATTATGATATCCAATGAATTGTCCGATTAATAAAAACATATTTATAATGACTAAAAATAACCTATTTTTGGCCTTTTAATGCTTACAACAATAAAGATCTGAATTTCAGGCAGAAAAGTTGACTGTTTTACCGTGATATGTCTCCCATCCGTGAGGTTGTGGGTTCCAACCTCACTCTTGGCTGACAGAGGCACGTTCAACTGCTAGCATGGTCGCAGTCGACGACGCAGTGAAAACATGGACTGGATTATTACTAATAAGGACGTTTTCGACATGATGAAGTGGAATGGATTGGATAATGACACACGAAGTAAAGTAAAGTAAAGGGAAACCAACAGATTTATGATTATATTTACATAAATGATGAGGTAGTACTCCTACTGGTGTTGGTGTGTAAAACAGTGTTATCGAACATCCCTAGTATTTAGTATTGTAACCGTCATCTGCAAGCAGCTTTGGTTCCATGTGTGGGGTGAACCCTGGTCAAATATCCACAGTAGCTACTTCTGCTCGGTCAGGCAATTGGGATTTTATTCTCATGGTATTGCAAATTCCACTTCATCAAATACAGAGCCAGCCAGCCACTGGAACACATAAACACCCTGTTTGGCAGGAAAGGGACCAAAAGGAGATCACGTACAATAACACTTTTGTTAAAAGCAGTCCAGAAGAGACAAAATCCTCAGACAATGTTTGCGGATTATAATGAAGCTTTGACAAAGCAAATCTGGACGTCATCAGTCATCTGTGTTTGTCTGCTATATCGTTTCTCTCATCCAAAGACTTTGTGATCAGGTGTTTTGGCGTCTTAGCGCCATTATCATGTATTTATTTAGTTTGAACAGATGAAATTCAAGGGACCGCAATACAGCAGTGCAATGATATGGTAAACCAAAGAAAACTCAGTGGTCCTATATTGGGGGGACGGCAGCCATCTGTGGAAAATGCTCAAGGGGCCTCTGAGTTGGACTGATGCACAAGCTAATGTTTACATGCCATGTGTACTTAAAATGAGTTTAGTATTTTTGATGCCAAGTGTGTTTCTGAATGTCAGTCTGTCCTTGAAAAGAAATTAAAATCAGTCACAAAATGATACGGCAAAACTTTTCTATCAAAATAAAAAAATCAAATGAAAGCAATTTTCTCATAAAAACTTAAATACAACAAATACACCAACAGTAAATGTCTTCATGATGGTTAGTTTCAATAATTCTAATTCAGTGTTGCAAGTTTCAGTAGAGCTCAAAAACTACTCTGGGGCATATGTATGCTAATTATTATATTACTGTATAGGCATCTCATTAATTGAAGCCAGACCAGTTCCTGTAGGCCTTAAAAATGCCAAAAGACATCAAACTGGTCAGCTGCTCAACTAAACTTTGAAGGTTTGAAGGAAAAGGTTGTTTTGCGTTAGGCGGATGTTCCGCCTACACACATGCTCAGTTGCTCTGCTCCCGACCCCGGCACACACAAACATAAATATATACAGCAGCTTTGTTAGATTTGTGATTGACAGTCGGCGAGAGAGGAGAATAAATAAGATGGGGGCACCCTAACATCTCTTAGCCAACCTTCAAGCGCCTGTTAATGTCTGGCGGATCCAGCAGTTTCGAGTGAGTAAACACAGTAGCGTAAACATTCTAGCACCAACCAAAACAGCAGTTTCCCACCAGCACAGGTAGCCCTACAAGCGTTGGCACCATTAATGAAAGTAAATCCTGCACTTTGTAGTGCAATCAAATGTTCAGGGTTTTATAAGTGATTGCACTGCTGCAGTAATTGTTTTCCTTTTTTTTCATCAGCATCAACATAATCAGAATTGCTGGTGTATATGTACAGGTACTGCACATTGTTTATTTTTGTGCTTTGCAGTAAGCTGTGTACTGTACTGCAGTTTTTAAGGGTAGAGCAATGCTTGATGATGATTATGCATACTTACACATACAGTAGCATTTGTCAATGTAACATAGCAGTCGGAAGCACATAAATGTGTAATCTCACGGCATCACAAATATTACTTTGAATTAAGTCAACATTTTAGCAAATTGAATTGAACCTGTTGACAGCTTTGGTGCAACTCTCCCATGCCATCCGTTTTTGAATACACACTAAAACAAAACAAAAAAACATGTTCTTTATTATAGATAGTAGCTGAAGCCAAATTGTATATCTAAGATATTCAAATGTACTACATGAAGCAATGTTTCCTCAGAGCTTTGTGAGAGCATATGTTTGATAAAGACAACTGGTCGGATGCGGTTCAGCAGAAAAAACAGACTGACAGTCACAAATCCCCCTTCGGAACACCAGTGATGTGAGCTCAGATGTGCTTAAAACTGAATGTGAATATTTTATGATATCCTGTGAGAGAGGTGGCAAATCTAATCTACATGACTTCATAATAAAAGCTAAATCATTTGGCCATTAACAAACCCTATAGATCCCTGAGATGAGTTCACAACCCCATCAGTATTCAAAATCTAGTCTTGTGTTCCATAGTAACGTAAACGTTGATTCTGTTTGATACTATCAATTTCCTTTTCCAATCCTATACAGAAAAATTCACACTTTGAAGTTACCATGAGGTCAGACATTTGCTGTTTGATAATACTGGGTGAGATAGTTAATGAAACAAATAAATGGCCACAATGAATGCAGAATTAAAGCTAATTAAAAAAAAAAAATCACATTGTTTTCATTTTAACTGCAAACTGATATATTTTTTTAGACAATGTAATTTTTATTTTTATCTATATTTTCTAGTAGCCTGCTCCATATTTTTCAATTTACCATGACTATTTTGCCAACTGTATTTAATTAGTTAGAAAACCTTCCAGGATTATTCTTATGTATTAATTTTTCTTTTCTTTTCTTTATTTATTGCTTACGAGAGGTTATTTCAGTGAAACACGTTATTACTCCAAGCTGAACTCGTGCAGCTAGCTACTTCATGGCAATGTGGTTATTTCATTACTTATTTCATAACCATAATTAGTAATTTGAACAACTCCAGCGCTTAAAGCTCCAAATGGTCTCTCTTTGTACCTGGATATTGCCTACCTGCAGCAGCAAACACTGTTCTCTCTTTGTCTATCCGCGACAGAGAACCCTGGTCCTCGAGATCCACTGTCCTGCCGGTTTTCCATCTCTCTCATCCAACATAGCTTGACTCAAATTATCAGTTAATCAGCAAGCTCTATAGAAGCCTGATAACGATCTTGTTCATGAATAAGGTGTGTTGGTAGTGGAGAGAGAGAGATAGAGATGGAAAACAGGCAGGACAGTGGCTCTCGAGGACCAGGGTTCCCTACCACTGGTCTAAACGGAGGTGTTTCACAAGATTGGTGTGTCGCCATAGCTTCATACAATTTTTTCAAAACATTACAAACCAATGTCTTGCTCCACACGTGGCTCCACCTTATGTTCTGCCATAGTGCCACTGTTAAGTCAGACTGAGACTGTCTAGCTTAGTAGCGTTGCGTAGTGCTTCACTAATGCATTACACACATACAAAAGCTTATAAACTTATTCTGTAAACTGCATATCAATTAGACAAATTACTTTCCACTGTGTTCCTTTTAATGACCTGTACATTACCACTTGAATGACTGAACTATCAAAAGTAATGATATTTTGATTTGAGAATCGATTTTAGAGCAGTATTGATCGACACTTCACTAACGTGTAGTTTGGAGTGAAGAAAAACTTTTAGTTCCCTGCTGTTGTTTTGAATGAATCTATAGCCTACTGCTCCTTTGCTACAACAGAGGCTTTCTTTGTGAATCTTGGCACGCACACACTCACTATAAACGAGTACTTTTTCTTGCAAGCTTGGCTTTGGGAAGACATTCCATTCCTTGCATATTAATCACCTCATTCATGAGGTGAGCAGGGTTCTGCTCTCCAGCCAACAATTAGTCTCTTCGCTCCTCTACTGCCGCTCCTCTTCCTGTTCCCAGTAGAAAAACACAAGCTTGGGTCAAGCAGCCTATAATCAGATATTGATTAATAGGGATGCTGAATACCAACAGATAAGGCTGAACCTTAAAACAGTTGCAGTACACAGGGGGTGGGGCACAAACAGCCCAATATTTTATGGAAAAACAAAAACTGATACTCTATAGCGCCAAACATATCATATTAAATACAAGACATTTTGAGCCCTCTATTTCATGAATATAATGGTTCCCCCCCCCCCATTAAAACCCTGACGTATATGATCTGATACATGCATTGCACATATAATCCATTAGAGGGCAGTATCACCCAGCAGATGGCTTTCCAGCAACCTTGCAAGATCGCCCCAATTGAGAAAGGAGAGACACCGATACTTATTAATAGTGGGAAATGTTCTTTCTTATTTTTTGAAATACTAATATGTTTGATATGTCTGTTTATTATTATATTTTTGACAGTTATGAATATACAAATTTAAAGCATTGTGACCGGGTGTATAAATATGACACAAATCAAATGTGGAAGTTGATAAAAAAAAAATTTTGTTTAAAACGACCAATAAATACTATATTTACATACATTTTCTTAACCGCTTAGTCCTCACAAGGATGGCAGGGGTGCTGGAGCCTATCACAGCTGGATTCGAGCAATAGGCGAGGTACACCCTGAACTGGTTGCCAACCAATTACATTCTAGAATCACATTGTAAGGGCCTGTCAGCATCAGTGCTAGTGTCTGATGGGATATATAAAATGTTTGTTGCACATTTAATTTGCTTTCAACAAAATAATGGTGGAAGAAGAAAGTAGTGAGTGTAAGTTCACAATCATCACTTGCCATTTTCCATTTACATTATTATTATTATTATTATTATTTAAGTATCGTTCTGGTTGGTCAGTGCTGTTCATACAGAACAGTGAACTGGGGAAAATCCAATATAAGGGGTGGGGCTTAATATTAGGAGCATACAAATATGCAATTCAGAATGAAATAAACATTTGCATGGTGTTTCTCATAGTGTTTCAATTTTGTTAGTCAGGCGAGAGGGGCAGAAGTCACCCTATTCCTTCAAGAGAGAATGTTGTCATTTTACTTGTTTGTCAGGCGTATAATGGTCTCAATTGTGAGCAGGGCATAGAACCAGTGATAAATCTGCAATAAATGTGATGGAACATGGACACGATTGTCCATTGATGATAAGGCCTTTATTTCACAGCGAGGACAGGGACTTTAATGACTTGGGGGGGGAGATGAGCCAAGCACTAAGATGGTCAGACAGCGGGACAGCGTGGCACCACTTAATCCTAGACAGTAACTAGCCTTGGACATGGCCATCCTTCTCCGTCACAGAGGTCAGGCTCTGAGTCTCCTTGCCAGAATATGTCTATTTCTCACACAAATACTACAATTGTGCAAGAGAGCCTTTTGAAAGGAGGGGTGACAATTGGAGGACATAAAGAACGGCGTGAAAGGCTACAGCCAAGAATGTAGACACACGGTTAATGGCGAGGGAGGACATTGGTTGAGCATTCAATAAAGGATAGAAAAAAACCTTTGGTACTACCAAAACACTTAATGCCTTTGAATTAAGTTTGTGTATGGGCTTTAAGCGACTGTAAACTAACAGTAACTTTTATTTACATTAACATAAATTTTGCTTTTGTCGATTCAGGACTCAGTGTGGCGAGGGACACATGTTTTATCTATACAACCCGTGAGAAGTCAAGACATGAGGATGGTCTAGCTACCAACACGCAACACAACTCTGTCCAACCATCGCACCTACAAACATGGCCAGTGCAAACCATAACCACATGCATATTGTCCTGAAAACTAAATTCCCCATGTAGTATACCAGCTTGCCTGCTGTGTATAGTGGCTGTTGAGCTTCAACAGTTTTTAGCTCTCCCACCATTTGTGATTAGCAGATGCACAATTTCTAACCGGAACAAAGAAATTGCAACATATCACACCTGTTCACAAATCACTGCACTAGTTACCCGTCAAAAATAGAATCTATTTAAAAAAAAATCTCCTCTTAGTTTATAGAGCTTTACATGGCCTTGCACCACAGTACATAGCCGACATGCTCATAAATTACACTCCACCAACAACTCTCAACTCAAGTAGCTATTGCTGTCTAATCATTCCTCGCAGTTACTCTAGGGGAGGCAGGTTTTTGCCCCCATACAGTTGGAACAACCTGCCTGAGACTTCTAAACTGGCAGAATCAGTGTCCACTGTCGAAAAAAAGTTACAAATGTTCATCTTCACATCTGCTTCTGTCACAGAGCCACATCATCAGATTACATCATCTGTTTTTCTTCCATTTGTTTGTTCAGGTTGCGATTAATGTTCATCTCTCATTTTGAGTCTTGTTGTTCCTAGAAACCTCAAAAGGTCTCAACTTTTGTTTTGTTTTTGTGTGTGTGTTTTCTAACAATCCTACAAAGTGGTAGCAGTACCAAAGGATAATCCATAAAGTCCCTTTCCATATCTCCACTGTCCTGAGTGAGTTCAACTGCAGCAGGTTATCCATTTTGGTAGGCACTGGGCAGTGAGCAAATATGTTCCAAGTTGGCTGTATAGGTTACAAGTGAAGTATGAAATCCCTCATCGGAATATATTTTTCCCACTTCTGACTGTTGCATCCCTGAAAGAGTGCCAGCATGACTTAAAAAGAAGAAGAGACAAAAACACAGCGTCAGAGAATACAGTATAAAGTGGTGGATAAGGACGGAGTGAAGTGTGCCCAAAGATTGACAGGTATGCCTTTTGAGATGCCTCAATTAAATCTGACGGACAGCACATTGCACATCTTTGAGGGAACGGTGAAAGCTGACTTTTGAACTATTTAAACACCTTGTCAAATCATTGAAAAGCAGGAAAATGCATGCCTTTGTAGACAAGAAAATACAGCTTTGCTATACAAAATGTGCATTTAAGAAATAAAAACAGTACATTAAATAAAACTAATATAAATAATTGTTGATTCTTTGCATTATCATGGGAAAGTGTGCTGTTGTCTGGCGAGGCCTTATTTTAAAATGGCTTTGGAAATCATGGATTTCGTGTGTCGAGCCCAAAGTTCAAAAGTTGAGCATCTAAGATGGTAGTGGGTGTGTTAGATGTACATGATAAAAGTGATTTATTTGATCAAATACCTTGTTGCAGACATAAAAACCATGTAAGACCGTATTTGGTAAAAAAAAAAAAAAGATAGCAAATGATGCAGTTCAAAGAGGTGGGAGCGGCAATGCAGCCCTGGCGAACGCCACTGGAGATGCGGAACCAGTTGGAGTCTCTGCCGTTGATATGGGCACAGCTCTGTGCGTTGCTGTAAAGCAGCTTGAACAGGGCGATAATCTCAGGTGGTGCTCCAAGGGATTGTAAAATACTCCACAGTGAAGTGTGGCAGGCGGTTCAAAGGGAGCTTTCAAATCTATGAATCCAATATAGAGATGGCCATCTTTGCTGAATTCATAAGTCTTCTCTATCACTAGATGGACAGCAGAGATGTGATCTGTTGTGCAGTGTTTAGACATGAAGCAAGCTTGCTCGGAACGGAGGCTGCTTCTGTTGGCTGGGAGAGCAGGAGTGAGCAAAATCATGGTGAAGATTTTTCCGGGGATAGAGAGAGTCTTCCAATAAGACCAGAGGTTCATTTTTCTATTAGATTTTCAGAATGACTGAGTGATTCTGATAATGACACCAAAGGCATAGTGACATTGACTCTACTGCAACATTCAGATATGCTAAATATGGCAGTAATGATTACATTTGAAACAGTAATACTAACAGTTTGAAATTGTATCACGGTTTATCAGTATACTGTACTGTAAGACGATGGGCAAAAAAAAAAAAAAGGGACTTACATATTTGTGACCTATAAAGTGATTTTTAAAATCACATTCATAATGCTGCTAACATGTTTTGTATGCTCTTTGCTGTTCACAGCGATACAGGTCTCATTTGTTAATGAGGGCAATCTATGAAGCGACCTAGGGCTGAGCCAACCATATGCCCCAATAAGTCAGCCCTTGATCTCTTTCAGCTAATGAATCATCTGATCAATATTAGCTCAGTGAGTGTCACACACACATACATACACACGCATGCACACACGCACACGCACACGCACACACACACCACCATTTCTCAACCCCTCTCTTATCCTTCGCTTGTGTTTTCTCTTGTCTGTCCTAATTTCGTGGTCCACTCTGCAGGAATTCTGTGTCATATTTTATACATTTGATTAAGTAAGGATGGGATATTTCAGTACTCTTTTATTTGGCTTCACCAATCAAATAACCACTCACTAACTCACTTGTATCTCATACTAAACTAAAATCACATGTACATTTTAAAACACTCGAGTAATTGAAAAGGGGAAAAAACAGCACATAAAAAATGCATTTACATATTCGCTGCATTTTTAACAAGGGTCTGGTACAGCTGCAATTGTTAAGAGCCTGCAAGCAGAAAGAAGCAACACAGGCCAGTCCTGTTATGGACCCATGGAAGACTGCAGTTACTGTCTCAATTGATGGGCACAGCCAAGCCAAAAAGGCAGACCTGACAGAAGTACTCAAAGTGGAGAATTGGAGGAGATGGTGAAAGATTGTTCACTTATCAAATGTGTCTACTGAATTATTCTCCTCAACATTAACTTACATGTATTAGTGAAGAGGCAAACTAATTTCAGAGGAAGGATCCCTAATTAAAGTGTGCATGTAACATTAGGTGTTTCTGCCTAGTCACCCCTTGTGTAAAGAGGGCACCATACACATAAGGGAAGTGAAGTTTTAGATCTTAATCTGTTATAGGTATGGTGGATGCAGCACTGTTTTAAAGATGTCAGCATAAAAAAAATGGAGTCTGCACGCTCAAATTTTTTATACTGGAGGAATTACTGTAAATGTATTAGACTGAATTCAGGCAAACAATGAGTTCTTATATACATGGTGGTATTATTGTGTTTTGTAATTACGCAAATACCGTAAAAAAATTGCACTTGAGGTATTGCAATTGTATTATTGTGAGAGGTATATGGATAACACCTAAATATGAACGTGAGAGGTATTGCACTTGAATAATGTACGGGAGAGTCCAGGTTGTGTGTAGTGTGGAAAATTATCTGGAGGGTTGTTTATGGCTGTTGTTTGTGTTTACGGCTGGGGGATGGAAGCTGTACCTGAGCCTGTTGGTGGAGGATGTGTATGCCCTGTATTGCTTGCCTGCAGGCAGTAGTTCAAACAAGTGGTTTTATGTTTGATGATGTTTTTTGGTCTGATGAGGTAGTGAGAGCTGGCAATGACCTCTTAACTGGGCAGAGACCAGCTGGTGATTTTCTGGGCTGTGTTTATTCCTTTCTGCAGCGCTCTACTGTGCATCCAGCATACCACATTGGCAGGCAGTATGTCAGGATGCTCTCAACTACTACTACGAAGCTTTTCATTCAAGTTGAGTGTCCTCGCTGAAGTGGTTTGCCTTGTAGATAAACTGGATGAGGTGGGGACAGGGAGAACCTGGTATGCTGTGTAGACTTGCCACTCAAAACACTTTTATGGCCACTAGGATGAACACAATTGATCTTTAGTCTTTGAGGCTGACCGCTGCCGGCTTTTAAGGGATAGGGATGAAAGTGAACGTAAGCATGGGGGGACTCTGCTGTCTTTCAATTAAGCCTTTTCCTGCAACTTGTCAGGGTTGAGCTGGGGCTTGAGGACCCAAGCGCAGGGAAACAGGATGAGGAGGCAGAGGTGCACAAAATAAGCAATTTAATTTAACAAAAATAAAAAGGCAAACAAGGTACTTGAAAATCCCTCCCAACAAGCCAAAAATTTACAAAGTCCAAGGACATAACTCCAAGTAACAAACAACTACACATGGAACACTGTGGCAAGGACATGGACTGAACAAAAGCAGGGAACTAAATATACATACGGAGACAACAAGAGACATCTGGACAAGACACACATGGCTGAGGGAGCTGATGAGATGACCCAAGGTACTGGGATGACAAGCACAGGTAGACACAATAAAACTTGATGAGACAGACAATGGTGCGTGGAGGTAGAAAGAGAAGGACACAAAGAAAACATGACAACTAAAATATAACCAAAACCAAACACAACAAATGCTAAACATGACACAACTGGTATGTATTTTCTGCGTGTGCTTCTTTAACTTGTTGGTGGTACATGCCACACAGGGGCTTGTTTGCATTTCCATGACAGTCCATCTGGCTCCTTCTCCTTACTAGGCTTCTATTGCTTGAGGCATTCATTAAGCAGGTTGTCCCTGGGAGCTATCATCTCGATGTATTCTTGGAGGCTTGTTGTTTCCTCCTGGGTATTGCCCATGACACTCACTAGTGTACGGCCCCCATCTTTCCTCTTTGTGCACAGTAGGTGTCCTACAAATCTTTTATGCTGCCTTTAAGAAGTTCAATCCATTTATTTGTGATCATCTTCCCTCAACAAGACGATTATCTAGTCCCGATGTCAAGTCAAATCACATTTATTTAAATAGCCCTTAATCACAAAATCATCTTAGAGGGCTTCACACACCCACAGTTGATAAATATTAACGATATACCCTGATCTTAACCACAAGAGCACAAGGAAAGAAAACAAGAAACCTTAAGAAGGGGCCGCAAATGTGGGAATCTTCTTTCCAGGAGGACCAGGCTGCAATGAATGCAGAGTGGGCAACAATTTACACAATATGTGGTATTATACGATTTTGACTAAAATAGTGCCAGAGTCCATTTCATGAGTTGAAGCACTGCAAGAAGATGCCGTCAGAAAAGTGGGTCCTCCTCCAAACTAGGCTCGGTTGGTTGATGCCGAAATCTCCACAGCAACAACTCCAAGGTGGTATGACAATGACATTCCGATGTCATGTATATTCATGTGAGGAGAATGGGGGATCAATGTCATGCTCTTTCTTGGCATACAGCTTGATGCAATCGTGTAAACGAGGTGGCGGATCAATGTTTCCTTTCTGAACTGGTACCCAAAACCTTTCTTGGTTATGATCTGACTGAGTGGGTTCAGGCTGATGCAGAACAGCAGCAGAGACAGAGCATCTCCTTGAAATATGCCACATTTGATTTTCACCTGTGCATTTGGCTTTGAAATGGCCTCCAGTGTTGTATTCCACAGCCTTAGTAAGTTCCTGATGCAGGTTCTTAAGATCCTGTTGATGTTATACAGTCCAGTAACCGTGTCTGCGGCATTGAGTTGTAGGCTTTATTGTAGTCGATCCAGGCAATGCACAGGTTGGTACTTCTGGTTTTACAGTCTTGGGCGATTACCCTGCCAATCAGTAGTTGGTGTTTGGTTTACACATGCCCTTCTGTGCTCTGCTCATGTATTGACCCCTATTCCTTATAAATAATGATGATACTAACATGCACCTAGGTTGCCTGGAGCTGGGGGGAATAGGGGAATTGTTTGTTCGTAGGTATTTCCGTTCACAAGTTGATCAATGACAAAATTATACCCCTTAAACAAGTTGCATTCATTCTCTATGTATCGGCAGCAGACATGCCACGAAATATTGCCACTGCAGGGCGCCCAGATGTAGAAAGAGGGGTGTGTGTGTGTGTGGGGGGGGGGGGGGGTCTTCCAAGTTTAAACCTCCATGATCACAGACAGATCAATGCACCTTAAACCCTTCATCCGGTATCGGCGATCAATGCACCTTAAACCCTTCATCCGGTATCGGCGGAGGGTTGTCTTCTATTAATTTATAAAATGTAAGACTTAAGCCTCCGCGATCACAATCTGATGCCCCTTCAGCATTCAGCCACTATCGGCGACGGCCGACATATTCCAAAGGCACTTTTGTCTCAGAGATTGTCATTGACTTCCGAGGACAGCCTGCCACGAACCATAGTTTTTCGGGCCTCTACTTTGTCAACAAGCGTCTCCAGCTCGCTGTTTAATTTTGAAGATCCTGACTCTCCTTTCGTTTCAGGTCACTTGCCCTTCCTCATGTGGCGTCAGTGTCAATCATGATTCCTGATTGTGTCCACCTGTTTCCCATTACTCTCATGTGTTAAATAGTCTGTCTCCCCTCTCTTGTTACCAAAGTGTTTTGTCTTGATCACCCAAGCCCATCCAGTTTTGGTCCACTGCCTTGCTATTTTTTGTCTCATGTGAGAATTTTTTGGTGTAACTTTACATAGCCACAGTTTAGTCTTTAGTTTAGGAGTACCTTTTGTCGTTTTATTTGTAGCTTAGATATCCTCCCTTTCGGAGAGCTTTAGTTTTACCTTTTCATAGCCTTGGTTTTTGTTTCCCCTCACAGTGAGGTGGTTTTTGTTTAATAAACATCTGCCTTAACAGCCAACCCTTCTTTGCACCTGAATCCTGAATTAACACAGCGTGTCCGTTTTTCTATTTATTTTTATTTTTATATCAACAATATATAACAATAGTGATTTCAGTGATTTCGGTAACAAAATACAGACAATCCGTAGCAGCTGGCAACTCTACATTTTGTAGTGCTGTTTGGCTGTGTGGTGGCATGTGACATCTGGCATTGTTTAGCCCCTATACAGTGCCTTCAATGCATCCCTAAATTAATCTTTAAACATAGTGAACTATCTATCGATAGTCACCAGAAAAACACTATATTCATTGTTGCATTCTGCAATAAAGAAAAATCAACATATAACACTGATGTATTTTGTTTGTATTATTTTTGTACAAAGTAACAATACGTTCAGCTTAAAGTATTGTAATACTAAGGCTATTATTATGAATGATAGTTTTTTTGTTTATGTGTTTAAAATGGAAGATCCATCATACTGATGTTGATTCGGGACACTGATTCACTGACATTGTTAGTTCGGGAGAATAATTTTGTGTGCTCAGCGGATTTGCCCTTAAACACCTCAAGCTCAGCAGGCAGGCTAACAAGACATCAGTAGGCAATGGCCGTGAATCAAGACAAAATGCAGCCCTGTCATAGAACTCTGCCTGGGCCATAACAATGAAAATCCTGGACTGATTGCTATGTAACTTGTTTAAAAAAATTTTTTTAATCCATAAACAAAGCATAAATGATTACAAACGGTGTGTTAATGTGGGAGTACATAATGCAAAGTAATGTACTTTGAAAACAACATCGTAATCACATAACTTAATACATGTCTTTACCAGCATGTGTTATGTTTTATTGTTCCAAGCCTGTGTTTGTATTACTGATAAGGGACTGATTGTCAAAACAATCACTGTTCCCAGTCCAAATAAAAACACGTTCTACTTCTTCTTTTCCTTTCGGCTTTTCCCTTCAGGGGTTGCCACAGCGAATCAGTTGCCTCCATCTAACCCTGTCCTCTACTTTTTAACTACATCCATAAACCTCCTCTTTGATCTTCCTCTAGCCCTCTTACCTGGCATTTGGAAACTCAGCATCCTTCTGCCAATATACTCACTATCTCACCTCTAGACATGTCCAAACCATCTCAGTTTGGCCTCTCTGACTTTATCTCCAAAGCCTCTAACATGTACTGTCCCTCTGATGTACTCATTTCTGTTTTTATCCATCCTGGTCACTCCCAAACATAATCTCAGCATCTTCATCTCTGCCACCTCCAGCTCTGCTTCCTGTCTTTTCCTCAGTGGCACTGTCTCCAGATCAAACAACATCGCTGGTCTCACCAGTTGTATAAACCTTTCCTTTCATTTGAGCTGAAACTCTTCTATCACACATCACACCTGACACTTTTCTCCACCTGTTCCAGCCTGCCTACACACGTTTCTTCACTTATTTTCCACACTCTCCATTGCTCTGGACTGTTGACCCTAAATACTTAAACTCCTCCACCTTCTTGGTCTCTTCTCCCTGTAACCCCGCTCTTCCACTTGGGTCCCTCCCATTCCCACACAGATTCCCTGTCTTGCTATGGCTAACCTTCATTCCCCTTCTCCTTTCCATTCTACATATTAGCGAATGCCACACACAGGTTCATTGACTAGTTATACCCTCAGGCTTATCCAAACTTTAATGCTCTGCTCATATTTTGGTTAAGAATTTGAGTTATGGACCGTAATGGGTCCCTGCTGAGCAAATATACACTTAAATGATTGAGTACAAGTATCTTGGCATGCTGTTCACAAGTGAGGGAAGAACAGAACAGAAGATCAACAGATCGATCAGTTTGGCATCTACAGTGATGCAAACTTTGCATATGCATTTGTCGCGGTAAAAAAGGCAACACTTATTTTCCTATGAGATGAGGGTGATGATCCACAAGGTGTCTCGGGCATCTGGTTAGGATGCCTCCTGGATGCCTTCCTGGTGAGGTGTTCAGGGCATGTCTTACTGGGAGGAGCTTTCCTGCTTAGGCTGTTGCCCCTGCGACCTGACCCCGTTAAGAGGAAGAAAATGAATGGATACCATTATTGATTGATTTAAATAGCTAAACCGGAGCATCTACTGAAAGTCAATTTTCATGAATTTAAAACACCCTCTGGAGTGTCACAAATCAAGGGAGAGGATGGAATAGCATATGAAGAGGATGCAAACGATTTAAGTAAGTCCAATATCGGACATGCATAAATATTTAAAGCTGATTAAAAAAAAAAAAAAACTTACTTGTGTATATTCAATGACAAGTATAATAACCGTAGCATTTTATTACATAAATGAGGTATTATTTATTAGTGTTGTACGGATACCGTTTTTTGGGCCCTGATACCGATTCCGATACCCAGCTTTGCAGTATCGGCCGATGCCTATACCATACTGATACCGAAGTTGTTGTTTTTTGCAACATGAAAAAGCTGTCCTGCCATTGGATCAGAGCAATCAAGGGCCAATAGGATATGTTAACTCGGCATGCAGTGAACATGTCACACATTAGTGAATGTCGTGCATGAGCAAGACACAAGATGCTGCATCCAAAATCCTATATTAGCGTCAGAATTATGAATTAGGTATCGGCATGTTACTTGTTAGTACTCACCGATACCACTGTTTTAATGCAGTATTGGAGCCTCTGCCGATACCAGTATCAGTATCGGAACAACACTATTATTTATCATAGTAAGATGCAGTGATGAGTCTTTGATCAAAACAATCTGCAAAGAAAAGACACTGTCAGGGGTACATTTTCATTTTATTACTGTAGCTTGCTATTTTGCATCATACTGAGGAATGTTTCTCATAAAGCAACCTCAGAACTTGAAGTATTAGTGTTAAAGATTGTGTGGTGGGATGAAAACACACATGGTGACACACTTCTAAACAATATACAAACTTTATCATAATTAAAAAAAAACAAAGTGTAAATTGTAACAAGATAATTTGATATTACTGTGCTAAAGTGGCAGTAGAACCAGTGTATGTGGACAGCACTTACAGCAACCATGAACCATTTTACATTAACGGAAGCAGCTTTCTGCCTTATGTTGCTACATGGGAATTTGGACAAGAATAGTGTTATGAGCAAAATACAATGTGCAGGCAACAACAGCACCCTCATTCAGCCACCCACACAACACACAACTGATATAAACTCTCTTCACTCAACACAAGCTCTTCTGAATTATTTGTCATACAACAAAGGTAAGACAATCAAAACAGTATGCAGCAAAGGATGTGAGAGGGAGAAGAAGAAGTGTAAACTGGTAGAATTTAACAGAATGATATAAAAGGCTACACCGTCAAAAGCATACAGAAATGGAAAATGACTTACTCAGCAGCCCTTGCAAAAGATACACGTGCAACATCGTATGCTGTGCAACATCTATTTTTGCTGACAAACACACTTAAACAATGTCAAAGTGATTAGAGCTCATGGACAACAAGGTGGAGGCTGCAAACCTTTTGCTAGCAACAGCAGGGAAGTTGACTTCTATTAGCATACAACAGTAACAGGGAAAAAAATGCATAATTGTTGTACTGTGACATAAAGAGCAGGTAAAGGAAGTAATGTTTGTGTCATAAGAAAACAGACAAGAATTCCACCCACACACAGACTCGCACACACTCCCTTACAATGCTTGGGGCGTGCAGTTGATTAGCAATAACCTAGTTCAATCATATGTGCTGCATGTAGGTCACAATAATGTAGGACCTGGTTGGTATAATGTGTGATCACAATGGTGGCAGTCAACCTGCTGCATTGCAAACACCAGCAGGTCTGGCAGACATTTGGCTGGGTTGATTAAACATTAAAGTGTTGGTACTTATTCATATGTATGACATTAACAAATTATTAGCAACACTGAACTCACATCAGCCATGCTAAGTCACGATCAACGCACTCCATTTTCAAGTAATGTACATATTGTTCAATAGAGATTAGAGCATGCCATTTATCAAAAGACACTATTCATTTTGTGCAATCTTTGTGACACAATTTTAATATTAAAAGAATGTAGAAATGTAGTCATTATTTAATACGTCAGGGCATTGTAGTTCATTGCGTGTGTCACAAGAATGTAGCTCAATTTCACAGCATTTCACAAAGTTCCACTCATTTAATCTGATTGCAGGCTGCATGTTTCCTGTTCCAACTGGATCCTGACCTGGATACAACTCACCAAAGGCAATTAGGACATTGGGGAATTGATTGGGGGGGAAAATGATAGAAAGAGGATCATAAACGTTGAATGATAAGAGGATGGTTTGATGGCAAACCAAACCATGTTTAAATATGATCATGTGTACTAAAAAATACAATTATCTAAAAATAAAAGAGATTCTCTAAATGTTAATGCCTTAACTGTTACCAAACCAGTTTTGGGCTGATGTGCAAGTTAAGATGTGCATTATCTTATTATTTGAAGATCATCCCAACTTGTGAAACAACAACAGACGTTATCGTAGACTACAATACAGGAAATTAAATAAACTTACGGGTGATAGATACTGAACCCTGAGTTGCTGCTGATAATGTGGCATTTTTAGATGAATGAGTAGTCAAAATTTAAAGCGCTTTGGCTGCTTTGTAAGGTGGAAAACCACAATATAAATGAAGTACCATTTATATTAACAGAAAATCGTGATAAATCGTTTTTGCCACAAATGTAGTCGTTTATAAACCCTGCCTAAGCTTGATTATGTCAGCACGAAAAAAACAATTATGTTGGCAGGACATCCTTCTAACACAAACATTTTTTAAAAAGTGTGAAACGCTCCAAGCCCTACCACATATTGGTAGTACATAAATGCAAATGGAGCACACGTAGAGGTGCATTACAGGCCCAAAGTTACACCCACACAAATGTACTTTACGCCGTTATGGTAAAATCAAATCCTTCCATTCAAGTAATGTTGGCTTGCATTTGATTTTGAAGTATCATATTCTGACTAACAAAGGTTACAACGGCACAAATAAAGCACATAATGTACAGCATGATGTCCTGTGTGTCCCACAAGCTTAATCTAATCTTAGGGAAATTGCATACTGGCCAGTGCATCTGGCAGTAAGAACAGCTTGTAGGCATGCGCTGAAAGCACTGCAAAAGCATCCTAAAGAGGTTGTGTAACCACAATAAATGTGTCATGGTCATGTTTTCCTTGTGTGTCTCCCCCTGTCAATGTCTCGTCAAATTTTATCATGTCCTCCTGTGCTTGTCATCCCGGTCCCCGGTGTTACCCAATCAGTAGTGATGGCAAAATGAAGCTTCATGAAGCATTTGCGATACTTTTTGACTCCTCTAGATGGTGCTCTTGGTTTAAAGATAAAGGCAAGTGCAATGAAAATGGATTACATTTGCATTGTATCTTTGAATCATGAGTGCCATCTTGAGGAGTCAAAAAGTATCGCAAGTGCTTCATGAAGCTTCATTTTGCCATCACTACCAATCAGCTCCCCAAGTCACGTGTGTGTCATGCCCAGGTGTCTCTCATTGTCTCGTTACTTATGTGTATTTAGTTCCCTGCTTTCTTTCAGTCCTTGTCGAATCATTGTCTGTGTCACACCCGGTTTCCCGCTCCTGTGTGTCCTACCTGTTTTAGTTTGATACCCGTGAGTTTATTCAGGTTTGGTTAGTACTTTGTATCTTGTATTGTACGTTGTTTGTTTTTTGTTGAATTAAACAACCACTTTTTTGAGCACACCTGCCTCCTCGCTCTGCCTTCCTGCATTTGAGTCCACTATCGCCCGCACACCCTGACAAAATGAGAGAAATGTTCTGCATGAGAGTGCTCGCTTACTGAGGGTTTAAAATAAATCCAGATGATGCAAAAGACACTTGTATAATAAGCACTTTTATCCACGATGGCGCAATTAATTTTATTCCTTCTGGAAGCAATAGGATACATTATCCTAACAAATGCTATGACCGAAAGTGGTAATAAATACATTTAAAATGATTTCTGCATTAGGTGGTCTTACAATGTATACAATCTAATATTCATCTAAGTCACAACAATACCACAAAAACAATTACATGTTTTCACATTTGTACTAAAAGCAACATACAGTAAATCATTCACAGTGGGTGGGAAAAGTATTGAACTAGGGTTTAGACCAGGGGATATCGTTGATCATTGTGAACTGTGCGCCTGTGTGTGCTAAAAATAAATTGACTTGGCTTTAATAACTGGTTAAGCCTCCTTTGGCAGCGTGACCTCAATCAAACGTTTACTATAGATGCAAATCAGAACTGCACGTCAGTCGCTCTCTTGAGGTCAAGCCATAGCATCCCAGTTGGACACTCGTTGTTTGTGCAGTGGGACAACTGTCCAAAACATATCAGCAAATTCACCTTTGAATGGCTAAAGAAAATAATGTAGGTTTTCACATTAGAGAGGCTGTTCATGCTCGAAAATACTCCAATATGACTGAGTTGAAGCATACGCAAGTGTGGGTTGAAATCACCAGTTATTACAAATGATAAAAATTAGTTACTGGGTTGGGGGGGGGGGGGGGGCAATTACTTTTTCACTTAGGACCAGATAGGTTGAGATTCTAGTTCCCTTAATAAATTAAACCATCATTTCTAAACTCGTTATTTACTTGCATTTACTTGTTGTCTTTATGAGATATTAAAATTGGTTTGATCACCTTATCATAAGTCAGATAGCAAATTGAAATATTTAGAAGAGTGACAGTTTGAGGGGCCCTTCACAACGCAATAGAAAAACAATATCTGCCTGTTATGTAATAAAGGCTTGATGTCAATGGACTTCAAAATAGGATAAACTGGCTTATGAACTAGTTATAAGAACAGGCTGGAAGGAAACCTTAATGAAAAGGAGCTTAAGACATTGATGTGTCATGCTAACATAAGACCACTAAATGAGGAAAAAGAAAATAAATGTCATGGTGCCTCCACATGTAGAAAATGCGTAGCCTGGAGCATATTGACATTTCTGCCCACACAAAGATCAATCTCTTTCTTCTCTCTTTTGTATGCATATTTCTTCACTGTCCTCATCACTTTGTTTATTATTCTTTTCTTATGTACCACATGTGGGATTTCTTTGGTACACTTATGGACCCGGCTTTTTTTTGTCTTTTTTTTGTTTGTCACAAAGCCTCCTCGCCAGAATCGAGACCCTTTTTACACTGTCAACCACAAAGTCTCATTTTGCCATAACATCCAGATTGATTTTATGAAGCCTGAGCAGCAAATATCCAACCCAGATGTGGCGGTGATTTGAAATGTATAATTCAAATCTGATAACTACAGATGTGACTGCAATCTGGACTCTCTGTTCATTCACTTGAGATACATCAGAGCAGTGTTTGTGTCGCTCACAGATTGGTGCACAACAACCAATGGACAGTGAGGCGCTGTTTGGCTCAACTTCCCCTTTACTGTCTGGTGCAGTGACACAATAGCGACCTAATTTGACAGCACATTTTCTAATGACAGTGCGGACAGGAGAGCTTTAGGATTCAATTTCCTGCAGTGTGAACAATGACAGAGATAAAGCTGTTACACATTCCCAGCTACAGACTTTCCTTGATAACATGGATGTTTTCTCTCCTCCCAAATGGATTTGCCATGTGACATCCGGTGCTTGCCAAGCTATCCAATATATATAATATATATACAGTAACAGTATTACAGAATATAGTTGAGTAGTCTGACTTTGGGATTGGCTAGCAACCATTAGTTCGGTCTGATTGGTCGTAATGGATGTGACACATGAAACATTTGTGAAAATGGATTTCTTGAAAGCCTGTGTTCTTTTGTAAACAGAATCAGGGCATTCCCAGATGTTTCATGAATACATCAAGCAAACCATTTCAGCAAGGGTCAGAGCATAAAAAAATAACCCATTACAGTGTGTGTCCTGATAGACAGCTGTGATTTATTTATGAACAAATGAAACAAAAGATTTGGTGAGGGCCTGTGCATTCTAGAAGCTTTAGAGTGTATCTTTACCTATGCTGAGGAGAAAAGTCTGCAGATGTTGCAGAAAGTCAAAGCAAAGCCTAAGTCAGACAAACTGTCCTCTTCATTTGAAGCATTTAAAAGAGGAAGACATACATTTAGAGCTACATCATTATGGATTATTGTGTTTTCTGATCTCTGCTAATACTCAATCTATATAATAACAAGATACTGTTAATCCACTAGGAATACAAACATTTTGGGCCACACATAATAAACAAACATTCACATATCCTCTCATCTATACTGTTTTACTGACAAATGCAGAAACTACAATTACACAAATTGACATTTTAAATATAAGGCTTGGCGCTCCACAAACACATTTTCAAAAAAGTTATACATCTTAAATAATAATAAAAATATACTGTGATGGCTCAAGCATCAGGTAACTTTTGGTTAAGTTTTTGGGCCACAGTTTGGTATATTGTGTGCATAAAAACAATATTTCTCTCTCTCTCTCTCTCTCTCTCTCTCTCTCTCTCTCTCTCTCTCAACATTCTCTCAACATTCTCTCTTTATTTGGCTTGCCAGAAAAACAAAGCAGAACTCAGAATGGTAAACTGGTGAACTGCATCTTATTCCTTGACAGTTGTGGTTATTTTAAATAACGAGCTGTTTGTATAAGCAGCAGAACATTTGTGACACGAACGAATGTTGCGTTGATGCGTAGATGAACGATTCGATGAACGAATCTTTTGAACGGTTCTTTTTAATGAACTGATTCTAAAGATTCCGTTTATTTAAAATAACTGTCATGCCCATCACTACATTAAACATCAAAACCGCTTGTAAACTGTATTTAAAATAGGTTTTTCTGTGCTTTGTTAGTGGAAGAGGAAAACAAACATCAACCGATCAATAATTTGGGGGAAGCCAACGACCGCATAAATGCTATGTTTCCTTTCTTTAACTGAGTGTGTAGCCTAAGTACAAAACTGGAGGAAAAAAAACATGGTCCATATTAGCGTACCGTGCAATGCCTACCGACTGGTACTAGATTTTACCAAGTACCATCCCTCCCCTCCTAAAAATGTAAAGTCAAGGTTTTGGCCAGCAGTGCTAGTATTAGCAGCAAATTTCATGTTCCTTGCATGTTGTGGGAGGATAATTTGTAGTCTGTTGATTTGTCTCTCTGAAATACCTCAGCAGTTGAACTCCCACACATATTGGTTCACACACTTCAACTTAAGTTTGTCATCAAGCAAAGTAACCATGAGTATCAGAAAAAATATATTTGCACAATTTTAGGGGAAATATGCAATAATTCAAAGGCAGTCAGGAGCCCTGTATTCTGCATACTGGATTTACCAACTTTGAATCAGAGAAACAGAGCTGAGGCTTTGACACCTTTTTGATCTGCCTTTAGATCAGTGGACTGTAAGCCAATTTACACTCATTGGTTGGCACATAACATGACAGCTGACCCGTTGCCCAACACATCACTCAGCAGCTTAAGTTTTTATTAATGAGTTAGGGGTGACTTACGCCAGACACCCAAATGTTTCAATGGCCACTCTTCTAGCCCAATCCAATAATTCAGGAAGAAAAAAAGTGGTGAAACACAGTTTAACACTATATCCCCACAATTTAAGTACAAACCCAATTCCCAAAAAGTGGGGACACAATACAAATTGTGAATAAAATTGAATGCAATTATTAATATTTTGTTCAGAATAGAACATAGATCACAGGTCAAAAGTTTAAACTGAGAAAATGTATAATTTTAAGGGAAAAATGTGTTGATTGTAAATTTCATGGTGTCAACAAATTTGAGTAGTAGCAATAAGAGGCTGGAAAAGTCAATTGCACTTGAAGACCAGTTACCACTAATGAGGTCCATTGGCAACTTGATTAGAGTATAAAAAGAGCTTCTCAGAGTGGCAGTGTCTCTCGGAAGCGAAGATGGGTAGAGAATCACCAATTCCTCCAATGTTGCGCAGAAAGATAGTGGAGAAATATCAGAAAGGTGTTTACCAGCGAAAAATTGCAAAAAGGTTGAAGTAATCATCATCTACAGTGCAAAACATCATCCAAAGATTCAGAGAATCTGGAACAATCTCTGTGAGTAAGGGGCAAGGCTGAAAAATCATACTGGATGCCCATGATCTTCGGGCCCTTAAACGGCACTACGTCGCAAACGGGAATGTTTACTGTAAGAGAAATCACAGAAAGAGCTCAGCAATACTTCCAGAAAACATTGTGGGTGAACACAATCCACCGTGCCAGTTGAAACTCGACAGTACAAAGAAGAAGCTATTTCTAAAGCAGGCCAAGGGGCGCAGGCGTTTCTCTGGGCCAGGGGTTATTTCAAATGGAGTGTGGATAAGTGGAAACCTGTTTTGTGGTCAGACGAATCACGGTTCGAAGTTCTTTGTGGAAAACTGGGGCGCTATATCATACTGACTAAAGAAGACAAATACAACCCAAGTTGTAATCAGCACTCAGTTTATAAACTTGCATCTGTGATGGTATAGGGTTGCATGAGTGTGATTTGTTGACACCATGGAATTTAAAATCATCAGTTTTCCCTTAAAATGATACATTTTGTCAGTTTAAACTTTTGACCTGTTCTCTATGTTCTATTCTGAATAAAATATTTAAAAAAGTTGGCACTTCCAAATAATTGCATTCAGTTTTTATTCACAATTTATTTAGTGTCCCAACTTTTTTGGAATTGGGTTTGTAAAATGTGTTTCAAAACAAATCTATGATTTCACTTTACAGGAACTTTAAAATACTCAACACATAATGGCATGGGATGCCATCCCACCCAAAATGGTAATAATGATGGCTTATTACCATAATTAAAATGCAAATATTGCATCCAATGCCAGTTTCTGTGGCAGCATCACCACTCAAAGTATACAAGTCATGTCACTTTTCACTGCTGTCATTGCTTCCCTAACTGCTATATTATTATCACCATACCCACACAGAGTTGTAGAGTTAACGTGACCTGAATCAGTGGACCCCAACCACCGGACCGTGGTGGCGCACACAGTTGAAAGAATAAAAACTTACTTTACTTCTGGTTAATTAATTATCTGAGGCTTAAAAATATTTTATTTGGAAAAGTGACCGGATTGTCTCTGTTGCGACAACGGACTCTTGACGCATGTCAAGATGCTAATTATGCTGTCATGTAGCGTTGAAAAAGTTAGCAAAATAAGTACAAAACAGACGTATTTGGAAAGTTTCTTTGCAACGGGGAAAAGGCCCAGCGATGAGACAACACCAAGAAGAAAACGAAAGGTGCTTGGACTTACTGCAACAGGTGATTCCCACGCATGAGGCCCACTTTGCACAATGTGGCGAGCGGCTCTTGATTAAACATTCTGGTGAGTTGTTCATGGACTTTACATTTGTTCTGTGGTGTCTTGTTATGTTGGCGCGTTTAAGGAGGACACTGCTAATATAGTTACATAAAAATGTGGCTTTGCGTTTATTGCTACACACCCCATACAACAAAAGCAACAAAAAAACAACATTTCTGACTGTAGTCTGGGTTTTGGACAACAGTCAGTTTCTTGACTCGACAAAAAGACTGAAACTGGACTGGCTGGTGGAGATAGGACACATCGCTTTGTTTATCCATCTGTGCTATTAGCAATCTATTTCTTGGTACATGGAGAATGACACAAGATGTTATGAACAGATGGCAGAGTTTATTTTGTTGGGTGGTGTAAAATGTTATCCCAGTATCTGTCACAGTACATGTCTTTAGCTCTTTTTAAGTTGTTTTCAAAATCAAAATGTAAATATAATTGGTTCTTATATCAATCCTCTCTATAGTTTAATTTAAGTCATTTTTTGCTCATCTCTGCTAACTACAGTAAATACTTTATGAAAGAACCTACAGAATGAATGACTAACCACCCAAAAGCAATTGAAACAATAGAATTGTGCTATAATATTCACGGTTCCATCCTTGATGTTCCAAGATGATCTCAGCTTCTAATGCTTAAGATCTGAAATCCTTCAATATTTATCTACTCAATATTTATCCATTGAAAAAATAAACTTTGTGTAGTACAAAAACAAAGCAATGCATTTTTGTTATCAACCCTAATTCATCTGCCAAGTCCAACCAAAATGCCAACCTCACTAACTCGAATTGGCCCAGTCACCACACATCCACAAACTTTGAAAGAATTCTTTCTTTCCTATTTGTTTTTTTCCACTGATTGAGTTTAATTGCATCCGAAACTGGCCAAGGCCACATTAGCAAAGGGATTCCATCGTATTCACAATTCTAATATCTCATGCATTTCCGTATCTCCACCACCGCATTCTCATACTGTTTGGGATAAATCACTAGACGTGCATGACCATCAACTTAATGAGATTGACTAAGACAAATCAATTGTTTATAGTATTCTTATTAGGGGTGTTGGAAAAAATAGATTCTGCAATATATCGCGATATTACAGCGCGCAATTCTCGAATCGATTCAATATCGATTTTTAGACATCAATTTTTTATGGAAATATTCAACAAAACGTTTTAATTAGGGTTAGGATTTACACATTAAACATAGAAAAATGTTATATTAATGGAACATTAAGCCTTAATATTTTTTTTCAGTGCTGTTCAAACATGAAACAGACTGCTGTTTACTGATTCTAAATTTGAGTTTTTAAAAAAAAAAAAATCGGGATTAATCGGTATCAAATCGAATCGTGACCTATACATCGTGATACGAATCGAATCGCCAGGTACTAGGCAATTCACACCCCTAATTTTTAATGTTTTGTTTTTTTAAAGGTAAGGCAGTTTTATTTCTACGTCACATTTTATACACAAGGTAACTCAATGTGCTTTACCCAAGCAAACACACAACATCAACAAACACAATAATTAATGACATTCACAAGCAAAACAGAGAAAACAAAAGTAGCATACAAAAATTACTCACAGAAAATGACCCCCAAGAATAGTATGTTTTAAACCAATTATATACACCCAATTTATTATGTTATATCATTATGATGTGGACTACCTCACCCTGTGATACTATTATGATGGATGTATTCTGTGCATCCTCTTCCAGACTGCCACAGTCTGTAGGTAGGCAGTGACTGTGAGGAATAGCTGAACAGTTGAAATACTCTGTATGTCTTGCACAACAAAAGAGGGAAATGGAGTGGATTTGCTTTTGGGTAAGAGTGATGTTTTAATATTTAGGTGTATCAAAAAACATTTCAGATCTCGGTTCCGTCAGTGAGTTATTCAGAGAGAAAAAAATATGTTGAAAGCACACGGTGTGTATTTCTTTAAAAATAAGCATTCACATCAAAATAGAATGTAAGCAAGGGAACTTTTGAAAGAGGCCAATGGAGCCCACTGTACAGTATCGGACTGCACACTTGGGAAGAGAGCTTTGAGTTGTTTGGTCTGTAGAATGCATAATTCAGATCCTTTTGAGCAAAATCAAAGTCTTTGGAAGAAGGCTCAGAACTATTTGAAAAGACTTCATTAAACTTTGTAGGATTGGCAAATTATCCAGACAAAAACAAATCCCTGAGCACTCTCGCCTTGTTACCTCACAGCCCCAAAACAAAATTGTGACAAGACGATAATGACTCTCCTGGCAGTCACTCAGTACGCACGCTGTGGGATGAGCAAAAATGAAATTGATTTGAAAATCCTGCCTTGGCCTGGGATGGAATAGAAGGGATTATTGTGCTGACTGTACTAACACTGGGTCCCTCCCCTGTTCTTCCCATCCCAGGCAGTTCGAACCACCCTTGCCATTTATCTGTTTATGCACCTCTAGATTGGCGCATGCTCTGTGACAATCAATTTTTTTTAGACTTGATCCTTGCCATTCATTATCATAGAGAGAGAGAGAGAGAGAGAGAGAGAGCGAGAGAGATGCAGAGGAAGTGATGTGTTTTACTCCAAAAACAGCACATCTGAGTTGTAGAGCATGGCACTGTTAACCTCTGCCTGGCAATCCAGACACAGATTATTTTTTCCCCCCACTTGGCCAGATAATCGCATTACATGGTTTTGTAGCTACTTTTATGAAACATACAGTATACCTGCATGTGTCCACCAATAATGGTTGCTGTGTGAGATTTGAACTAAATCAAATCAGGTTTTATCAATCAGATTTGTTTTGCATGAATAAAAATGCACTACTTTGTATGTCATTATATAGAGCAGGTGCAACTAAAGGTAACATGCTGCCTGGCTGTATTCATAGATATTTTTGATTTGCTACTTTCAGTATAGCTGTTTTTGTAGAACTCTGAAATTGTGTATTTTTAAGCTGTTCTGTAATACGCAACACAAAAATTGACACCAACATCCACTCAAAAAACTCTCACTATTCACAACTTGACTTCGTCTTGAGACATTTCCCTGCCTCAGTGAGTGTCAAGTAGCACTGCAATTTACATCTACATCTATGACTACATCTATGTTCGACATCCTATCCAACCAGTCTCACTATCTACTGTTTGTTCAGTATATTTGAACACCCTAGAAAGCACTATTATGGCCCCAAAAAATAAATCCAATTTTGTAGCAATATAGTAAAAATTATTATTAAGCACAATTATTATTTTAGAGAAATCATCTGAGTTTTTACTGCACTGATTTTCCAAAATACAATATGAAAACAGTTAGCAGTGCAAAATTTAACTTCTAAAAAACACACACACACACACACACACACACACACAAATTGCCCAAGAACTTAACATTCACAAGGGGTTACCTGTATAAAATATGCTATTACATGTTGCAATCATAAAGTCCATTCCACAGACATTGATCCCATTCAAGGCAGTAACTCCTCATCTCCATTTTTGTCAACAACTTCTCTGGACATGAGTATGTGCCAAGGCTGGTAACGCTGCTAGTGAATGCTAATCTGTACTAACACTAAATCTCCTCTCCCTGCAGTCCAGCGGCGAGACTCGAGCTGTTGCTAAGAAATGGCGGATCCGCCAAGTCATTGGCAGAGAAACTCCGGTGTAAGGGCAGTATTATGTAAATTAGGCACACGCTTATGTCACAATCAGGAAGAATTCAGAATGGCTCACTTGAAGACACTATTTTGGAAAGATAAAATATTTACTGGGTAGATTAATTTCACACTTGGTAGATTAGCAGGTAAACCAATTATTTGTATACCAGCATTTTTAAAGTCAATTTTATATCACTCTTCCCCTTTAAAACAACAGGTCAAGCCTTAATAAAGATGCTGTTAGAAGTCAAGTGTTGTCAGTGGCACACATCTTGTGGGAAAATAACGATTTGTATGTCAGCTTGAAAAAAAGGCTTGTGCCCATGCTATCGAGGGTCAGATGTCCCTATAAGAAGATTCAAATGTTAAAGCAGCTTGCAGACAAATAGAAGATCTTTGGTAATCTTTGTCAGACACTTCATTAAAATCGTTACATAATCTTCATAAACTGTGTTGTATAGCCTTCTATAGGCACATGACGTGTGCAAATGTTAATCAGTGCAAATTGTGTATAACGCATGCGCTCAAAACCAATCTTCATTGCTCGATTAATCTGTTGATAGCCTTCTCAGGAAAAGAGAGTTCAGAGGTTAAGAATAGCTTAATCTTTACATTTGAGTCTGATTTACATCATGTTCGAGGCGAAATGAAACCGTTAAAAAAAAGCCATTTATACTCAGAATAATATGATGAGTAAACAGATTCAGTCTTACGATTACAATTAAAACTCAGAGGACAACTGTAATCCTGATGCGGACTCCGGTGAAGATTAGTTTGACACCCGTGATTAATACATTATCTTTCATTTTGCGCCTCTTCAGATGGATTTACACTGAAGTATCCCCAAATCACTGTCACAAATTAATGACTCATTTTTATTTCTTGCTTTGATTGTCGTTATCATCGTTTACAGTTTTGCATCTGTTTCCTGAATAAATTGCCAGCTGGTCTTCATGTTTAATCTCTGCTGCCCTTTGTATGGACTTCAATGTCACACCTTTTGCTAATGTTAAATTAAAGGAGATGTTTTTCATAGGAATGTTTTTTTTTTAAACAGTTTAAGAGTTTCCACATTCTAAAAAAGGCATTTGGCTTTTTTTCTAAATAAACTAAAGAAATGCAGTACAAGTTACATCTACTTTTTACATATGGTTGAAATCACTTCGCTTTGAGGGAGCCTATTCTGCCTGATGCGTAGCTAGGATGACAAAACTGTGAGGGTGAGGACAACTACCATTTGGTAATTTATGCTACAGGTATCAAAATAAATAAGATAAAGCAATCAATTTTAAATCAATCAAATTTATCAACAACTATTTTACTAATTGAGTACCGTATTTTCACGACCATAAAGCGCACCGTGTTACAAGGCGCAGTCACAATTACTGGTGCTATTTCTGTGTTTAACACACACATAAGGTGCACCGCACTATTGGGCACACGCACGGTTAAACATACGCTAGCTCAAAACACATGGTAGCATGCTATTATGCTAAAACATATGCTAGTGCTAGAGCATGATTTTGAAAAGGCCCCGAACGAAACAAAACTGAGTTTGGTTAACATATCTAATTGACGCTACATGTATAGCTATTTCCAACTGTATTGAGCAACTTTTTTTCTTTAAGCGATTTGCAACAAGTAAAGTGGCTTTTGTGGTTTTATTGAATACTTCTGGAGACATTCTCAACAGCAGATGGCAAATACTTTGTAATTCCCACAACATGGCTGTTTAATTTTGCACTTCAGTCGGCAAGCACTTTCAGAGATTCAAGTATTTCTATACAAATAATTAAAAAAGTAACATTTTCATAATATATCCCACACTATTGCTTATTTTTAATTATCTTATATGGTATGTAAAATGTAGCCAGGATCATTTCCTGTGTGCATTGAATTTATGACAAGCCAATCCCTGTGAAACCTCATGGGACCAATTAATAATTACATGAAATAAATAAATAAAATGCCTGTCTTGTAGAAGGTGTTTGGCATACAATAAAGTATTTGGTATCTTGGCAGGAGCCATGTATTATTACCGGTAAAGGGGAACGAACAAAGCTGCACATGTGTCATCATTTGAGACACAAGAGATAAACAAATCATTTTTACTCATCAATCATTATCCTGCTCACCTAAAAACAGACAGGTTGAAGTATACATTACAATATAATATGAAATATTATTAATATTTCATTTTCATTATTTACTTTATGTCGGGAGGGTTGCACTATAGCGCCCTCTATTGACAAGTAGCCACTACAGAAAAGGGAAGCAACGTGCCAAAAGAGAGAGGTGGAGTGGGAGGGCGGAATCATCGTCATTCATAATCTCCCACAAACGCATGGCTTGCATCACGTGGTTAATAACATCTGCCCTGCAGAGTTGACAGCTTGCATTGTGTAGGATGTGATTATGTTGGATGCTGTTACAGTAACAAAAAATGACTCTAACTAACAAACTGTAGTTGAAGACGGTATAATGCAAATTCATTCATTCATTCAAAATGATCTTACACCTTAATGTTGTGAAGCATGCACATACTTCTAACATCAGTGCCTTGCCGTGCACGCACCCTCAAGAACATCTCAGTCGCACTTTGCTTACTATGAGAGGAGACTCTTGTGTGATGAGCAAAGCGCCATAATTGTGCGCAAGTGATTCTCTCAAAACATGAATGAACAAACTCCGCACTTAAAGCCGCAACTGCAAATTCTTGGCAGGAAAAGTTACACATCCAAAACACCTTGCTAACACTGCTCAGCTAAAAAAATTACAGCGAAGTGATGCTGCGCGAGACCCAGCAAAGTTATAAAAGAAGACTTGTTTACCTTATAATGGCTGTGTCACCCTGGCGGACCGTGATGTTGTCGGTGGCCCGCTGCATATCCACACTCCGGACGGGGAACCCTGTCGGGATAAGACATAGCAGTCTGAAAAAAGAAGCCTGCAACTGCCTCCAAAATGATTTGCGTCCGACGAGCATTTTTAAAGCTCTGCAGCACGCGTTTCGGCAGCAATAGATCCACGTGAGATGGGGTACAAAATGAATTGGAGTAGTTGTCCAGAAGTCTTCAACACAGTCAGGTCCAGTACAGTCCAATAAAGTACTTAGGGTTGAAAACGTGCAGTGTTCTCCTCGCACGACAGACCAATGATGTGCGATGCTTTCGGCGTACAAAGTACTGTGGTATCTCTCACCCACCCCCACGCCCCCTCCCCTTCCCTCTCTGTTTTGCTCTCCTTCGCTCTCTCTGCTTATCCAGTGCCTGACTGTGATGATCCCTATTGGTTGTCGGGACAACAGCACCCCCCGAGGTCCTTTTAAGTGGCACACAGAGCAAGGGGTGGCCAATGAAGGGACAAGAGTTTTGGAGAAATACTTTGCTTATTTTTGTGTGTACACTACACAGTATTAATAATGAAACCATAGATTTGTTTCTAAAAACTATTACATGCAGACAAAAAGATTGTGAAGATCTATCACTAAACAGTTTTTCACCATTTATTTTCTTTGTGATTTATTTATTTTATTTATTGTCACATTATATTTACCATGGCCGAAGGTATTGCGTTTATCAGGCTCTCCCTGGCAGGGATAGCTAACAGCTAGCTATTTCACTCAGCTAGCCGGCTAGCTCTCATCAGCTTCCATTATTTTTTTTCTTTTTCTTTTTTTTTTAAAGAGCTCAGTATTGTTCATTCGGAAATGTCATCATCATTGCTCTTTATTATTATTATTTTTATATATATATATATATATATATATATATATATATATATTATATATATATATATATATATACATATATATATATATACATATATATATATATATATATATATATTTTTTTTTTTGTATGTGGGTGAGTATGTGTATGTGCGTGCGTGCGTGTATTTGTTAGCTCACCAAAAACCTATTAGAAAAAATCCCTTACCGTTCACCTAAACCGAACACCGCCGTCAGGAGACCCGAGGGGACCAAAGAAAACCAAGGAAGGTGAAATCCAGCACCGACCAGACATCACCCACCGGGCCACCCACCAGAATTCTTCCCCAACTCAAGAAACATCTAAATTCCAACAAATCCAAAAAAAATAAAAAATCAGGGAGACCTCAAGAGACCAAAGGAGAGACTGAGGAAAGGAAGGAAGGACAGACGAAGCCGAGTGAGATCCACAGACACCAGCCTCCACCGATTCAATGACCTGAGGAGGAAGCGGATTGTGTCTGAGTTTCGATAGATGCTGGTGTGGTGGATCTGGCATGCATGAAAATCTCCACCAAAGAGGGGAGCCGTCGACCCCTGCCAGGACATAGCAAGCGCAACACCTCAGGGGCCCCCAGGCCGCGGCAGCGCCAAAGGACGACCCCCGGGCCCCGCCAGGGCCACCGGCCGGAGAGCAAACCCAGGAGCAGGAGCGCCCCCCAACCCAACACGGCCCGCGCCCCCGACCCAACGCAGCAGGACGGGGCACTGCAGGCCCGCCAGGCACCCCACCGGCCCCCAACCCCCTTGTGTGTCTCCCCCTGTCAATGTCTCGTCAAATTTTATCATGTCCTCCTGTGCTTGTCATCCCGGTCCCCGGTGTTACCCAATCAGTAGTGATGGCAAAATGAAGCTTCATGAAGCATTTGCGATACTTTTTGACTCCTCTAGATGGTGCTCTTGGTCTAAAGATAAAGGCAAGTGCAATGAAAATGGATTACATTTGCATTGCATCTTTCAATCATGAGTGCCATCTTGAGGAGTCAAAAAGTATCGCAAGTGCTTCATGAAGCTTCATTTTGCCATCACTACCGTCCCCACTGTTTGCACTGAAGCTCCTGCCGGGAACTTTTCTTGAACGCTGGACAATGTCTCTGTGTTCTGACCATGGCATGGACACCTCCCGCGCGCTCACCCACTCTTACTAATATTGTTTTCATTTAGTATATACTAGTGTGAATTGTCTTTGAGTGCCCAAAAAGATACATTTTATTTATTATATTTATAATAATGATAATGATGATTCATAATTTTAAAGGTTCTCTTAACGATTTTAATATTGTTTTTTTCTTGTCACAAGGAAATTTTGAACATATTCAACAAGAAAAATCATTAAAGTAGTAGGTGATTGTTTAGCAAGCGTTTAGCGGACGTTTGCAAACCACTGCCTTTGCCAACACTCGCATACATTCACCCCTAGGATACAAGCTTTAACCTACAATCATTTATATAGTGTATGTTTATACTGCTCTCTAAAGTAGCGGTATTTGATTGACATTTAAAGTGTAGCTCCGGCGCGCCATTCCGAGTTATTGATGGGGAAACGGAGCAATATTGTAAAGTTTTATAAATATCTGGTGTTACCATTTTTGTGTCTAGTCAAAATAATTTCCCTTGGTTATTTTCATGCGCATCGCCATGTTGGAACGGATGTGACATCACCACGTTGACAGGCCATCACTCACACACTTTAGTTACTATTGAGTGATATGTCAAATCATTTCCCTTTGGATGTAAATCTGTCATCTAAACTCTGATATTTATTTATTATAATTTACTTAAACGGAAAGAATATAACCTGACCCGACAGACAGGTTCCGACTTGGATCAGCTATACATAAGCAGATAGCTTAGCCAGGCTGCTACAGCGATTTCTTCCTTTTTACAGTAAGCATGCACCTGATTGGCCGCGTAACCCATGTGACCACATCACCAGATATAATGTATGTATGATGTAATGATTGACAGAAAGGCTCTGGTTTTCAATGCGGAAGGCCTTTTTCACAAAAACCTGTGGGAAAACTAAAAACACAGAAAGTCCTTAAAGCCTATCTGGATGGATGGATGGATAGATGGATAGATGGATAGATGGATAGATGGATAGATAGATAGATAGATAGATAGATAGATAGATAGATAGATAGATAGATAGATAGATAGATAGATAGATAGATAGATAGATAGATAGATAGATAGATAGATAGATAGATAGATAGATAGATAGATAGATAGATAGATAGATAAAATGGGATATTCCTTAAATATTTCAAAAGACAGACTAATCCTGTTCTCACCAGAATAAAAATAAAAAGAACATTTAATTGGTATGGGGTATGATGCAACCAGCCTCTAAAAACTTTGAAGTATTTTTGGTCTCATTATCTGCATGGCATATTTATATATTATGTTCTGCTGACTCCCGACCTACTTGTTTCCCTCCCCATCATTCCATTCCATTAGCTGAACTCAAGCAGTTCCACAGAAAGTAGAAGAGAAAGCACGACCAAGGTTGTACATTGTGTCCTGTGGTATAAAGTTCGATCTGACAACAGTGATGACTGCGTGTAAGTCATCACTGAGTCCATTCTCACCTCCTCCATGCATCACCAGCTGGCACTTGGCGGCAAGGCAAGAAAGAATAATGTGCTGTAGTCTGCACGTCTGTAGGGCCTTAGGGTGAGCAGTAAAGATCGTGGTACCTCGACAGCCCCCTGTGGCAGAGAGCTAAAAGTACTCCAAGACTAAAGACGCACAAACATGCACCCGCACAGCTGGTTCCTGTGAACCCGGGCTATTGCGTCACAATTCATTCGAACCTCTACCAATGCCAGACTTTAAAAAATCACAACACACAACAAACACACCCAAAGAACACATGAAGCAGTCAAAACACTCTAAATCCGCTTTTACATAAATGACTAACCTTGTCAGGTTTCAGATGGCATAAGAGTGATTTAACATGCAAGCAGATATCCAAAAGAACTGTAGTTGTGATGTTCACTTTTTGAAGAGAATGAACTGTTTGTGAACGAAACGTTTTTAGTGGTTCAGGAGCGATCTACTTGCCTCTATGTGTTATGTTTGATCCCCACATCTATGGGATCACATTTCAACCCCAGCTTCA
The DNA here is from genome assembly GCF_054856555.1 of Leptonotus elevatus. NCBI lineage: Eukaryota > Metazoa > Chordata > Actinopteri > Syngnathiformes > Syngnathidae > Leptonotus > Leptonotus elevatus. Next base: position 7,773,442 of record NC_141245.1, read on the forward strand.
CGTCTGTGTTACGTCTGCTTACATAATCACACACATATTGAGTTTTTGTGTTTCAAATCTGCCATCACTGTGTTATTGTAAAAGCTGCACAATATATACTAAGCCACATTTAAAATACTGGATATCGCACTGTTCTGTATGGGACACATACAAGAAAATTAAAAGAAGAAGAAAAAAAACAACTCCTCCTTTTTTTAAATATAATCATGCAGATTATTTATCACAGGGACACATATTTTATACTGTATTTGCTCACAAGTGCATCTTGGGTCAGCAAATCAGTAAATAATTTCTTTGGAATTTTCAGAATAGGACCATTAACGAATGGTAACAAATAAGCGGCTTAAAAATAATCAGATTGTTTTATGACTTTGATTTGTTTCAATAAATCTTTGGACAACAGAAGTCAGTTGCAAATGGTTTGGGTCATTTGCTGATGTAGATTCTCGTAACTGATGCCTGTGTGATTACACATAATCTACAAATTGCCAAAGTCTAACCTCAGCCTTTTGTTTCAACGTTTTTTGTCTCAACAGCGCAAAAAGACTGTGCACAGCCTCTTTCCACACAAACAGCATCTCCTCAATCTTCTTGGAAAAGAATTGCTTTGAGCTGGCCTTTTAGGGCCATCTCGCCTCTTACCATGCACTTCTATCGGAAAGTTAAAGGCACACACAGACCTTGTAGCAGAGGATTGGTTTACTTATAAGTGGAAATATGTTCAAGGTGAAATCCTTTGGAGGTAACAAATCCAATTCCCACTCTACTTTTGACCACAATGGTGTGTTTATAAAACTAAAATAACACACCTGCACGTGCAAGATTAAAAATAGTTCACTCAGTAGTAAATTTAAGTAAACTACAATTCTCAAACAACTGTTTGACCTTCCATCTTTTGGAGCTAGAGATGTGCAGTAATACTGAAGTAAATACACTCAAAATGAACCCCAAAAGTAAGTTCACGTACAAAGATGTAAATGAAGGAGGTTTTCGCTATAATTATATAGTTTTAGTTTGCTTTATGAAGCTAGTAGTAGCAATAGAAGTCTCAATTAGTTTTTGTTTTTCAAAAGTATTTCCATTTTTATTTTATTTCGTCAAAAAAAATAAAAAATGGTCCCTTACTTATTTTCAGAGGTGGGCACTTCTGTCGTTACGTCAGCCCGTTATTGACAGACACCCATATTTTTGGCAAGTGCTTTATAATGCAAAGTCTGGAATAAATACACGGACTGAGCACCAATGTAAGCAGGTAAACGTCCGTCGATCCAGGTCAGTACAGACGGTCCTTCTCAGTCTGAGTATTTCTTTTAGGCTTTGCATTATAAAGAACTCGCCGAAAATGCGGAAGCACTCGCCGAAAGGTGAGCATCGGTCAATGACGGGCCGATGTAACGACAGAACTGCTTGTTTTGTTAGTTTTTGTCGACTACAAAAACCTTCACAGGCACTGAAACACAGTAAACAGCAGAGTCAAACAATAGTCATATCTCATCCCAGAGGGAAACACACACACACACACACACACGCATGCACGCATGCACGCACGCACGCACGCACACACTCTCTTTTCTAAATGGGCCTGGGCATTCACATGCGTAGCGCTTTTCCATCTACAAGGCACTCGAAGAACTTCACACTGACTCCTCATTTTACCTACTGATGATGCAGTATCAGGAGCAACTGGGGGTTCAGTATTTTGCTCAAGGACTCACAGGGGCCGAGATCAAACCCACAACCGTTAAGTTGGGAGATGACCACTCTACCACCAGAGCCATGCCGCCTCTGATATAATACAGACCTATACTCCAGTCATGCATTGGTTAATAAAGCGACATGTGCTTCAAATGTTGTATTTAAATAAGGTGTTCATGTGTACCACTAACAAAACTTGTTTCATTGCACTAAAAAAGAAGACTAGCAATACTGCAATTTGCCATTTTATCCTTTCTGCCATATTCACAGTGATGAATGTAGTAATTTCTTGGTAAATAACATATTTTGCTCTGGCCCCAGAGTGCATAGAACCTACATATATATTCCACCTAAAGTCTATTCAAAACTATAAATATATACATGCCCGGAGGACAAACATGCTCACTGCCTCTGTGCCTCATTCCCTGAAATTAATAATGTAGACCTGCTCATTTTGTGGTATGAAAAAAATCAGTCCCATGCTTCGGTTTTCTCAGAGGACTATAGAGCCAAAAGCTTATCTGCCTGCAGGCCCTCACTTCTCATCTGCATTCTCTAATCTGCATGTTGCCTCAGTTCTCTTAATTAGGAAGCTACAGACAAGGAAGCAGAGATGTTGAGATTTGGGGATTTGAGATTTTGGAGATTTTATCTGAGATTTGTCTCACATCTTGATGATCTCTATTACAAAAAGAAAATTAAAAAATCCGAAAAAATGGCTTGCATATATGCCGGCATTTTAGGGGCATAAATATTAGCGAAATATTAGCAACAACAGAGAATTACAATAAAGAACAAATGAATAATTAAGGCAAAAGGAAAAAAAATGCCACAAGCTACAAGAGTCCATCATTTTGCTCAATACTACTGTTGGTCAGAATGTAAAAACGTATTTCTTGGCATCCGGGGTTGTGGATCAGTTGGTAAAGCGGGTCGTCCTTGGGCAAGACACTGAACCCTAAATTGTTCCCAGTGGGCCTAACAGCACCTTGCATGGCAGCAGCTGCCCCTTGGTGTATTAATGTGTGCGTGAATGGGTGAATGTAAACATCTAAGTGGATGATGTAAAGTTGTAAAGTTTCTGTGTGTGGCGGTCCTTCTCAGTCGGTGTATTTAAAAATAATAATAATAATCAAGTGTATACATTCATTTTATACTCTAAGTTGCACTTTTTTTTTTGAGACATCAATGTTCATTTAATTTTTAGAAATAAAGTACTTTTTTGTGATATATCAGTGAGAGAGCAAAATATTTTATCACTTCAATTTATTTTGTGACTGAGCAAGATTTTATGACTTGACTTACGAATTGGTCCATCCAAGTAATGACTTGGCTCAACTTGCGTGAAATTTGGTTGCGACTCGACTTTTTTTTCCCACGATAACTTAAGATTTGCTTGAGACTTGAATGTTACGACTTGAGACTTACTTGCGACTTGGCTTCCCAAAATCTTGTCCTGGAGGACCGGAGTCCTACAGGTTTTAGATGTTTCTGTCCTTCAACACACCCAATTCTAGAGCTCAGGATCCTTATCAGTCAATATGAATCAGGTGTGTTGGAGGACGGAAAGGTCTGCAACCTGCAGGACTCCGGCCTTCGAGGACCATGATTAGGGAAGCTTGATATACAGTATATGACTACTTACTCTCACTTCTGCAAATACTTTACCTAAGTGTGCAATGCTTGCACTCACAACATTACAGTTCAAAATTAAATTGTACGAAAATACATTATGCTTATGTTCTTAACTGGATTACTTTCAGCACCAGGGGCATAACAGCACAGGTGCAAATCTGAAATGCTGCAAAGCATTCATAAAACATGATCATTACTGCCATAACAATCTACAAACATGGCTAAAAAGTCTCTAAAATCTGGACCAAAACAATTGCAAAAACGTTTGAGATAATCCTCAAATTCAATCCATTTAGACTACAGGGAACAAGCTTGGGGTATCCAATTAAGTATTTATGGTTTGAAATTTTTTTTTTGAATCATTTATTTGTTTCTGTGTTTTCCCCACTAAGAAACCGTGTTCTGAAATCAGAACCAATTTAAGTATTGATTCTCATCCTGTAACGGAATGTATTCCAGATTCCATTGTATCATTAAAATATGTCAGGTTCCACAAAGTGTTACCTTTCAATGCATGTTATACAAAACAGCTTGATTCCACCAGGTTTGCCTGTCAGAGCTGTAACTCACAAAAATGCCCATTCATTTGCTTTTCTTAATTTTATGCTCATACAAAACTTCTATCTCTATTCTGTTTCACTAGCTATTAAGTTCCATCAATTCAAATTAAAACAAACAAACAAACAAACAAACACATAACAATGTGCTCATTGAAGTAACTGCATGTATATATTAAACGGGGGCACGCATGAATTCAAATGGTTTATCGTCCATGAAATTGCATATAATGGAAATTTGTTTACGGCTGATGCGCTGATTATTACCCATGGGCGGAACAGAGACGGAGGCAAAAGACGCCGAAGGATTTGTATGTGTGTGTTGGAAAGGGTGATTTTGTGTGGGCTGGGTGTTAAAATGGATGGCAAGTCTGCATGTTTGAGCATGATTATATGGCATGCTTTTTATAACTAAGTTCAATTCTTAATTACACCTTGAGTGAGGAATGAAGGCAACGAGCCAAACTACATTTAATAAAAATAAGATGGTTTTCTTCTGATCAAAGTGATTTGAAAAATAAGACAACGATGAATGTTTCCATTTACACATACATATTTAACATCCAGGCAAATAATGAGATGACCAAAATGATTTATTCTTTATACTTCATGCCATCTTCCACAAATCATAACCGTGTTGGAAGTTTAATCTCCCTCTACTTCTTTTTAGCTGACGTGGCACATATATACAGCCACTGCATGGCAACCGAGTCAAAGCCTCCCTCACATCCAAGCACATATCTCAGCCTCATTTATTTATGACTTCCCCCCAGCTCCCTTTCACTACTCTGGCTTTTTCAAACTGCTCACCACCTCTGCCACACTCTCCCTGCACTTTTCGGTGCTCAGCTATTTCCCAGCTTTTTAAGAGTTCCCCTTGTCTGAAAGACAGCATCAAGCCACAGTCCCATTTGGCACTAGCATTTCAAGACCAGGTGGTTTGGGAGGCTTTTTTTCCCCCTATGATGCAGAGAGAGGCTTGGGAATTTCTTCAGTCAGCACTTGTACAGAATGCATCTATACCTTTTAGATGCATTCTGTTGTACAGGTGCTGGTCAGAAAATTAGAATAGGGAAAGTCCATTCATTTCAATGATTTGTTTCAAAAAGTGAAACTTTAGTGTTATATTAAGCCCGTATCTCACTGAGCAGCGCAGGCTTGCGTGGGCATAGCGTGTTGCTTTTTTTTCCTTTTTTCGGCAGGCTTCCTTCAGTGTTGCAAAACGTGCAAAGTCACTTGCCACACGCTCTCAAACCCTCTTTATACTTTCAAATCATTTTTGTTGTCACAATCAAAATCAAATTTTCAAATCAAAATTTCTTCAAAATGCTGTTTGAGCATCCAGCTAGTGATGGCAAAATGAAGCTTCATGAAGCATTTGCGATACTTTTTGACTCCTCTAGATGGTGCTCTTGGTTTAAAGATAAAGGCAAGTGCAATGAAAATGGATTACATTTGCATTGCATCTTTGAATCATGAGTGCCATCTTGAGGAGTCAAAAAGTATCGCAAGTGCTTCATGAAGCTTCATTTTGCCATCACTACATCCAGCTTCTTTCGCAATTTCTTTTTGAGAGTTTTTCTCATTGTCAATGAGGGTTTTCTGCACTGCCGTCAGCAGTCTTCCTCATGATTCTAAAGCTTACTAAACCAGATTTGAGACAATTTAAAGTTGTTTTAGCTGACAATATTGGGACACGAGGAGCCTACAATGTTGTCACAACATTCTAATTTTGTGAAAGCTGTTTTTTTTCTTTATTTTTTTGTGTCTTTCTGTCATAATCATAATCAAAATTGAAACAAATAAAGGCTTGAAATATTTCAATTTGTGTAAGGTGAACTAATGTAACATACAAGTTTCACTTTTTGAAAAAGATTATTGAAATAAATGGACTTTTCCTCGATTGTTAAATTTTCTGACCACGTGTATATTATGCATGCAGGTCCTCAAAGTCAGAACTGCTATGAATGGTTTTCCCTGTCAGATATACCTTGTGTGAATGTGAATGAACAGACAAATGATGTTTACTACCGTCCACAAAACCCGTGGTCAGCGAACCCGTGTCGGCCCATGGGTGGGACAAAGCTGGGCTGTGAAATTTCTTGGACCAAAGGGAAACATTTGATCAACTCTGGTGTTTAAAGGTGCTGCCACACCTGCTACTTGCTTTCTATGGTCATTTGGTGGGCTTGTATACAATGTCCCCTAAAATATGCTTGTTAAATTAATAATCTGATCAAGTTTTTATCACCATAATTATATCCAGGTATGGCGTGAGCATATGCGAGCATCTTTTTAGCTGATGATGCATTCGCTATTGTTGTTGCACTAATGTGGATGCAACGCAATACAGAATACATAAGAAGTGGCTATAGAGATGTTTACAATAACAATCTGCACATATGAATTGTTTTGTCGCCTTTACAGATTAGGATACTATGGAGTCCCTCTGGTGCCAGGGTATGAATTTATTTTTTCTAATCTGTACCCACATTTTAGTATCAAAGTTCTCACAGTCATGCCATAATGGCATGTAACAGTATCAGACAAAAACTTGGACTACTACCACTAGTGTAGTATTTTTCCTGCAGACATACCACAGCAAAAGTGTGTTATTTTACCAAGCGACAAATACCAAAGAAAAATAGTATCTAGCGAGTACACTCACCACAGATAGTTGGATATCACAAGCTATACTCAGAGCTACGTAAGCATTATGGCACAGATTGTGAGTGGGAGATGACCATTTTTGCACTTCAAACTTAAACAAGGATTTGCTAGAAACACCCAGGGCCTAACATTGCAGAGATGCTCAAATCTGCCATTTCAGAATGGGGGATCAACATGACAAATGGCATTGCTGCTTTCCACATACAAACATGGCTGCAGTAGTGAGACAACTGGGCTCCACATGTTAACTGTTTCAAAGTTCAAATGTAATATATTGCATGCTTGCGTAACTGCAATTAAAGGGACTGCAACATGAAAAATCAACTTTTTGGAGATTTTAGCCATGTTAAAATGCTAATTCCTCACCAAAAACATGACCAAAGTTGTGCTTTCCTCCATTCACCCCTGTATGAGAAATTCTAGGTTATTCTGCTCTCCAAGCACCAAGCACTTTCTGCTGTCCTCTTTGGTTAAGTCCTATCTCTTGCATGGGAGAAATTTTCAATGCTCAGAGATTCCAACTTCTTCCTATCCTAGTTTCTTTTTATTTGATTGTTATTTGAAACACTCTAATAATAATAATAATAATAATAATAATAATAATAATAATAATAATAATAATAATAATAATAATAATAATAATAATAGGGCGGCACGCTGGTTAGTACATCCGCCTCCCAGTGCAGAGGATGTGAGATCGAGTCTGGGCTCCGGCCTTCCTGGGTGGAGTTTGCATGTTCTAAGAAAATGGATGGATAATAATAATAATAATAATATGATTAAATTATTGGAATGATTGAAACAAATGTCTGCAATTGGCTGGCGACCAGTCCATTGACAGCTGAGATAGGCTCCAGCATGCCTGCAACCCTTGTGAGAAGCGGTTCGGAAAATGGATGTATGGATAGATGAAATAAATGTACATACTTTAAATGATTCCCACAAAAATGAAAAAGACTGAAATAACAGAAACCATGATATACTGAATGTATGAATGACGATGATGATTATTTTATTGCTCTAATTATAACCGCTACAAATCTCACTCCACACCTGCAGACAGTCATTAATGGTGACATGAACATATAGTCAGTGTACCTTATACATTAGGAGGGCTGCACATCTGTATAGTATTGATCATTTCTTTTAACTATCAACCAGTAAAATAAATTGCTTGAAAATGAGGAGCCTAAAACTAAAATGATTCCATAGCTGTTTAAAATAAAATGTGACGCAGCAGGTAAAAAAATGTGTTTTCATGTTCTAGTCATTTTGATATGGCTCCATGCTATCTTTCACTGTAAAGCAACAACTTTTAACAACAAAAATACATATTTAGATGACATTTGTTTAACTGCCCTGAAAGTTCTGTCAAAGCAGGAATGTATATTACAAAGTGAGAAAGAAAGGTGTGTGGCAAGCGAGATCGAAAGGTGTGAACTGTGAACTCAAGCATGTTAACCCAGTGGACAACAAAGCAGGAAGATTTTCTTTGATCTCAACACTTTGAACATTTTGTCAGTCTTGTACTTTTACACCAATGAACAAAGATATTTCACTATCAGAAGAGTTTCTTGTGAGCCTGCAAGTTAGCACAGATATCAGTTGGCATGTTTTTACAAAGTAGATATAAAAAGTTATTGCAGGAAGCCAATGCGCCGCGAAGTGTTTAGAAAATACATACATAAATAAATAAACACATAACAGAAATGAGAGCAATACAAATCCCATGCACTTATCCCATAATTTAGAACATGACTCTCTAGCACAGTGACGCACTAATGATGACACTATTGCAAATAACAGCAATAACAGCACCATGGTAAGCACTGCTGCTTGAAGTGTGCGGAGCTACAAATGCACAAGCACAAACATATGAGGGAAAAAAAAGCCAAAGCTTAAATCAAAGAGACTTCAGCTTTAGCAGATTTAAAATAGTACTTCATTAGGTAGAGCATACTACAGAATCAATTGAGGAAAATAAAAGAGCTGTTTTTTGTTTTATTCATTTTTTTCCTTTTTCGGACACATTATTACAGGTTACATAGCATCATATCGTTTGCAACATTGACATCCGAAAGAAGGGCTGACGGGTAGAAGCCATGGCTTATTAGTAACCCGTCCCCATCGATTCTTACTGTACACATCAGTCATATACATTTATTATAAAGGTAATTGATTAATATTGCAGCTCTCGCCGGAGGGCCACGGCGCGGTTTAATCTGGATACCTGTAACTATCACATCGTTCATACGAAGATTCAGTTCCAAATCATCTACTTTTTGTTCCAAGGCGACAATCTTTTTCTTGTGTATCTTTCTTCAACTGCTAAATTTCCTGCAGAAGTGGCACGATGCTCTTTTTCATTTCAAGTATTTCGGTGGCCATTTCGTTGAGTTTTGCAACAGAAGATTTTATCTCCTGTCTCGTCAGCTCTTTTTCCGCCAGGCATATTTCAACAGTTGTGGTTATAAATCCCAATGTCAAAATAGTTAGAAGTCACAAGCGAGTGCAGGAGCGAGTACAGATGCGTCCTTCCTCGACAGAGTAAATATGTCTGCTACAGAAATCAGGCTCAGCTATAAATACAAAAAAAGTACACTGCCAAGAGTGGTATTCTTTAGGTAAATGCTGAGATAAACATCTATTTACTTTCCGTCATCATTTTATTCTTCAGCTCATAGCAACACATTGAAAGGACAAATACGCTGCGCGCTTGGTGCATGTGCGCTATAGACGAATCTAAAAACTCAAACAATGTTTTTGGTCCAAAAACGAGAAAATAAATCAAAATTGTTGAGAAGAATTTGATCCATGATATTGATTTTCTCAAACCTAAGTCTGCTGTCCTCGGAGAGAAAGGAATTCAGCAATGATGTTGCAAAGTTGTATTGACAAGACATGCTCTTCAAGCACCTACAAGGCATGCGATCTGATTGCTCTGAAACGTGCTTACGGCCCCGAAAGAGCATATTTACAGTCCATCGTATTTTGGCGAGAATGAGTTCTTGCTATTTACTCTGGTTTATCCACACATACCGAAACTATGATTATTGACTTAATTGCAGACTTCAACTTAGGCGTGAAAGATAGTGTGAATGGCTGTTTGTATGTGCCCTGAAATTTAAGAGTGATTGGTCCGTGTTGTTCCCAGCCACTCGCCAAGTTAACTGTGATCATTTTCAGTTTTGTGTGTGAGTTGTATATAAAATAGCTGAATGGATTGTTTTGATGTACCAGCACTGTAGTCATCAATTTACTGCATAAAGAGTGAAAAGGGGTCTTAACGCTTCCAATTTCACATGATTTGCATTCTCCAGTCAACTGTTGGTTATGTGTTTGATGTATAGGCTGCTAAAACACACACATTGCTTGGAACATGGAAAATATTCTGTTTTTGAACATCACAAGCAAAATAATTAATTTTCAAGAATTGCTACTGTATTCAAAATATGTCTGTGTGTATGTCACCCACAAAAATAAAAATAAATACGGGTTACACGACAAATGCGGTCAGACAAAGCAGCTGTGACTGGAGTGCACTTCTGTTGAATTGATAGATTGTTTGTCTCCACAAAGTCATACAATGAAAGCAGATAGATGCAAGGTCAATGGGCAAAGTTGTAGTGTACAACAAAAATACGGAAAATTGGGACTCGGTTATATTGGGAGAATAATGGGGAATGAAGCCGTCCGTCTCTATCACCAACCATCTCAAGGCATGGAGTTACCTACACGTTTTTCAGGTTACACCATTTTTTCTGAGATTGTTCTGGGGGGGGAAAAACAATCAAGGACAAGGCTTTCTACAAGACTTGTCCTACTTTACAAAACAAGGCGGATGTGCAGGTTGTGGCACAGTTGAGCCTGAAGCACAACCATAAATCACCATAATATGGTTGATTTTAGTGAACAGCTCTGATTATACCTAAGATGGATGTATACGATTTAGGGTTTGAAACAAATGGTCTAACTCTAACCCAAGAGTGGACAAAGTATGGATGGGAGGCACCATGCGGCTCACTCTGTTCTTTTACCCGGCCACGGAGCATTTACATTATTAAGTAAGCAAGTAAGTAAACAAACACAACAACAACACATTTTTCAATTTTTGCCATTTTTATGAGATTTTCTTACTTAAATTTGCAGTTATTCTTTTTTTTCTATTATTATTCATATTATTATTACTACTACCCTAAATATTGCCTAACCCCTATCATATCCCTATCATCCATATTTCTGGTAAATATTAAGATAAACATAATAGCATCTACAAATGGCCTGTTCCACCTCTCCGTTTTAAAAATCAAATGTGGCCTGGGCACCAAAGTTTGCCTACACCTGGTTTAACTCAACTACTTTTTTGTGTGAATATTTTATCCAGAGATACTTAAAAAATATATATTCTTCTTCTTCTTAAAACGTATTAGAGAGGAAGCAAAACATAAATTGTCCAACTCTGTCTCAACTTTTGGTTGCCATATAATTTGATCTGCACTGTCAATAAAACGATGCTTCATTTACTCATTTGGCAATGGTAGAGCCTCCGTTGCTGAGTTGGTCACGCGCAAATTGTTGTGTAGCAAGTGACTGGTAGCATCAATCATTTTTTGGCCTCATTAGAAAACTTTGGCCTGCCCATATGGCAGAGTGTTCATGGTCACTGCCTCCCAGAGGACAAGATTTGGCTCGCTCTTGTTTCACAGATGTTCAGCACCGGTCTTGCTGATTGTATTACAACACTTAGTGTGCATGCCTGTGGGGCAGTACAAGTCTTGCGGAGATGGGCACAGATGAGAAACTTACAGTGTCTTTTTCACATAAGCACACAAACACAGTACTGTAGTATTACACACGCATCTGGTGAGCTGACTGAGGAAATCAGTATCTCCCAGTTTGCAAAGGGCGAGAAGTGGGATACACAATTACAGTACTTATACATAGAGACAATATACAGTCACTAGGGTTATTATAGTTATGAAAACAAGTAAAAAGAAAATGAAAATCATTTTTGAAGATAATTGACATTTTGAAGATAATTTATATTTTTAAAGTGATTTCTTTGCTAATACAATACATAAACCTTTAAGGTTAATTTTGATTGTATTCATTGCGGCACTACTGGTTTTGCAAGAGCCGTACAGCCATAAGGCACACCGGAGTTTGAACAGTCGTCATTGAGAAGTACAAATGTATTGGGGAGATGTATGTAGCCCGTCAGTTTGCAAGACACGTTTGACGCTCATCATTTGTCACTCAGCTCAGTTATTGCGAGGTAATGTGTACTCTCATTTTTTTGTTCATGTATAAACACATTGTTGCTGTAAGTTGCAGCTAAAATAAATCACAAGCATTTTTCATCTAGTCAATCCATTTTTCTGTCTGTCTGTCTATAACAGTTGCAAATAAAAGCAAGTGCCTTGTAGTGGAGTGGAATACAGTAACTACTTTTCAAGGGGAATAACATCCATAAATCTGAAAAGTCCAATTGAAAAGTCTGCAACTTGCAGCAAGGAAAGAAGTAAGGTCTTAAATATTTTTGGAGGTGGTGATGAGCGAAGTCATGTCCATTGGCCTGTAACCAAGTTGGCTCTCTTCACTCCCACAACGGCGCAAATACAAAAAGAAAGAAAACTCCAGTTAGAGCACGCTTTACACAGAATGTTGGCAATATACAGTACCCTGTATTCAGTTTGTGTGGGTGTGTATGTGCAAAAGCAAAAAAGTGTAGTGTGAAGGAGGATCGGAGAAGATAAAACAAAAGTAAAGCAAGTGAACACAAAGAAAACAATTGATTGAAGCATTTTTGTGCAATGAGAAGGAAAAGAAAGGAGGAGAAGATAAACCTGAATTCCAGGCCCTGTAATGAAGAAGTCAGCGACTAACACATGCATACATTCAAAGACTCATTTTCTTTCCCATGTGTTTTGGCTAGGTTTTGCATATCATGACATTTCCACATCTTTGTGACTTGAATGACTTAGATGAGATCTGGCTTTGAGGCAAACACTGTGATTAGGATATTTCTCAAGGGAAAGCTTTCTATCCTAGCAACCAGGCCTTGTGTAAAATATGTACCTCACTAAGCCATTATAATTTACCTTCTGTCATTTCTTGTTTTCATACTGATTGCAGGGATTTTTTTGTGTGTCTTTTCTGCATTAATCCTTTGTCAAGGTCCAAATGAGTTATTTGACAGGAACATAAAGGTTACGTTCAGACTGCAGGGCATGTCGCCCAATTCAGATTTTTTGTTGAGACAGTCCTCCAATTAATACGACCACATAGGTCGTTTTGAAATATGCCAAATTATGACCAAGTGTTACGTATTGTAGTTTAGCGACCTATCAGCCATGTAAATAGCGAGAATATATAGACAAAAGTCAACCATAAGTGTACTTACTAGAAATCAAACCGGGGTGGTATGGTCGGAAGACGAGTGTCTATCCGACTAAGCTAACAGACCAGTAATTATTTACGTTTTGACTATGTGTTCTGTAACATCAACCGTACTACAACATCACAGCCTCTTACTAACCCCAACCGTTAGTGTCCCATTTAAAGACGTAACATGTACAATTTCACTGAAAGCCTAATACTAACCCCAACCATGTCCCCGGTGACGATGAATTGACATACATGTTAACACAAAATAAAATAAAAATAATTACAGGCCTGTTAGCTGTAACAATCCGCAGTGTAGCATCGCGCCAGAGGGTGGCGCTGAGAACTCCACAGTTTTTTTGTTTCCTTTTAATAAAGTGAGCCTGTGGACTTCCAGTTACTTTGTTGCACTCCAGTCTTTGCTGTCTGGCTGCGCCGTCCATTGCGGATCAGTCACCGCGCGTTACATAGCTCAGTAAAAAAGACGACCCGGGTTTGAGTCCCATTGAATCCACTTATGGTTCACTTTACTATCTTTTCACTATTTACATAGCCGATAGAGGTTACTACAATACGTATTACTTGGTCGTATTTTGGTGCATGGTAAAATGACCAATATGGTCCTATTGTTGGAGGACTTGTGACATTCAATCTTTTTATGTACCTGTTAACATGACAAAAAAAAAGTGATTGAACCATATCAGTGATGTGACACGCATGGTCACAAATCACGACATCAAGTTACACATACAAAAATTGACGTCACACATAGTGTTTACAGAAGTAAATAGTGTCTCACGTGTATGGGTTTCACCTTATCTGGGGGCCCGTCCAGACGGAAGCAAAGCCGGCTTCGTTCCTCAAACCAATCTCGTACACACAGAAGCATTTCAAGACTTGCGTGTGTCCAAAAAAGGACGCTGAGCACGTTTAACGGCTGTAATGTATATGTCAAGTCTGCAGTGGCGCTGTAGAGCAGCCACAGGGAGTTAACGGAAAGCGTAGAAGAAGAATTAGCAAAGGAGATTAATACTACTTTATTGCAATCTACAGAGCAAACATGACTTTGCATGTATCAAAACATGAAAAAGACGAACACAGGAGAAGTGACAATGGCGGGTGATTCAAGTACAATACCGCTTGTTGAACGTGGGAATAAAGAAGCAAAATATTTAGTTGCAAAAGCATAAGCAAACTAAGGAGGCTGCACAAAACGACTATGACACGGCTATCTGCCATTGTTGTTGACAGACTGACGGTTCGCGCGCAGTCATGCGAGGATTGGCGCATACGTCATCAATCTGCGACAATGCATCGTCATCAAGCTGTTACTATTACGTCATGACTTGAGAAGCATCCTGCATATGGCGTCCAGATGGACGCGTACGGGGCGCGTTTAGAAAAATGTTGCCACTCTGGAGCCCGGTTTCAAAAGTGATCGGTTTCAAGCTGTGAACAAAGCGGGAGGAGGAAGAAATGTTTTGAGGATATGAGACGACGCTCCTTGATCTCTTCATATCATGGAGACGTCTAACCTGGCAAGAGCCAGATTGATCATTTGAATTACTCAAATGAGTTCTCCAAAATATCAATCTGGGCCTTCTCCAACGTGATCTTCTTGGGAAAGGCGTGACATTCTATACTATAGAATGTCTATAATATAGAATATATATAACATTTTGAGCTGATTGGACGATGTGGCAACAAAATGTTGTCGTAGTAGGTTTAAAAAAAGAAGAAAAGAAAATGAATAAACCACAAACATCTTTACTAGCTAAAAATGCATGAAGCGCGCCTTTTGCTGTTCTTTCGAAAAGGAAACCGTGAGCAACATAATTAATTCCAGCGTCCATGCATTCATCCACCAGTGAATTGATTCCTAACTTGTTTTTTATGTTGACACGAGTAGCGAATGGGGGTTCTGGGTTCTAGTTTGAACTCTATTAATGGTGTTCTACCAGCTATTTTTTTTCTGTCTATTGAACAACCCTTTAAGTATGACGTAAAATGTCCAATGTACATCTGACTGCTTATCAGATTAAGAATCTTTAAAGTAGTGTTCCATGGCCATCTTTGTAATTCAGTAAACACTAAAAACACTATATCTCAAGGTAAACCCTAGATATTGAATGATGTCCGACAAAAGGTGATGTGGGCAGCAATCAACTTATTGTCATTTGAGTAATATTACGCACATGCACACAAATATATTTACAGTAATGTTCTCATTTAAGCATACAGTATAGGGTACACTTTGGGTTGGAAAGTTATGCCTTATGTACTACCGGGCTTTTATGCTTGGGTGATGGTTTCTCTGATAATGACACAAGAGCGCTCACTTGTGACTGCAGTCCCAATAGAGGCCAAGCACTTCCCTAGATCAAGATAAGGAGGCAGTGACTGTATAGGTTTGTATGCTTGAGCGTTTCCTTTCCTGTCCCTTCATTAATATTGATGTCTCCTCATCTTTCATCAGGTGAGGGAGTATAGATAGTATTTTAAAATCATGTAATTAATTTGTAATGCTATTGACCTGAGTCACTACTGTTATATGCAGAACATAAACAATGTTTTTTTTTTCTTCCTTCTGCCAAAATACTGGAAATTATTTGTCATTCTGTCAACAATTCCTAAAAAACTAAACAAACCAAAAAAGCCATAACATACCAAATTATGTGTCTGACAGAGCAAGGAAACACCCCACCCTCCACCGCTGTTTTTTACAGGCAAGATAAGACTGCAGTTGGTTCAAGTTAATGTGAAAAGGCAGGCTATACCGGAACGAGGCAAGTAGATAATTGACTCTTGTGGACTGGCGATAACATTTAATCCCCACCATAACCTCAACAAAAACGTGAACTCCTCTTCAAATTAAAGGAATAAACTAATTGGCATCAGCTTCAGTATTATCCAACTCTTAACGCCTCAAATCTCTTAATTGGCACAGTATGAAGATGTTTTTTCGAAAATGTCCTGACATCACATCAAATCGGCAAGTTTGTGCTCAGGATGTGTAAGAGCATTCGGCACATGTTCATTAACTTTGCCAGTGCCAAGTCTTTGCATTAAGGATGAATTAAAAATGTATGTTACAAGACTGATAAAAAAAAAAGTTTTACGTCAAGACTCTCTCAAACTCTTCAAAAGATAACCATTTTTCAATTTAAATCAAATTTTTACTTTGTAGCTTGTGTCACAGGAACAACTGGACTTTTTAAATAGAAAAATAAATAAGTTCAATTTGTTCAAGACTTGTTTTCACAGTTGAGACTGGAAGAACAATGGTACAGCCAACAATTGTGAGCTTCTAAGAACTTTATGTGACAGCTGTAGCATATTTTAGAAAAACGAATTGCTGCACACAGCGCCGCGTATCTGGCTGGGACTTACCTGCTCACAAATGCATGCATTGCTTAACGTGCCCTGTGAAAAAGACTTTCACTTCAGTATTGTTTTGATTGTGGCGATCGCAGTTTACCTTTCTTGCACAATTTGTTGTTTTTCTCAAATGCTTATTTTGGCATGTGTTTGGTGTCAAAATGCTAATGAAGGTTAGACTGTTTGACAATTTATCTTATTTTATTTATTATTTATGCTAAGATAATCAGGTCATTCAAGCTCTTGCGCGCCACACTAAATGAACATTTAACCTGTGAGCCTTAAGTTTGATACGTGTGAATTAGTGTAACAGTCACATAAATGTGGCCCCCACACATGCACACACACTTTTCTATTCATAGTAATGCTGGGTGAGGGTTGAGCTCAACACAGAGGAACCACGAAGGTTTGTGAATGCTGCTCAAATTAGGACAGTTTGGGAGCTCGCTGTTTCCTTAGTGCAGATGGCACAGCAGTAGTGATGGGAAAATGAAGCTTCATGAAGCACTTGCGATACTTTTTGACTCCTCAAGATGGCACTCATGATTCAAAGATGCAATGCAAATGTAATCCATTTTCATTGCACTTGCCTTTATCTTTAAACCAAGAGCACCATCTAGAGGAGTCAAAAAGTATCGCAAATGCTTCATGAAGCTTCATTTTGCCATCACTACACAGCAGGAATGTCGTCAAAGAAGAAGTGGGAAATAGCTTGCATTCAAATGTGATACAAAGATGAAAGGTGAAAAGAATGGAGTCAAGGACTTCTTATATAATAGACTACATAGACAATTATCGTTAATAAAATCATGCGAGGTATTTATTTTTCCCTATTTGCAAGGATACATTCTCTGTGTATTCTAATATTTACCTCAGCAAAACAAAACAAGTTCTCTAAAATGCACTGTGCTTAATCAAATTCAGAAAAGCAGAGTGATTGTTCCACAATAGGTAATGGTAATGGAAAATTTAACTATTACATAAAACAGAAAAATAATCAGTCTTTCAATGCATCCAAATAATGGTCTGCACAACAGACACTATTTAGTCCACTCTTCATGATCATACACAGATATTGTGTGGGGACATAAATGAGTTGACCATATTGCGACCGGATAAACAGAGATCAAAGCATATGGTCTGTGTCAGAAATAATACAGGAAGTCAATAATCAAGCTTAAAGCATATTTGTCCTTCACATACATAATATGGCTGATGGATCAATTTAGGGGTGAAACGAGAATTTTTTTCAACCTCCAGTGTCCATTTATTTGGCGTGCACCATTGGGAAGACAAGTCAAGCCAGTCTCAGCAACAATTGTTCATGCTAGGCATCATAGTAACATGCTGCTAACGTGGTGAGAAAGTCAACTTCGAAATCAACTTTACCATACCAAATAAGACATGAATATCAATGCAATCATCAACACAACACAGCACTAGTAGGTAGTGATGGCAAAATGAAGCTTCATGAAGCATTTGCGATACTTTTTGACTCCTCTAGATGGTGCTCTTGGTTTAAAGATAAAGGCAAGTGCAATGAAAATGGATTACATTTGCATTGCATCTTTGAATCATGAGTGCCATCTTGAGGAGTCAAAAAGTATCGCAAGTGCTTCATGAAGCTTCATTTTGCCATCACTACTAGTAGGCAGTTTAATAGGTGAAAATGACTCGGCACACTTTAACGCTGACAATCTGACAGTTTTTAGTTTATTATGTAGATTAAAGAAAAATATTTATATGTATGATATTTTTAAAAACCCACTATATTGCCAATTGAAAATGGAAAGAACAAATGATTCACGGATTGTGATGGATTAACAGTGCGCCAATCCAAATGTGCATTATGGAAATTGAATTCCTACTTGAGTTTAGTTTTGCAAATGTTACATTACATTACAATACTGTCAATGACTTTCTCCAAAAATACATTTGAAGAAACAGCTCTGAGCAATCTCTATCATGTTGATCAAATGTGGCAGCTCTGTATTTTGTTTGACTTCAGTTAGCCAGCTCTCGCCGGCACACGCTAAGAAATGATCTTCAGCCTTAAAGATCATGGTTGGGCCAAACACATGGGAGGAGATGAAGGGTGAAAGTGATGCAATGTGGCAATCAATTTCCCCAGCTGTGGCATTTCATTCAATAACGCCTAGTCTTTTGAGGGGATACTGGCGGGACACTCACCCATTTAGGAAATGAATAAAGGGATTTTCAGGGTGGCCTTTAAGATATAGGAGGAGGTGTTGAGAGGACAGATTGATGGCTAAAATACAGTTGACTGAGATATTTGGGATATGATGGATGGATAAGATATGATAAGCAAATTGTTAAAGAAGTATTGTGGGGGGCCGTGGAAACTAGAACTAATGGGAAGCAGATGATAAATGTATTTAAGTTTTCCCTTAGCGAGCCATCATTGGAGATTTAAGATCTTCAACTGTCACCTTCCCATGCTAATGGAAAAGCAGCAGCCATGTGCAGAATCGCAAATTAATACATCACCGTAACGCGAGGAGTGAGGAGGATGGGTGAGTACAACAAGGTGGCAGCAACATAAAAACACATTTTGGGGTTGTGCTTGCTCTGTCCTGGCCGGAGTCGACGGCTCCTCTCTCGGGGGAGGATTTCTTGCATGCCAGATCCACCACACCAGCATCTACCGAAATTCAAACACAATCTGCTTCTTCCTCTGGTCGTTGAATCGGTGGAGGCGGATGTCTGTGGATCTCTTCTTAGATGTTTCTGGGGTTGGTGAACGATTCCGGTTGGTAACCCGGTGGGTAGTAGGTGATGTCTGGTCGGTGCTGGATTTTAATTTCCTTTCTTTCCTTCCTCGAGTCTCTAGCTGGATTCTGAAGTATTCGGTTTCGGTGAACGGTATGGGATTTTTAATAGGTTTTAGGTGAATTAATGAGTACACATTCACACGTACGCACACATGCACAAACACCCTCGCACATGCACATACAAAAAGAGAAAAAAAAAGAGAGAGAGCAATGATGATGACATGTCGAATCGTTAAGATTACCGAATGAACAATACTGAGCTTTCTCCAAAGAAAAATACAAAAATAAAAAATAAAAACAAATTTTACATTGTGTACGCCTAAACTATATTTTTGAATTTGTATTTATTTATTTTTTGAAGAGAATGGGAGAGGGAACTCTAATAGTGTTGTGACGTTCCTGAATGATTTGTTCAAACAAAGACATTTTCTGACTTTCTGAATAAACATACTCAACGGAATTACTTGACAATAAGCTTCGGCTTCATCCCGTCAGCCCTTTTTCTTTTCGGGTATAATTGTATGTGAAAAGTGAATGTTGTCTCTATGATTGTCCGAAAGGTAAAATGAACAAATAAAAACAAAACAAAACTTAATGACACTATGATGTAACACTTTTTGCATTATGGTATACAGCTATACTGCACGCATTGTTTAAATATTTTACCAAATATTAGGTCAGTAGTAACATATGCAAGTATATCCTAAAAAACATTAAAAGCAAAACTGAAGTAGAATTGATGAAATGCTTACTTTTTTTGGAGTACGGCTACAATGTCCCATATTAGGGCACGCTATGCTATCGAACACAAGCTGAGACCAGCTGAAGTGAAAAATAATATTAGGCCACCCTAATAACAACAATAACTGCATTCAGCATAATCCATCAGATTTCTATAGCGCTTTTCTGGACACTCGAAGATGCTTTACAAAGGATACATTATACTTGCACTCACACATTATTTTACAGTGGCTTATAACGTTATTAAATATACATACTTTTTTGGGGATAAAACCTACAACGGGTTTTGACAATTGTCACGTGTGGCCTTGATTTTCACACTGCACTTCTTTCCTCTGACCACTATTAGGAGCTCCCGCTTCCCCTGATTACCTTGTCACACCTGCCATCATTTAGTAATTAAGGGGAAATATAAAGGAGTGGTGTGGAAAATGTGGCGCAATGTTAGTGGTGAGGAGGCCCATCTTCTTTTGTATTGCTTAATCTTTTTTGTCTTCTTTTTCTTGCCACAGCTGCCCATCTCCAGCTGTGGATAGCATGCTGGAGCTTTTCTGGTTACAGTTGATTGTTTTAGTTTCCGCTGGTGACTGCCATTCATTTGCTGTTTGTTTTTTTGGTTTGTTTTGTTAATATAAATTTGTACGTTTTCTTAGATCAGGTTGTTAGATGGACAACACTGGTTCCAACAACTTTCAATTAGGATTGGTCTAGTGTAGGCCCTACTTATTTTCCTTTTGGTCGGGGGTCTTCAGTCCTTTTTGTTTATTTGTTTAAACTTTTTTTTTTTTTTACTAGGGATGACAGAAATGGAACATTCACAAAAAGAATCCATCTTTTAGAACGTTTGAAACATCTCCTCACAGCGACATCTGGCGGCCAAGTGTAAAATATTACAATCAAACAGTAGATCTGTGTTGCCAGCTCCCCAGTAAGGAGACAAACTATTGGCTGTCTGTCATCACCTAATTTACACAACTGGCAATCGGGCTATAATTGTAATGGACGCCATAAGAGAGATAAATAATATCATGGGGAACAAATATTGAATAACCCCCACCATGTCCAAATAAGTACAAATTAGCTTTTTGTTGCTGATATTTGATTTGTTTTGAATTTTGCCTCTCAACATGATGCTTTGATGAAAACCACATTTAATTTAAAACTAAATTTCAACAGGCTACATTTCAAAGGCTTTTTTTGCGACAGGGCATCAAGTTTTGACAGAAAGTATTAGAAAGAAAAAAGAATGACATGACACCCGTAGCGGGAATTGAACCTGGGTTACCTGGATAACGGACCCTTTTCTCAGCCCATTGTGCGGGTGCGTTACTACTAAACCAACCGCGCGTTCAAGAAGATTTTGACATTTTATCATGTGGTGCGATGAATAATTAGGGCAATTATACATACGAAGTATACTTAGGTTGGATTTATTTCAGATTTAAGACATTTTAATATAGTGCAATGGTCAGATTTTATTTTATTTTAGAAAAGGCACTTGCTGAAACAATGTGAGGTGTAATAGAACGCGAAAGGCAACTGTCATGTGACATCCTGATTCTGAGACAGATTTAAGAAGATTTAAAAATAAGTTCCGCCTGGTTTCCGGTCCGTACCAAAACGCAGTTTCGATTTTGCCATCACTATTTTTTACTGGTGTTTTTTTTTATACCTCACTTCTTTTTGTGTAGCGTCCTTTATATTGCAGTCTCTTAATGAGCCAAAGAAGACATAACACATTTGGGTGCACGTCAGGGATTTTTTTTTTCTCTCTCCCTGTGCTATGATGTGAATATTATTGTTTTTTTCCCCCCACTTAGGTCTAATATGCTACTGTATTTTATTGTTGGTCATTGTAGTAGTATTTGCTGAGGTGGTACCTGAATCGGGGGCACACTCTAAATAAGGAATCTAAATTATATATATATATGGTTGATTTAATAGTCATTGTCTGAAACGTTTACGGCTTCAGAATAGAATCGTTACAGGGACGTTTGTACGAGGATATGTAAACTGTGGGCTGCAGATCCCTCCCAGCCTGTAAAAGAGTGCTGCGCCATAAAGGAGGGTCAGGGAGATAAATACAAAATTACTCTAGCAGGGCATTTCTGATTACAGACTTGCAGGCAAATTTGGTCATCGTTATATTCTGTTGGACGTTGGTCATTCCAATAGTTAATATCCAGATGAGGTATCGAGTGCTGTTTATAAAAAAATTAAGCATTGTGTAAAAGTTTCAGGCAATTGATATTTTTACCCTTTTCACAACACATTACATCATTAAACTGAGAAACAGACAGCATAATTGTGTAATGTTTAAAAATTGTGTAACATGGCTTGATGGTGCATTGCCAAGGAAGAATATGTCAGATTTTGGTAAACTAAGATAATTGAATAAAGAAATTCACTTTTACCGTTTGAGTCACTATGAATTCAACAAAAGTGAATCATGATGGTACTGCTTGTCTATTCGCCATTCGTCATTCTTCTTGAACCGAGACGTAACCTTCTGGCCAACAGTGGAAGAACAAATTTGACCTGGCACTTAGAGATAACCATTCACATTCACAGTAACTGAGCACTAATCGGACCATGCTACCTGCACAAGTTGGCGATGTGTACCACTACATTATACCATTTGGGTAACTTCAACACACAGAGAAAGATGTTTAAAGATGATTTAGTGAGTCTGATAGTCGGTGGGACAGACATTAGGTGCTATTTAATTACTAAATTAATGATAGACAGAGCCCGCAAAAGAAGCATTCATCCTTGTTAATTACACGGCAAGCACTTTAAGCCACTCTATTAGCTATGATGTCACCCAAATAAAGGCACTTAATACTTGAATGCATCACCCACTCCAGTTCATTAAAACGATAACAATTCCAGGTCTGCTGTGTCACACCGCTGCTGATCAATGGCAATGTGTGGTTGTGCGTTTTCTTAACATCCTTGAACATTGTACACATTTGTTTACAATGCTTACTCACAGCTAAAATAATATGCAGAGATATGAGGCATACATGCACAACAATCACCAGCTTACGTAATGGGCTAAACGGGACCATATGAAGTGGGTTTAGACTCAGGATTAAAACCATTTGCATATCAGTAATACACTAATCCAACCAATGCATACCCACAAAAGAAGCCAATATTTCAGAGCTTGGCAACTTAGATGAATAATAAATACAAAATGCACTTCAGCTAAAGTTTGAATTAAAATGTCCTCCCATGCAGCCTGGTTATTTCGTTTGCAATAGTGCTGCATTAGTGCTGTGAAGTAAAATAAGAACAAAGACTGACTATGAAGATTAGTGGTGACCAAAGTCAGCTGCAACCCTGAACTATACAAGCGGCAATGGATGGATGGAGAAATAAAACAAATAATTCAACTTTGTGATGAAGCTGCTGAAGACAACCATGTGTTGCATGGATACTCTGGAGGAGGTACAATAATGTGCACTCACGTTACTAAACATCATTTTTAAGAAAAAAACACACCAAATACCTTCAGATATATATATATTTTTAAAAGATCAATTAAAATATTCAAGGAGAACAGGGTAATAATGAGCATTATTTTCAGTTCTTAAGGCATCGTTCAGTCAACACAAAGGGCTCTATTTTCATGGCATGGCATGTGGCATATATCTGGACGGAGGCAGATTAGACCCAGTGTTCATAATTTCTCTGATGAACACAGGCCAGAGGATCTGCGAGACAGAAGGTGCACTGCTGTGGGAGCGGTGCCAGACAACTGCAATCATGGCCAACCAAAGCGGCTCTAATGCTGCTAATGGGTAGGGATGCACCGAAATGAAAATGTTTGGCCGCAACCGAAAATGAAAAATGAAAAATGCTTGGCCGAAAACCGAAACGGCGGAAAAAAATTCTGCCATGTTTGCATTTCTTCTTTTCCTTTTGGCTTTTCCCTTCAGGGGTCGCCACAGCGAATCAGTTGCCTCCATCTAACCCTGTCGTCTGCATCCTCTGCTCTCACACCAACTACCTTCATATCCTCTTTAACTACATCCATTAACCACCTCTTTGGTCTTCCTCTAGACCTCCTGCCTGGCATTTGGAAACTCAGCATCCTTCTACCAATATACTCACTATCTCTCCTCTGGTCATGTTCAAACCATCTCAGTTTATCATTGCATTTATTATAATTAATTAAAATTATAATATTATTATAAAATATTTATTTAGCACCGGCATTTTAACAAAGCACAATATAAATTGAAATGTGCCCACACGGCAGACATGTTGGCTAATGGTACATTAAACACCAAACGAGGGTTGAGGATTTTCTGGCGGTGCGATTGCACTTTATAGTCAATGTAGTTTGCACAGGCGGGCACGGATGCGTGCGGCGGGATAAGGTGCGGCGCATTTAAAATCGGCACATTCACATATTCACCAACGTTTAAAAATAAACTAAATACATTTGTTCGCACCAGCTAATCGGCTTCGGGAACGGACTGCAAAGTCACACACAGCGTCCTGCACAGGTCTGTCGCCACCCGGAGATAGCGGTTAGTGTTTCCGTGTTTAAAACTGTTGATAGCAATAGTGCTAGCATTATTTAGCACGGCTACCGGAATGTCGGTGAAAAAGTGGAAGCGTTCGAGGGGCTCTTATTTAAAAAAGGGAAGGCGCCGCAGGAGAAAGATTGGCTCACCTGTACTGCACTACACTGCAGTTTTGTTTTCAATCCGCTTAAATGTTGTACACCAAGCGACGCCCCTCCGGTGTGCGCAATAACGCCAGGAGCTGCTGCGACCGACTGATGCAAACTCACACAGTGAAAAGCCAGCGAGAAGCGAGGGGACACTCACCTCCGCGTTCGCTGTTCAATTCAAACAGACGGTTGCTTGCAGCGTTTTTTTTTTTTTGCCATATTCTTTCAGCTTTACGTTTATTTTAGCGAAATGCAAAAATAACAATTTTCGGCCGAAATTTTTCGGTGGCCGAATATTCGGTGCATCAGTACTAATGGGGCACTTGAGTCTCTGCATGGCGAAACACATCTGTGTCATGAATTGGGATGATTTACAACAAATGCAGTAAATAAATCAATAATGATAATAATGCGCTCAATGATCTGATTTTTATTGATTCAGAGAGTTTGATGCCTGCTGTTCACAAATTTATGAATAAAATACATCTGAAATTGTTGTCAAACTGTTCTTTTCTCAGCCAGGCACAAATGTCATATTATGTCGTGAATCCTAAACGCATCATGTGTAAATTGCTCAGCATGTTACACAAACTGTACATAACATGACAATTTAAAATTAGATGAATCATGTATCAATTAATATTCTTTGTTAACTAATTTGTTGACTGGAATTTTAAGATCTGAAGTGGCAGCACTGTTTTAGTAGTACTTGTGTTGTTAGCATATCTGACTCACAGTTTTTAGGTTCGAGGTTCAAGTCTTTGCATGTTCTCCTTGTGCCACCGTGTTTTTTCTCTAGGTGCTTGGCCGAACTCTCACATTACAAAATCACTATGTTAGGCTCACTTGTACAGGAACCCTAATGAGGACAAGCAGTATAGAAAAAGGTTGGGTGTGCCCAGAAAAATACGGCAAAACAATGCATTGTTTGCTGACCAGCAACATAAGTCAATTGAGATCTAGTAGAAGACCAGATGCAAATGATGACAGAATAATGCCTGATTTTGATGGCTCAGCAATACTGCAAATTACAACCACAATAATACCTCTCTAATATTGACTCAATGAAAGGTTAATTCATATTTTTGATACCTGATGTAGTTATCTTAGATTAGTCAAAGGGGGCATAATATTGATTGCACAAGATTTTTTTTTCTTCCCTAAAACAAAAGGAAACATGTTGACTTTCTGTGGCCACAAGCTCACACCACACCATTGGCATTTTTTTCCCCCCCTCACACAGAGCCACAGGCTGACAAGGCCTATTTGTCTCGGGTCAAATTGAGCTTTTCATCACATCATCGCCAAAGGACACTTTCCAAGTCCAGACACAAACTTATTTCAGTTGTCAGACCAAAGTGACAAACAGGAAGTGTTTTCCCCCTTTGCTTTAAGGTGAAAATAAATAAAATAAAGGAATAAAAAAAAACTGGCTGATGGATGAGTTTGGGTTGCAGTGCATTTGTGGAAATTCTAGGCATATAATTGTGTTGTTTTCCTTATTAAGTTTACTTGCCTGAATGTAAAGCAAACATCATCACAGTCGGCCACAGTATGCTATTTTTTGCTGTTCAACATATGACCTTCAGTCAGTAAATGGCTTTTGTCTCATTAATTCAGAGTAATTTTTCAAAATATACAAATAAGGCTGAGTTAATGCTATTCACATTTGGTTTTGCTGAAATAAAAACAGGTGTGATTGCTCATTTGGTAAAGTATGAACACAATCATTTTGGGTCGCCCAAACAAGCGCAGCGCGACCGACTGGTTTGTCTGTTTGCCGGTTATGACAATCGGTGTGAGGATGTGCGTTGCTTGGACACGCACAAAAACACACTACAGACAAATATTCAGCGAGCAAACATAGGCTGTGTGGTAATATTGCAGGTCAATTTCGATTTCTTTGCCCATATGTAACATTTAGCCTATTTTTAGGCCTGACATATAAACATTTTTCTCTGTACTGTGATGTATGATTTAACAAAACCTCAAATTGGACATCATACTCTGCAATGTCAACATAGCAAAAATGTCTGTTCGGAAAATGTGCAGCCAAATATGGTGCTGAAAAAAAAATCACCCAATCTGTGACTTTTTATAATAGATGGTCTCAGTAAGGTTCCGAAACATACCCCAGGACAGTTTGCATGTTGGCCGACTGACCTCAAAATGTGACTACCTACATAAGAGACTACTTTTTATTTTCTTACTCTAAACAGCTCAATAGCGAGCTCCTCTTTTTGTTCTGTGATGTAGTGGTTGTTCAATAACATGAGCGACAGCGGGTCAGGGTAAAGCTCACATTGATGTCTTAATAAATACATAAGTAAATATATAATGTTTAATTTAGTAGATGCATCTTTGATTTGTTATGTTTGCAGTTATCACCACTGTCTGTGGGAATGAGGAAACATATGCTAAAGCCACGCTTTGAAGTGCACATGTCTATTTACTGGTGAATTGCAGACTGCTAGATGAAAAATAATTTACTAGTTTATTTGTACTGCTTTATTTGCTCATCATCACTCACTGGTCTGTAAAGTAAACTCTCAGTTTGCATTTATGTGAGCAATTAGAGAACAGAGTGACAACACATTAATTTGCACTGTGTGAACAAGTAGCCAAACCACCAGAGGGGACAGATTTGGATTTTTTTTTTAACAAACCCAGAAACTTATTTGGACCAAAGAAAGCAAACTACCGGTGTGAAAGCACCCTCAAAAAAGGTTGTATTCATATCGAACCACCCCCAGCTGTTATGCTGATGGCAGTGTGCATTCTGTTGACTGCCGAATCAAGAACATAAAAAAATGGCTCAATTTGGCTCAAAAATCCATGAAGCCGACAATAGTTTAAATATAGTAGTCAAAATCACTTGCTTCAGAGAATTTAACACACGTAGAATTACGGATCAAAATTAAAGGGCCCCTGTAGTATTGTACCGCAAGATTGAAATCTAATCATTTAAACTGTCCTATCCAATACAATGGAGTGAGAAATCACCACTGTACATCTTTCAGGGGGTGAAAGATTGACTTCACGTGGCTCCCAAAGGCAATGAGCAGGCAAGAAGAGGTTATATAATTAGTTTGACCTGCTGCGTAAGAAAACCCGAGAGACATGATGATCTGATTACCAATTCTTCTGGCAATCTCATTCATGAGGAGACTTGTGATAAGCCCCATCCATCAAATTTGACTACCTAGTTCTAAGTGCGAGAAAAACAGGCCTATCTGTTCATCAACACCTTAAGTTTTATTTGATATATATATATATTTTTTTACAGATAAGCAGTTAGTTACTGGTGCTATAGTGAAAAGAAGATACAAATGGGCACGGGAGGCACTGTTCCTCAGTAAGGGGGAGACATCTGCTGGCTATTAGCTACCCTACAACTCTGCTTTGTCACTCCAGAAATAAATTGAATACAGGCACTGAACTATTATTTGTTGGTGAAGACGTTTCATTTTTAATTCAAAAGGAAAATATCAATGTACAAGTACTTGGTTAATTACTTAAGTAGACTTTTCAGGTATTTTCACTTTTCTGACAATTTATATAATTTTACTCACGACATTTAAAAAAAAAAAGGCTTTACCTGTACTTTCTTCCCTTATTTTCTCATACTAGGCTTACTTTTTTTCAACCTCCGTGGATGACGACACAATGTAAAATAAAGATGGGAGAAAAGAAAAAATACAGAGGTCACACCTTGCAACAACAACAACAACAACAATAATCCCACTATGTGATCGCTATCAGGACCGGAGACATATAAAGGAAGGATCCAAACCTAAGACTTTTATAGCCTTTTAGCCAGAAGGTGAAATATTTACCCAGAATAGTCCAGTTGCCTTGATTCAAATTTTCTTCAAAATAATATTACTTAAGTAAAAGAAATAAGTAGTCATTAAAAAAATCACTCAAGTACAAATAAAAGTATTCACTGAAAATAATACTCAAGTACTGAGCTTGAACATGAAGTCTGATTTTTTTTTTTTTTTTTTTTAAACAATGTCATCAGATAGTCAAAAACATAAAATTATGTGCAAATGCTGGCATCTTCAAATCATAAATAAAAATAAATAAATAACTTTTTGAGCTTGTTGTGTTCTAACTTCTACCATGGTGCTAAAGCAGGCATGTGCAGTGAGCATTATCCTCTTATTTTTTATTTTTTTGCTTGTTTTAGAGCTTAACGACCCACTTACAAGTTAATTGTTTGATTGACACTAATATGACGCTCCCTCCAAAAGCGAAAGGTGGAGCACGAGGGAAGGGGAGGAGGGGGTTAGAGGGTTGAACGGTCTTGGTTCCCATCGTCACATTGAAAAGCCGTTCAATAGACTTGATTAGTTTGTGAATGTCACATCACTAGTGTCTGCGGAAATGCTCCCACGCAGTCAGTCAAGCGGAGCGCTTACGTGAAAATACTGTAAATCTTATGTATGAATGGGGCGGCGGTAACGACTAACGACTCTAGTGTAGCCCAATATAGCGGAGTAAGAGTAGCGTTACTTCTTCACACATCTACTCAAGTAAAAGTAAAAAGTATTGTGTGGTAAAACTACTCTTAGAAGTAAAGAACCAATGAACCAATGAACATGCATGTTTTTGCAATGTGCGACCAAGCTGGAGGGAGAAAACCCACACAAGCATGGAAGAAGCATGCAAACTCCAAACAGCAAGTCTGGGGACCAGATTCAAACCCGAAACCTCATAAATGGGAGGTAGATGTGCAAACATGCCATATTAGTTGTTATACGTAAGTTGTATAATAAATTGAGTAGCAAACATGCAATTAAAAGAGCAACATACGTGTCTGGCAAACTAATTTCTTCTGGTAGATAATTATTCACTAACACCTGTTCATCTACAATGTTGGGCAAATCAGTTAATGGAGTCAGTTATACCGTATGTCGTTATATCTGAAACAATGGCTGCATTAATTACCCAATTGGAGCCTGTTACTGATATACTTGGATAAAAACACGTTTTGATGAGATAATATTAGGGATGGGCGAGTACCGATACCAGGTATCGGTAGTGATGGCAAAATGAAGCTTCATGAAGCACTTGCGATACTTTTTGACTCCTCAAGATGGCACTCATGATTCAAAGATGCAATGCAAATGTAATCCATTTTCATTGCACTTGCCTTTATCTTTAAACCAAGAGCACCATCTAGAGGAGTCAAAAAGTATCGCAAATGCTTCATGAAACTTCATTTTGCCATCACTAGGTATCGGTACTCGCTACGGTATCTGGTATCGGCCTCCGCTCCTGTGGTGGTTTTTCGGTCAGGAACTATATGCTGAAATGGCTATTTGGCATTTATTGAGAGAGCACATAAGTCTTCAGTTGTACTCAACAATTTGTTTCGCTCTGAAGTGCAGACAGATCTTTGTATATTATATAGTATATCATCATTGACTATTGCGCTGCTATGAGATGAATGACAAACGGAGAATGTGAAACAGGAAACGGAAATACAGAGCAGCCTTCCAAATTAAAAGCATGGATTTCAAAACAAGATATAATTAAACATCACACACTAAACAGCTTGAGGAATTCTTAACATGGCAGATATTACTAAATTACTTGAAACACTATATTGAATTGAATTATTTGCACTTCACTGTATTCCTTAAAAATAAGTTGCACAACCACATATTTTGATTGGGATCATGTTTTTTGGGGAAATTTTAAGGATCATAAGTACTAATGGTATCGGCACTTGTTATCGGTATAGAATATTTGAGTTTCAGTATTGGTTTTAGTTTTTTTTGTAATATAAATCAAATTAACTTAAACACAGGTAGTTGAACTGATGTCTCCATTATGTCAACATTTGCTGGTGTCTAATGTTGTTTTTCCCAACCATACAATAGCATGATGAACATTTTAGAGAAATCGTTTTTCCAATTTGCCAAGTGTACAGTTGTTGACTGTCAAAGCTGCTCTGTGATATATAAATGTGCATACTGCCATGTGGCACACCACACTTTTATGACTTCTGTTGACATTTAAAAAAACAAACAAAGCAAACCATAAACACAATGGCAGTCTTTTGCCAAGAACAGCATTAGAGCTAATATTCACTCATCAATGTTTTTGTATACTGTGTAGCAGTCTTACTATTAGCTATGAGATAAAGTGACTGGAATAGTGGGCTCTTAATGTGACTGCTTGTAGTCTCTCACTTCTAAGCCTTTCTACCGTTGCTATAGAAACATCAGAGAAAAAGAACGAGAAAAGATTTGCTTCACAGTAGTGTGCACGTGCATGTGTGTCCATGTGCAACAGGGACTTCAAAGAGGACTGTTGAGCTGAGTGTAATGAGTACAATGCAGTGAAGGTAGAAGCCGGCAACAAAGTCACCCCTGATTGGATGTCAGTGCCAGGGGACAGGGGGAGAAAATTGAAGATGATTCCAAGGGCCCATGACGGCCAAGAGCCCTTGAAAATAGTATTTTCAATTTAAATTTCCTAAATGGAAGTGCATGCATGTCAATTAATCTAAATAAATTCTAATTTTCTTTATGGAAATATACATAGGCCAACTGAGTGTATAGCTATAAGTCACTTTTGGTGACAGCATAGAGAATATAGAATTACTGTGACTGATTTTCTGTGTTTAGCGACTGCTCCATTAAAAAGCCTCTGCATATTAGTGTCTCATCTTTGTAGAATCTGGAAAATGATCCCCTTTCCATCCCCTAATAAAATGTTACCAGAGCTCCAAAGCGTCTTCAAGCCCATTGTAGGGGTGCGCGGCGTATGTGCAATAAGCAGTAGATTGTATAAATTTGGCCTACAGTTTAAAATTCTCTAACGAGCAATCTCGACAAAACTTGACATAATCATATCTGCCTTAGAATGTCTAACCAAACACCATTATTCCATGTTGCTCCTCTAAGTCACTAATCCTCATATGCTGGCAAATAATTTACACTAAAGTAAAATGAAATGTGAAAATAGAATAGCAGAACATCAGAATAAGTGCTTATAAGTACTACTTTTATAAATGTGTGAGAACTTAAAAAGTCTATTATACCAGGTGTAGGTGTACACTTTTAGCAAAAAACTGGCGAGTGGCCCATTTAAGTAGAGATGAATCAATTAAGAACAACAAATTGGCAGTTGAATTAATGTGACTAGAGAGAAAATAATACAACAGCTACACAGCAAACACACGTGTCCAAAAACGAAAAATTTGTAGATTAGCACATTTGTTTGCCAGGTAAAGACTATAAGATCAAATATGTAAGAATAAGTACTATATTAGAGATTTATAATATCAGCATCAGTTGTCAGTTATTTGTGTTTGTTTGTGTTTTTTTACCATAGTATTGGGTGTTAGTTATTTTATTTTTTTAATTAGCTCAGTTAAGTGATTTTATAAACAATTCAGTATAACAACATCATTTTTTACACTTATGTTGATATCATGATGTATATTGTTAATGTGAAGAGGTTTAAATTATACCATGATATGAAACTGCTCAGCATTAACCAGCTCGGGCAGGGGTATCAAACCTGCGGTCCATGGGCTATTTACAGCATGCAGGATGATATTTTGCGGCCCCCAAACCTTTTTTTTTAAATCACTTACAGTCTACCATAGCTCAGTGCCATTACAGCTTTTAGCAAAAGGTAATTCTGAAGTATTCTGAAGTGACACCAAGTGGAAGGACAAAATAGCTTGTCATCCTGTGTCACGTCTTTTTCAGAACCTGCCATGAAGAGAAAGGTTGGCACCGAACAGCCGATTTCGATAAACACGTTAGACTAGGGGTGTTAGAAAAAATCGATTCGGCAATACATTGCGATTTTACAGCGCGCAAATCTCGAATCTATTCGATATGCGGCCGAATTGATTTTTAAATATCATTTTTTTATGGGAATATTCAACAAAACAACTTACCTAGGGTTAGGATTCACACATTAAGCATGGAAGAATGTTATATTAATGGAACATCAAGCCTTAATATTTTATTTCAGTGCTGTTCAAACAAGAAACAGACTGCAACCTGTTTGTTAAATGCAGTGGCTCAGGTACAAGCCTGAAATTTCAGATAAATACATTTTCATACTACTGATTAGTATTTTCTAAATTTGAGTAAAAAAAAAAAATTAAATCTCAATAATCAATTTATAGATTTGTATCTATGAAACGTGATATGAATTGAATCAGCAGGTACTAGGCAATTCACACCCCTACGTTAGACAGAATGTTTTTTTGTTGAGTGAAGGGCACCGCGATTAGTCTTGAATGCACAGAGAAATTTGCCGTGCTCAAGAAATGTCATCACGCAACTAGACATTGTGGGGAATATGCAAAGTACCAGGAGGAGTAAGAAAGAGGACCAGGTCACCAATGTTGTTCATGTTCTGAAGAACTGTTAATGTTTAGAAATGTTATTAATAAAGATTGAGAAGATTGGATTAGTTGTACTTCTTTTAAAAAAAAATACTTAAACCTCTATCTTGTGGAATACTTGATGCAGCCCAGACATAACCAGACTCTATCAGCGGCCCCCACATAAGTTGAATCTGTCCATCCATTTTCGAAAAGTGCTTATCCTGTTGAGGGTCGAGGCTAGCAGGATCTTATCTCAGCTGACTTCAGGCAAAAGGCAGACGACACTGAACTGTTTGCCAGTCAATCGCGGGGTACACATAGAGAGGCAGCCAACCAGTCGCTCTTGTCCACAAATCGTACCTGACCCCGCTGCTGCCTGAATTGAAGTCCGGCCAATGAACCACGACATCATCAGGGACTTGGGAGTAAATCACATGCTGATTTTCTTTAAGGGGCAGCAACTTTCCAACCGGCCCAACCAGGATTTTTTGAAAAGACAAACTAATGCATGGCAAAGAAGAAATAAGTACCACCATGCTAAGTATATGCTGCTTGAAATATTACCTTATAAACTTTGTTTGGTGTAAAGAACAATAAAAAGATGCTCATTAAAGGGAATGGCTCTTTGTTCTGGCAAAACACAGGGCAATTTGTATAGATAAGAAGAGCAAAGTGCAGGGTTCATACAGACAAAAGACGAATGTTTGAAGAATACCCTTCTAGAAACCTTAACCGATGAAGACAGAGCTGAACATTTGTAATCCTCTCTGCTCATGCAGTGAAACCCAATACCCACTGGATGTCAGTAGATCCTCCTATTTAATTCTCATCTTCTGACACCCTACCGCGTACAGTAAAGAGCAACAGTCCACTCTCGTGTGCGCCTGCATGTGTATCATCATTATGTCTTGATATTTATTAGTAAACATTGTTCTGTGCTTTATCTGTAAAACCAACATACAGTCTGAGTGTGTGTGCTTGAAGGCAGAGCCAAATCTTTGCAGTGTGTGTGTTAGTATTTGGACTAAAAACAACAACAACAAAAAACAGCTGCAATACAAGTCATATGGCAAGGCAAAAACTTGAATATTCCACGTCTTTGTGCATCTCCACCATTAATGGTTTTGCAGCATTGTGGCATCAAAATCAGGATCTGAAATGACATTTCCATTCTCAGTCGATTTTTCTTTTCTGGTCTGATTGTGTGTCATGACAGATGTAAAAAGTCTAAGACAAGAGGTAATATACAAAGTGTTATAATAAGCATAAAACGTGCAATAGAAATCAGGTGTTAAATTGTAAGTGAACAAGTTGTTCATGTGGAAGGAGGCTTTGGAAGAGGGTCAAACAGGTACTAGGGTCATCTGTAATCCGTCCTGCACAACCCCTTCTCAAGTTACGGGCACCGTGGGGATGTGAACTTCCTGAAGTCCCCAGTGATGATCTCCTTTGCTTTCTCGGTCTTAAACTCCAGATTGTAGTTTAGGCAAGGGGATTATAACATGTTTTGAATGATGTGTGTAAACACAATCCTGTTTTCGTCCTACCCTGTGTGTCTGCAATACATGCAGGCAGGCTCTTCGGTGAAACCGCTTTAGAGTCACTGGTCTGCAGAGAGGACATGATATGCATGAGCAGATGTTGGTGCTGGCTTGCAGGTGAGTGCTGGTGTGACGAAATGCTTGCCAAATCAGAAAAAAAAACATTTTTCAGAGAGGAAAAAAAGCGCATAGATAAATTAAGTAGCTGCAATGCACGAATGGGCATCTTTGTTGGCTATTTTGTTTTTGTTCTTTGTACAAACGCATGGCTGCTATTCAAAACACGCAGCTAAATAAAACCTTCATTCTACCGTGTTTTTTTACGAGTGCTTCTTCGCAAAATAAAATGTTTTATTGAAGCTGTTATCATTTGAATACAGTAGTTACAGGAACAAAACACCCTCTTTGCCCCCTCTTTGTATACGCAGTCAACACACTCACATATATGCAACATTTTGTAATGCCCACACTTACAAATGTTTGACGGAACAGATGGTCACACGTACTACCTCTATAAATGTGCACATGCCTACAGACATGCCAATGCATTCCATTCTTTCATTTTTTTCACACACACGCACGCATGCACGCACGCACATGTTGCACACACACGCGCACACGCACGCACACCCCCACACACACACACCATTGCAAGAGTGGCGATTTTGCAATGCCAAATCATAAAATTATTTAGTTATTATTGTTATTAGTCCCATGGCTTAGGGAAGATACACTACATAGAGAAGTCTAATAAGTGCAGTAAAATTTTAAACATAAATAAATGAATACAAAAATTAATATATGAATAATAAATACAAAAAATAAATAATAAATAAATAAATAAAAATAAATAAATAAATAAACTCATTGACATAAATGAAACATTGTCTTGTTCTTTGTGCAGATAATAGTTATTAAGTGACAAAGGATTAACTAGTGTATGCGGAAGACTGGCAATATGGCTGTCAGCGAACGAGCTGGCTTTTCATTTGTTAGGGCATAAAACAGGTTCTGTTGAAATTAACACAAATTGCCTTCTTTTTTCTAGGAAAATTCCCTTTAAGTCAACTATTTCGCTGAACGAATCTTAACTCATTCACTCCCAGCCATTTTCACTGAAGCAACCCCCTTTGCCTCTTACTGTTTTACTGGATTTTGACAGATTTTGCAAGGCCCAAAGAATATTGTGTTCTATTATTATAAAATTATGGAACCTACCAAAAGAAAGATTAGTCTTTTCTTTCATCAGGAAAAAAAAGTATATTTGTTTCTGTTTTGCAACAATTAGCATTAGAATGTAGCTAAGTCTCATTATGATTATTCACAAACCTGTTGAAAA
Source organism: Leptonotus elevatus (assembly GCF_054856555.1). Classification (NCBI taxonomy): domain Eukaryota; kingdom Metazoa; phylum Chordata; class Actinopteri; order Syngnathiformes; family Syngnathidae; genus Leptonotus; species Leptonotus elevatus. The sequence goes on from NC_141245.1 coordinate 7,809,226, forward strand.
CACTGGGCAAGAGCTTATTGCAACATGGCTCTTATCCTCTGCCTCCACCTGCTGACCGTTTTTTGTACCTACCATTGCTTTAAGCATCCTCTTCAGGTCAGAATCTGCATCAAAGCATCAAAGCATCAAAGCGTATATGTATGCTCTAGCATTAAAAAAACATATACATAAGTTTTGGGGAGTGCAGGACAAAGTATTTAAAAAAGTATTTATACATTTTAGATTTTGAATGAGTTAATTGTGATTAACGCACAACAGGTTTTTTTTTTGTAGAAAACAAAAATAAAATGAATACAGTGGTGCCTTTAGATATGTTCCTTGACTTTACGAGTTAAGATACAAGCTGTCACCCAAATTTTTGAGGTATGAGCAAAAGTCGCAATCTGACTGTGCTGCAGACCCCACCCCTCACTAGATAGCAGTACATTTTGTAACATCAAGCCACGATCAAGTTTTTATTGTGTGTTTTCATACCAACAATACTGTTGGGTGTTATTTTACTCATTAAAAACTAATATTGCTGGGCGTTTTAGGGGGTTTAAGAAGATTAATTGCATTTTCTCCGTTTCAATGAGGAAAGATATATATGTATAACTCGTCTGGCAATATTCTGCTTTCAGTGTCAAGACAATGCTGGTGTGAAAGCAAATGCCGGAAGAAAGGCAGCAAACAGGTTTGAACTGTCTAACTCTACTTCATTTATTCAAACTGTCTTGCTCGCTCCCTCAAGTCATTACCGTGATAAATTTTATATGGATTGGTTAAAATACGGCTTAAAATTTTCCTGAGAGCACATCCATCATCACAGCAATAATAATCATTAAAAAAACTCTGAGTCATTTGCAGTAAATCTTTATCCATCTAAAATGAAATGTCAGCTCAGAGATAGATGAATAACTAAACAACATGAAAATCTGACTCTAATTACAATCGCAGGCTCTTTTGCATGTTTCATACAAGAGACACATTAATTGATTGTCAGTGCGTACAGTGGAGTCGAACCTGACTGGGGCATCTCATTCGACTCTGCTGGAGCCACAAATCGGCTTCATAGCTGCCTGGTGTACACATTTCATCCGTAGAAAGCCGTGACCGAACGTGAGAAATATGAAGGAGCCCATCAGAAAGTCAGTGGGAACTTACTGGCATCTGTGGAAGACCACCAGCCGAACCATAATGCACCTTGACTTTGAACAGCCCGGTACACCCACGGCTTGGCATTGAAATTGTAATAGATGTGAGAAAACCTAGCAAGACTTCAGTATGGAGGGGAAAAATTGCCCAAAAATCCAAAGCACAACACAACATAGCTTGTTTCATTATCTCTGAGCAGCATTTTAGAGAACCATTGAAATCCACCCGTTGCCTTGGCCCTGCAATGTGTAATACATTCTAGCTGTAAAGAAACATGGATATATCATAGCAAGTGTCACTGCTGCGTAGTAAACTACCTTGTGAAGCTCTTGGCCACCAGTGGGCCATTTAGGAAAAGGTTTCAACAAGTGGCTCGTCCCTTTATTCATCTGTAGGCTATTGGGCAAACACCTGAAGACGGACAGACAGTCCAAGCACACGGGCCATTCGAGGCAAAACTTGCCAATGGTTACTTGTTATTCTGTACCAACTGCGACAGCATGCTGGCGTTGTTTTCACCCTGGGAGTTTGTGTGTTTGTGTCACTATAACTATATCAGGCAGCTACAAAATGAGGTGTTTCCGTTGTCAGTAAGGCATTCCCATCATATCTTAGTATTCTGCATTATGTATAGAAATATACATCTCAGGTTTAGCTATGTGTATGGTCATAGCATGTGTGTATGGGTTGTGCTCTTGTTTGTTTACGGCAAGTAAGATGTATTTTTAGGTTTTAGTTTAAGTTCAGTTTCTTGGAATATATTGTTGGAAAAAAACAACCTTACACCCTTACTCCCGTCAATCTAGTATTCAACACATATCCATTAATATTCAACACATTTAAGGTTTATACTGAAATATGCCATATAACACAGTGGCTTGAATATAAACTAATGTAAAATCCCGTAAATAAGTTAACACTCTTTTATTTTTTGCCAAACTACAACAACAACAACAAATCAAGGGGGGTATTATGCAAGGGCTTAGTAAGAAACATTTTTTTCATATTGTTTAGACGTTTACCAGCACATATGCCGTACCTATGGGTTATAAATAATATTGAGTCACTGATTTATAGCACATATACAACGTAACTCGATACGCTTCCCATACTGTAATTAAAAGCAGGCTATAGCATGTAAAAGCAGTTACCACGGGTGTGTGTTATATACGGGTTATATGATATATTTAGCAACAAACAAAAAAGTGACAAGCTAGACCCATTGGTTCAAATATTATAATAAATACAATGAGCTAAGTATATTATAACAACACTCAAATCACTTCCAAATTAGATTGAGGGTGAAACACTGCACATCAGACTCATTTCTAAGCATACGGCTATCACCGCATGTCAGCAATACAAACCCCACAAAAGTGCAGCACAATGGACTATCTGAGAAATGTGTTAAGAACAATCCACGCCTACAAATGCACTTAATGTTTAAATATGATAATAGGTGTAGATTTACATCCAAGTTACACATTGAATACATAAAATCATAGTTAAGTCTCATTAACGTTTTTTCTCACCTTAAACTTATAAAGTATGTACAGCTCCAGAGGCTCTTTTATTATATTTAATTATATTTTTGATGAAATACCGTCGCTGCGTGGCAACGTCATTCCAGTGCCACACAAATTATCATTATTATTGGTGTCCCAATGATGTTAATGTATTAGAAGCATGCATCATCTGGAAAACATGGGTGATGGGCGAGAACATCAAAGTAGCCGGCACGCTTCACACTAATTAGCTCTTTGCTCCCATAGAGGCTGACAGGATCTTGTCCATGCCAGGGTGAGGTTGGCCTGCTGTTGAATCTGAGATGAGAGCACACAGGAAACTAGACAAAAAGCACCTTGACGCTTGACACACTTGTAATGATTTCAGACACGGTCAAATTAATCCACTGAAATCTTAACAGCATAAGATGGCAGAGTGCAACTGTACGGGAGGTTGTCATTTGGATATTTGACTTGATAGAAAGTTCAATCTTGCACACAAGTGCTAACAAATAAACCAGATATTAATAACCAAATTAGTTTTTTTGGGGGGGGGGGGTAATTGTTGATCAAAAATTAACATTATTTTCTTTGTGAAAGCTATAGTTATGGCACTTACATTGTTTACATCATGATTGTGCGAATGGATAAGTGGATATAGGCTACTGTACGGAACATGACATTATTACTCTTTTTTTTTGCCCCTAAAAAATACCTGACGATGATCAAAACCATATACGCGTATGTGCTCACAAGCGAATGAGTGACATTGAATGACTTTGTGATAAGCAGAAAAAGAACAACTGTGGGAGGAGGAAATAACTGAAAAAGCACACAGCAGCTGGAGATGCTGGTGACTGTGTGTTTGTGGAGGCTGAAAAGATGAGGGGAAACAACAACAGCTTTGAAATTGGAGGTAATACAGTGAGAGACAAAGAGCAGAAGAGAAGACGGAGCATATCTAAACACCCACTGGCAGTTCAGCATGAATAGAAAACATCTCTCCTTTGAAACCTGCTAGTATCACAGGAGAGACTCTTCCCCCGAAAGCCTTTAAATCCTCCTCTCTACTTTCGGAGGACAGATGTTGCTAGCCTGTGTGTAACACGTCATGTCTGTGTATTTGTGTTATGATGCATTTTTGTAGTATATATGGCTCTACAGCAGGGATAGGCAAGTTTGGTCCCAGAGAGCTGCACTCCTGCATGTTTTCGGCATCTCCTGCCTGCAACCCAGGTGTTTCAAATCATCAGCTGATAATTACATTCTGCAGGAGCCTCTCAGCTGTGTTTCGAGGAGGGAGACATCAAAAATATGCTCTAGGACCGAACTTGCCTACCACTGCTCTCGTATGCAATGGTACGGTAGAGTCTCCGATTCAGTGTTAAATGAAAAAAAAAGGAGAATAGTTTTATTAATTTTGCCCTGCTTTTTCTCTCTGCTTGGGCAGCATTTCACATTCACCATCGCATTGGTTGAAGTGTAGAAATATTGCATGTAATAAAACATTTAATTGTCCCTCTGCTCGGCTGCACTATAACTCTTGTTAGGAATGTTGCGACCCAAGTGCTGTGTTGGGTTTATCCTGGATGATTTACAAGACAGCAACACTAGTTTGAGGTGTTAGCGTGAGCCAGTAGGAGACCACTAGCCTGGAAACCAGACTCATTGCTGGTACAGCGGGTGAGTCTTGTCACAGTTGCCATCAAGCACATTTCTGAGGCAAGGCTGAGATGACCAAACAGACAGTGGAACCTATCAGCGAAGAGCGGGCATGATTTATAGAAAAGCGACTTGTGGGCACTTCCTACAAATTCTGACCTAGTGTATGTTATGATTGGTGTTCTTGTTTGTTAGGTTTTGTTTGCACCTGTACTCGTCATCCTGTTCCCTTGTGCCATCCAATCATCTCCCCCAGCCACTTGTGTCTTGTCCAGGTGTCTCTCGTTGTCTCGTCAGTTGGCTTGTATTTAGTTCCCTGGTTTTGTTCAGTCTTGGTTGGATTATTCTGTCACGAGGGGTTGGAGGACCCAAAATGCAGGGAGGCAGGAGAACCACGGCAGGGATGCATGTAATGCTGAAAACGATTTATTTAACAAAAAACACTAACAGGAGAACTGCGTAAAACTCTCAATAAACAAAACCAACAAAGACCAAAAATCAAAGTAATAACAAAACACAAGAGTGGTGACAGCGACAATGATCCAACCAAGACAGAATGAAACCAGCAAACTAAATACAAGCCAACTGACGAGACAACGAAAGACACCTGGACAAGACACCTGTCACCTGAGATGATTGGATGACACAAGGGAACAGGATGACGAGTACAGGTGCAAACAAAACATAACAAGCAAGACAGGACACCAATCATAACAGTGTAGTTACCGTAGTTGGAGAACAATTATGGCCGACCTTCTGCGCATGCGCACTTCAAATCGTATCACATTATACCGATGAAATGTGCGTGTAACGCTTCTCCCAGTTTTATCAGTACAACCTTATGCCGTACACGGTGGCATTTTTGCCATACACAAAGAAAATAAGGTTTCTTTCTTTCTTTCAAGAAAGTGGCCCACACGGTGTGGGTGAGGTGTATGTCTCTTTGCTAGGGTACTCTTTGTTTAAACCCGTATCCCACTAAGTGGAGAATGTTTGCGAATGTTTGCAAGGGTTGCAGTTTTGATGGTCACCGACAGTGTTTTACTGGCAATAAGAAAAAACATTAAAACCGTTGGCAAAAGTCTGGCAAATGTTTGCCTAACGTGTCTGAGTCATTTGTCTCATTTAATAGTATTTAAAGAAGCAACAGTTAGCTCTTTAGCAACAATATTCATAAAAATGAAATTGTAGCCAACAAAAATTTTCAACACGTCAGCCATATGTTTGTATGCTCAGTTTTAACTGGCACTGGGATATATTTAAAAAAATGCCACTCTCCTATGTTACTAAATTAATCCAGGCTTTCTCTGCTCATGTTTTGATAAGATATTAGCTAGCCTTCCGAGGGTACCCTTCTTCCATTCTCAAAGATTTGAACTTTTATCTGAGCTTAATACAGTTTGCAAAATCCACATGAAGTGATCACCCCTTTCAATTGAACACACAGCCACAAGAGAGTACTGTATGAGACAAAAATAGTGGCCTTCATACTGGTCAGTCAACATGCAGAAGACAAAAGTGCCTTTGTGCTAGTTTCTGTCAAAAGTGAAAGATTTACCAGTACGTCTAAGACGGAGAATTACGGGCTCTGCTATTTATTGTATATTTGCAGCACATTTGTGAAAGCTGACAAGCAAACTATTAAACAAAGTATATAATTTGCTATTTGAGGAAATGACAATTTTAAATCTTGATAAAAAAAAAAAACAATTGCCATCTAACTTGAGTTTCTCGGAATGAGATGATTTGCAACATTTGATTTGTTCGTTATCTTATTTGATTCCCTGACGTGTATATTAAGTGACAGGCTGCTGTCAATAATCATCCTACTGAGTGACGACTTGATGGGTATTAATATTCACCGCATGCTGTTCATCACAATTTGTCACATTCATTACTTTTGATGAAATTAAAACAGAAACGCGGTATCAGTATTAATAAAAACAGCATGAGAGTGAAAGTTTGGAAATTGAATGTTTGTGCTTTCATATATCCATCTTAATTTTCTGCTGTCATAAATCTGAAATGTCTTAAACAATCCACACAAAAATCATTTCAAAGCAAGTATCATAATTATATCTGATACGTAAGAAGAGCAGAGCTGCATATTTGAATATTGCATATCCAAATGAGAGAATATGATATAGACTTGACAACATAATAACATTATACTTAAAATGGATACATGTGGAATGAGTCCAAGTTGAATGAACCACATGATTGTAATTAAAGTAGGTCTAAATATTACATTCAAGAAAAGGATGGCGAGACAACTTGCATGCATATAAAAAAAAAAATGCTAACATGACAGTGAGATTACAGTGTAACAGGTAGCATTAGATTCACCCCATTTGTGTTCACAAATGGATCAGGTGTCAAGTATGATACATTTGCGCATCCGTGATGTTTTTCAGGAATGAAAGTACCCCTCCCAGTGATTGACTTCTCTGTTTACTTGTCACTAACTCCTCATGAGGAAGTGTGGGAGGTTAGCGATCTATTTACGCAAGCCCGATGCTTTAATGGAGCACACTGTGACAATGTGAAGCATGGAGCTGATGGAGGAGATTGTTAACAAGCTAGGGCAGCAGCAAGTTATGGGCATGATTTTCAAAACTCAGGCTGAATGATGAAGCTGTGTGCTTCTTGAAAGTGTGTCCTTCAGAAGCTTCTATGTTGAGGTTTGAGTGAATGTGAGAGGGTTCGTTATGGCCTGGCGAGAACAGCAATACCCTTCACTGTCTTTTCCAGCAGCAGACAAACACTCAGCTGAAGGCCTCTTCACCTCACTCTCACAAAGAAATGCAACAGGCCACTCTCAATTGCCACAATTAATGACTGGAATAAATTACTTTAGCGACGGTGAAAGTGGAACCAAAGGCACTCCCTTACCTCATTAGCTGGACTTTCTGTGAAGCAGGTGTTTTGAAGGATCAGAGGTGCATTGGACTTTTTGTTGAACATTTTACATTACAGTGGTAGATAACCATACTACCACTTGTAAAACAGATGATACATTTGATTTTGCACATTTTATCATCATTGCTTGATTTGAAGTCTCATGCAATATTGAGCATCTTAAAACTTTATATGCATTTAGACATGGACTGAATAGAGGTTTGATGGGTTACCAAAACTTCAAGGTTTCAATAACCGCTAATACTCTGCCACCAGTAATGAGCTCTTCTTATTATAACTGTCTTTTGGCTTGGGTAATTGTAATTGTAAACACCTGACACCTCTCATATTTAATAATCTTTTCATTAAAAAAAAATAAAAAATACTTAAAAGATTATTAAAAATTAAGGGCATCAGGCGATTACAATTTGTAATCATAATTAATCGCATGATTTCACTAGTTAACTCACAATTAATCACAAATTTTATATCTGTTCTAATACAATAAAACAAGTCTAGGCTTTCATACTCTTGTTAACTAAAGTGGGAAAAAATGTTAAACTAATAGAAATAGTTAAAATGAATTTTTGACGTCTATAGCCGTCAATGGCAGTGAATGAGTTAAGTTTCTTCTGTTGCATTTAGGGGGTGAGGACCCAAATGCGGGATTCAGGGAGGCGAGCCTTTTTGCAGGAGTTCAACAAAAAGGGATTTATTTCCAAAATAACAACCAAAAGGCAAACGAGAAACGTGGAAAAACTTCTTAATTAACAAAAGACCAAAAGTACATGCAAAGTAACAAACAAAACACACGGGCAAGGACAGGACGACTGACATAGATTCTGTGACAAAAACAAATGATCCCACAAGGAATGCAGGGAAAGTGGGAATTAAATGGGAGCAAACTAACGAGACAATGACAAACACCTGGATATAACACTAGGGGAAGAGGGTGCTGATTGGAAGACACAAGGGGACCGGTATGACCAGCACAATGACAACAAGGAAACACGACATCCATCCATCCATCCATTTTCTTAACCGCTTAGTCTTCACAAGGGTCACGGTGGGCGCTTGAGCCAATCCCAGCTGGCTTTGGGCAGTAGGCGGGGTACACCCTGAACTGGTTGCCAGCCAATCCAGGAGGAAACACAACAATGAAAACCAAACCGAAGCAAAACAAAGCAACATAACCAAAACCCAAACCATAACATCTTCAAGGACAACTGAATCCAGCTCTGCTTTGTGTTGTTACTTTGTCTCTCTCTCTCTCTCTCTCTCTCTCTCTCGCTATATATATATATATATATATGTATATATATATATATATGTGGCATATGGGTCCTAATTCCACACCTCACGTGACACTTCTTTATCGAGGGGACTTCTAAGCAGAGCAAAATACGATTGGCTGCTTGCAGAGTTGAGTAAATGAGCCGCTTCTGCAATTAACTAATTTCCCCCCTCCTTCTCGGCAATCAGAGAAAAGAGAAGGAGGGTGGGAGTTTAAACGAAAAAGGCACGTTTAGAAGTTATACAAATGCCGTCTGATCGGTATGCAAAAAAAAAATATAATAATAATACGGTATACGGCCTATTCTAAAAATAGCAGAAGTAAAATGTTAAAAAGTATTTATTTATTTATTTACTTACTTACCTAAACTTAACATGGTGCACATTTCTTAATGTGCCAAATATGATATGTTTTGTGTGTTTGTTTTTAATTAACTCTTTGACTGCCATAAACGTTATAAAACGTTTAGCATAAACCTAGGGAAGGGCGCCGAGGACGTTAAAAGACGTCCCCTATGTTTTTTTTTTTTTTTTTCAAAAACGGGTGCAGGAAAGCCTTGGGCAGCTGTGCTGAAAGTATCAGGCAGATCTGATTAGTCAAAGACTCGTTTTGGCCCCTAGAGGGCAGCGATGACTCTCTTTGCACAAGGTTGGATGGGCCGCCCACCGTGGGCGTCAGTAGAAGACGTGAGGCGGAGCTAGAGTGTTGAGGAGACAATGGCTGATCCAAGCCACAATGGCTTGACCAAGCAACCGGTTACAAGCAGCTCAGCTTGAGCATTTTTTTCAAAGACGGAAAGCATCAATCAATACTAAAAAGCGCATTGATGTCAACGATGATGATGACAACGAGCTCTACGCCAAAGTTGGAAGCTTTGGCGTGACTGTTATGAACACGTAGTAAGCCTCACGGCTAAGCGCGGCTAGCGCGGCTAGCGCTGCTAAGGCCGGAAAACGCGCACAATAGCCGGCCGGGTACTTCTACACAATCGGACATTCGATCGGGCGATGGAGAGTTGGCATCGACCAATGCAGATTGATGATGATGATGAAGATGACTCCGAGCTCTACGCCAACGTGACTGTTATGAACACGTAGTAAGCCCCACCGGCAAAGCGCGGCTAGCGCGGCTAGCGCGGCTAGCGCTGCTAAGGCCGGAAAACGCGGAGCTGCACAAGCGGACATTCGATCGGACAATGAAGAGTACCCCGAGTCCAATGCATATTCATCGGAGGAGCGGGTACAGTCTGATCACGGAGAAGACACTGTTTCTGGACTACGATGCCACCATGAATGGAGTGGATAAAATGGATCAGAACATCTCCTACCACCCGGTATAGCAACTGAAGGACACGGGGAAGCGAGACGTAACACCACCGTAACGTAACCGTAGCATGATCCTGATATTAGACTTGATGACACACTGCAGTATATACTTGCTATTCCCCGGAAAAAAACGGCCGGCAAGAAAGTGGCGCACGCGAAGAGGCAATCTGTTGTGCAAATGCTGTTGCGTCTCTTTGCACGCAGGAGAGTGTTACAAAAAGAAAAACTGTCGTTGAAACATCCACATAGAAACAAACTCTTTTTTTCTGATGAAAGATGAAAGTCCAATCTTTCATTTGGTAGTACGTGTGTTTCCATAGTCCAAACAGAACATTTTCTGTGGACCTTGAAAATCAGTCAAAATGCTTAAATCGGCTGGCACTGGCGGCATCCCTTTTCTGAAAACGTCTGGCAGTCAAAGAGTTAAAAAGATAATTGAAAAATAAAAAAAATATTTTTTGAGCTGTAATTTTAATACCAAAATACCACAATATTTTTGCTCATGGCCCATGTCTTAAATACCGTGCTTTGTACATTTCTGTTTCATGACAAACTGCTCTGTGCTGTTTTTGTAGATTTTCATTGGTATTTTTCAGTGTGGTTGCTCGACTGCAGTACCTTCCAGTTCACCAAATAAAGAACAAGCAGTAACTCTGTTGAAGATCGTAGATCCTCACTTTTACAGTGTTGATTATTTCGGTCCTTTTGGTGTCATTGGTACACTTACCTTGAAAAGAGAAAGTACAAAGGACAGACAAAAATATATATATTATATATATATATATAGCAGTACATAAATATTGCATTTTATTACAGGTTGTCCAACATGATCATTGCTCCAGTAGGTTCCCATTACATTCTACAACTAAAAAAAAAAGAAAATAAGATTTTGGAGGATATAATATATATATATATATATACTGGCCAATGTTTCAATGTATCCTCACTATGGAACTAGAACAGTGAGGGAAATTCACAATAATCTGAAGTGAGACTGATTAAATGAGTAATTTGATATAATTTCTTAGTTGAGTGCACCGGGAAATGGGAGATAAAGCATTAATTTCACAGTTCATACTACAAATCGTCTTCTTATCACTTCTAAGTAGTGGCTCACAGGACCTCGAGCTGTCAGATGTTAATAATGTGCTGATTCAAACATTACAGCACATTTTGTCAATGGGTAATGAATTTCATTTATTGCAGAATTTACTCTTTGCCCTTTCGTTTCCAACAGCTGAAAAATAAACAATTTACAGGCGCATATAACGTTTTGACACTTACTGGTGTTAAATCGGTACTGGTAATATTCCCTGAATAGTGAATAATGGTTCTATGATTGTAACAGTAACTAGCCATTGTATTATATTATGTAAATATAATACATTGTTTTGAAATATGTATAAATCAGTGGATGAAAGAAAGCATTTTGTTTGACTTTGAAGGTTGCACTGTGAGTAATTATTTTGAATATTGTTTGTAATTGCAATGGGAAGATGATCAAACACTGTTACATCAATCTTAATGTACCGGTATTTAGACTTGTTTTCTCAGAGCACAGGTAAAAACTTATAGTACCTTCCATCACTGCATCAAAAGATCACTTTTTTCCTTTTTTTCCGGAAACGTTGGCTTCCCGTGCCCAATGTCAAATTGAATTAGTGTAAAAAAATGTCATGTCATGTCTTGTTGTTGTGCAAGATATGAACGTTCAGCCTGTGGGACAATGTCACTAAAAAAACAAGAGGAGTCATTTCACCTGTAAGGTAGAGAAAGTAATTAAAAAAAAATTGAATCACGGTAATATTTGCTTTTTGGGCAAAATAAATTGTCAAAACTTCTTCAAGTTGGCAAACTGGCACTAGTTAAAACAGCATTGTGCAGTAATTTTAGAACCAAGTGTGACCCCTTCCCACTCATTTTACAAGTATAAGTCAAAGTCAAATTGACAGCTTTTCAATCTTATCTTCATCCTTCATTATCAGTTATCACCCATTCATCACATTAAACACGGATTAGATAAACTATTATCTGAAAAAATATATATTCCTACCAGATTAATACAAATTATACTACTGTACATTGTTTAGGTCAGGGTTCCTTACTCCCGGTCCTCAAGAGTCGGTGTCCTGCAGGTTTTTGATGTTTACGTCCTCCAAAACAGCTGATTGATATAATCAGCTCATCAGCAAATAATAATTTTGCCAAATAACTAGGGGTGGGAATCTTTAAATGTCTCACAATTCGATTTTATTCCGATTTTTGGGTGTGCAATTCGATTCAGAATCGATTTTCGATTAAGAGCGATTTTTGCTTCAAAAAATTTTGGTTGACAATGATTTTTGCTTCAATTTATAGATGTTCAAGGAATCGTAATGATCTACTCCAGTCTGACTTGCTAATGCTAATTAGCATGCTACTCGCGGCATTTTTATCACTCAAAAGAACGGCTCCACGCTGCAAAAAAACAACTTTTATTGGAATAACTTGATCGTGACTTTTTCCTTCTACTCTCTAATGTGGCTACAACTTAACAGTGTATCAGACCTCGTGAAACCACACTGCCCTTAAGTGGCCAAATTGGGTACAACATGAACAGCACTCCCAATAAAAGCACACACAAACAAAGGGAAGACAGTATAATTTTTTTTTAATAAAATAGATTTTGGGGCATTTAAAATCGATTCTGAATCGTACTAAATGAGAATCGTGATTCTTATAAGAATCGATTTGTTGGCACAACCCTATTAATAATGATCCTGATCTTCAGAATCAGCTGTGTTGGAGGAGGGAAACATCTAAAATCTGCAGGACTCCCGCTCTCGGGGACCATGAGTGAGGAAGCCTGGAGTAATAACTATGTAACATTTTTACTAATTATTGTTGTTTCTAGGGGAAAAACAATCACAAATTTCACAGGAAGTGAAATCAATCAAATAAAACTTACTTGTAGCTTCATAGGTATAGATTTATCGTAGATATGCTATAGTTCATAGTTTTACCATTATGCATGACTTTTAGTACTTTTAGTTTTGAGAACAAATGTATGGAGCGACAATAAATTTCAATTGTTGGGGAATTTGATCACTCATAATCACAACATTTTGTCTATTTTTATATATATTTATGTACAGTGAATTGATATGTATTGCCTCAAAAATACAGATCCTAATATTGTAATGCGTCCTACGTCCAGCAGTCATGATTATACTTGATAATAACCAAAACATGTATATGTTGAACATTCTCTCCCAACAAGCCTTACAACAGTGTACACACATTCGATCAGTAGAGTGTATGAAATGGATTTCAATTTGCATTTAGAATGCTCATGTGGTCAATTTCCTTTGGATGATGGGAAGCAGGCAAAGGCAGAAAAGGCATTTTACCTCCTGAATAGTTACCGAGATTCCAAATGGAGCACATGTTCACCCAGAGGGTTTCATTGAAATGAGTTAGACTCAGAACTTTGCCAAAAAAAAAAAAATCATGTCAAGCCTGTCAACAACCCTGACACGGACACATCTTCTCTAACCTCACACACATGCGGGTGCATGTAATCACATACTATACTATAATTACACATTGTTAACAAGATAAGAGGTTTTACATGTCTTCAAGTGATGAAGCCTGCAAGTAGTTAAGTTTGCTACTTACAATGGCAGTGTGCAACTCTGTGTGAACTGATGCAGTTCTATTCGTGACATGGATGAAATGGATCTTCATTATCATCACAGCAATGCCAAGCCACGGTCTGCATGTATTACAACAAGAGTTTTAGTACTTGACTGGCCTGCCCGCAGTCCAGTCCTGTCTGCCATTAAAAATGTTCAGCACATTATAAAGCACAAAATACGACAACAGATCCCAGATTGTTGAGCAATTTAAGTTGCACATCAAGCAAGAAAGGGAAGGAATTCCACATCCCTCAGTTCCCAAGTGTTTATTGAGTGTTGTTAAAAAGAAAGGAAACAGCTTTTTTGGAATGGGTTATACGGAAGCGTGTTGCATTCACTTGGAAAAAAAGAAGTACTGTTTGTCTTTGTTTTGTTTGTTTGATTTTTTTCTGTTTTATTGAATATTTTTCCCTGTTTTTTGAGTTGTTTTATTTTCAGTTAAAAAAAAAAATATTTCCCTCTGTTTTTCTGAGTAATGTTTCCCTGTTTTATAAAATAATTATTTTTTTGTTTTTCTGAATATTTTTTTTTCTGTTTTTCTGAATATTTTTTTAAAGGGTTTTTCCCTCAGAGATTAGAGAATAAACCACAATACAGTATACACATGCATTCCTTTATTGAGAGCCAGTAAGTGAACATGACCATCTTATTGCAGATGGAGGTATGCGGGAAAGTGTCCGCTTCCGCTATTAGCGAGTCTGCAACAAGCCACTTGGAGTTCAGAGGTCCCCCCCAAAAATTACAAAAAGATAGTTTTTTCTGTTTTTGGAATAAATTGTTTAAAAATGTTTTTTTTCTGTTTTTCTGAATAATACCCCCCCCCCCCCCAATATCCAGTAAAACGGAAACAAATATTAAGAAAAACAGAACATTTTAAAAAATACTCAAAAAAACCAAAGCTCCCCCAAAAATGTTTTTTTTTTCCTTCAACTGAATGCAATACGCTTCCGTTAGTGTTACATGCAAATTCAAAATACATTAAAAAAAATCTAAAATAAAATAAAATATTACATTATTTTTTATTAATTTGAACATTAAATACTGTAGTAGTGTATGCAATTGCATATATGTTAAAAAGGATTTGTAAACTTTTGTATTCTGTTTTTATTTACATTTTAAACAATGTTTCAACTTCATCGGAATTGGGGTTTATAATTACCAAAGTGAGACAAATATATATTTTTTTGCCTTTTAGCTCTTTGACTGCCATAAACGTTATAAAACGTTTAGCATAAACCTAGGGAAGGGCGCCGAGGACGTTAAAAGACGTCCCCTATGTTTTTTTTTTTTTTTTTCAAAAACGGGTGCAGGAAAGCCTTGGGCAGCTGTGCTGAAAGTATCAGGCAGATATGATTAGTCAAAGACTCGTTTTGGCCCCTAGAGGGCAGCGATGACTCTCTTTGCACAAGGTTGGATGGGCCGCCCACCGTGGGCGTCAGTAGAAGACGTGAGGCGGAGCTAGAGTGTTGAGGAGACAATGGCTGATCCAAGCCACAATGGCTTGACCAAGCAACCGGTTACAAGCAGCTCAGCTTGAGCATTTTTTTCAAAGACGGAAAGCATCAATCAATACTAAAAAGCACATTGATGTCAACGATGATGATGACTCCGAGCTCTACGCCAAAGTTGGAAGCTTTGGCCTGTTACTATCACGTAGTAAGCCTCACCGGCTAAGCGCGGCTAGCGCGGCTAGCGCTGCTAAGGCTGGAAAACGCGCACAATAGCCGGCCGGGTACTTCTGCACAAGCGGACATTCGATCGGGCGATGGAGAGTTGGCATCGACCAATGCAGATTGATGATGATGAGGATGATGACTGCGAGTTTGACGCCAAAGTTGGAAGCCTGGACGTGTTTACGATCACGTAGTAAGCCTCACCGGCTAAGCGCGGCTAGCGCGGCTAGCGCTGCTAAGGCCGGAAAACGCGCACAATAGCCGGCCGGGTACTTCTGCACAAGCGGACATTCGATCGGGCGATGGAGAGTTGGCATCGACCAATGCAGATTGATGATGATGATGATGATGACTGCGAGTTTGACGCCAAAGTTGGAAGCCTGGACGTGTTTACGATCACGTAGTAAGCGTCACCGGCTAGCGCTGCTAACGCCGGAAAACGCGGAGCTGCACAAGCGGACATTCGATCGGACAATGAAGAGTACCCCGAGTCCAATGCATATTCATCGGAGGAGCGGGTACAGTCTGATCACGGAGAAGACACTGTTTCTGGACTACGATGCCACCATGAATGGAGTGGATAAAATGGATCAGAACATCTCCTACCACCCGGTATAGCAACTGAAGGACACGGGGAAGCGAGACGTAACGAAACCGTAGCATGATCCTGATATTAGACTTGACACACACTGCAGTATATACTTGCTATTCCCCGGAAAAAAACGGCCTGCAAGAAAGTGGCGCACGCGAAGAGGCAATCTGTTGTGCAAATGCTGTTGCGTCTCTTTGCACGCAGGAGAGTGTTACAAAAAGAAAAACTGTCGTTGAAACATCCACATATTTGTAAATAGCACCACAGTTGCACACATTTGTAAATAGTTTGCCAAATTGTTGTCAAATTGTTACACTGTTGAATGTAAATAAACGTATTTTGCTATCAAAAAACACTTTTTCATTCTTGGTGGTAGTGTTTTATAGAAGTAAAGCACTATTTAGGTGTTTGTGGCATCATTCATGGACAAAAAGAAGTGTCAAATTCACTAGAATGCATGAAATAATATCGTTTCACTAAAAGCTTGATTTCTCCGTATTTTGGTCCAACACAGGCGAAATTGGGTCAAACTAACCATTTTCTATTGTTGATTACTAAAGAACGGAATAAGGTAGAAACAAACTATTTTTTTCTGATGAAAGATGAAAGTCCAATCTTTCATTTGGTAGTACGTGTGTTTCCATAGTCCAAACAGAACATTTTCTGTGGACCTTGAAAATCAGTCAAAATGCTTAAATCGGCTGGCACTGACGGCATCCCTTTTCTGAAAACGTCTGGCAGTCAAAGAGTTAGTAGTGATAGCAAAATTAAGCTTCATGAAGCATTTGCGATACTTTTTGACTCCTCTAGATGGTGCTCTTGGTTTAAAGATAAAGGCAAGTGCAATGAAAATGGATTACATTTGCATTGCATCTTTGAATCATGAGTGCCATCTTGAGGAGTCAAAAAGTATCGCAAGTGCTTCATGAAGCTTCATTTTGCCATCACAACCTTTTAGCCCTTTCTTATAATTTTGTTCTGTTATTTGTGTTTCACTTTCTTAAATGTATCCAATCACTTCAAAGTTTAGTCTCACATGCAAGGTACCAGCTACCTCTTTACTACATTAAACCCATCTTTATTACATTATTACAGACTTGTCGTATATCAGCCCTCTGGCTTTTTGAAAATCAGGTCAAAGCTAGATCTAACCATATTAAGCATGTTGGTCGACTATTTCCCCCTAGATACCAAGCTATTGTTTAAACAAACTTGGTTCCCGTGGCATCTATTCTGTTTTCCCTGTGTTTTCCTCTATTCATTCAAGTTGTTTCTTTCTTTCATCTCATTGTCTGCTCCCGATGATAAAGAAAATGGATTCAGCTTCTTTCCGAAGGGTGGCACAAGGACATAAATTCAGTGTCTAGCAAGGTGGTCAATCGAATGGAGCTTTAAATAACTCATTATGCAGAGTGCATTGTTTTGAGCATACTTTCTCTCCCCACAAAAGATGGAGATAAAGAGAAGAAGCAAATGTCTCATTTCTATTCAGGTGACAATGCCTAATAAAGCTCTCTTTTCCTCTCTCCTGTCATGCTGCTGGCATGTCCTGTACAGATGGACAAATGGGACGACAAAGTGCTGAAAAAGCCAAAGTCAAACCATGTGATGCAAAACAGAGGTTTCCATTTCATGGGCTGCGAAAAACCAGTTTCACAGTAGTATCACAATGTTGTGCTTATGCAATAATATTGATGATTTTCATTTTTCAACTTGAACAATAATTAAAAAAATGATTTGAAATATTGGCGGCACGGTGGCTGACTGGTTAGCACGTCCGCCTCTCAGTGCAAAGGTTGTGAGATCAAGTCCGTGCTTCGGCCTTCCTGGGTGGAGTTTGCATGTTCTCCCCGTGCTTGTGTGGGTTTTCTCCAGGTACTCCGGTTTCCTCCCACATTCCAAAAACATGCATGGCAGGTGAATTGGACACTCCAAATTGTCCATAGGTGTGATTGTGAGTATGGTTGTTCGTCTCTGTGTGCCCTGCGATTGGCTGGCAACCAGTTCAGGGTGTACCCCGCCTACTGCCCGAAGCCAGCTGGGATAGGCTCCAGCAACCCCCGCGACCCTTGTGAGGACAAGCGGTACAGAAAATGGATGGATGGATTTGAAATATTACTTTTTTGCAGTGCAAGATTATATAAAAAGTTTTCCGTGGGTATTGTGCATACACAAGTCAGAGAATAACTGCATTAAAATGTTAGTACCATTTTGGTTGTATATAATCTTTAGTTATGCAGACAGATATTGGAGAATCTCACAAAAAATATGGAGGGATGACAAAAAAGTCATTATAAGAGGTTGCTGGATATGTGAACATATTTTTATGCTTGTGATCAATATAATTCAAAATATCCACTTGATCCAAGTAAGCATGTAAGTATGTGGTTGAGCATTTACAACAAATGCAATAATTTGAGTTTTTATTAACTCAACTCATTGAATCAAATTATCTAAGTTTGCTGTCTTTTAACAAGTCTGCTAATTTGCCTTGTGTATTTATCAACAGCCAGCCAGAAGATTTGTAGGCTATGTATATACAGTATATCAGAGTCATAAAACTATTGTCCCATAAAGGGAAATTGGTGTTGCAGCAGGAGCACACAAAGGACAAAGTATACAATGACAATGTCAACGACATACTTTAAAAGCTAAAAGTCAGGCACAAGAAAAAAGCAAAAAAAATGCAAGGAAATACTATACGCTTACACAGGATAGCTAACATGTTCAGCCCATACCACATAACATGAATAGACAATTATCAGGTATTGCAAAAAATGCAAGCATGCAGATGATATTGACCGATTTGGATGCTGCATTACGGGGTCTGTGCTGGTTTCCCGGGATGCGATCCAGGGAAGAACCATCACCTTGAAGTTGCCGCCGTAGAGATAGCTGCTCCGACCAACCGGGCTGGATTTGGATGAGGACCCACTTCCCTGACGTCTTCTTGCTGTGCTTCAATTTCTTCAATGGACTTTCGCACTATTCTAGTTAATAATGTTTAGTATCACAAACAATGTAAATTTTTGCCCATTCGGCATCCATTGCAGCCTGATCATCCTGGAAGGGGGATATGCGGTCCCCTCTCAAGGTTTCTCATTTTTTGCCTGTTTTTTAATTTTTCCTTGCCGTCTTGTGGGTCGATTAGGGGATGTCGTTGACATTTGTCAACTGTTGGCATGTGAAGCCCTTTGAGACTTTTGTGTGATTAAGGGCTATATAAATAAACTTGACTTGGCATGTGCAAATAAACAATGGTAGCTGAGAACATGAGCAAACTAAGGGCTAGATGCCATTAAGTAAATAAGTTGCCCTGGGGATAAATGGAACCTGGAGCCTTTTTGTGATTCTCCGAAGGAGCACTAAACCGATGGCCTGAGGGCAAAAGCTCAAACTCATTTTCGAGGGGATGATTAGAACAATTCAGATAGCATTAGCCTTCTTCAGGCCCTGCCTATTATAGATAGACTTGAGCCCAGCCTGCTGACTTCCCGATATTTTCCATCAACAGCAGCAAATTTTCAAATGTGTCTGTTACTCAAGCTGCTGCTGAACTCATATACTCATATATATATTTACACACACATATACATAAAATTGTCTCAGGTTCCTCCATCCATCATCTACCGCTTATCCGGGGTCGGGTCGCGGGGGCAGCAGCTTTAGCAGGGAAGCCCAGATTTCACTCTCCCCAGCCACTTCAACTAGCTCCTCCGACGGAATCCCAAAGCGTTCCCAGGCCAGCCGAGAGACATAGTCTCTTCAGCGTGTGCTAGGTTTTACCCGGGGCCTCTCGCCGGTGGGACATGTCCGGAACACCTCTCCAGGGAGGCGTCCAGGAGGCATCTAACCAGATGCCCGAGCCACCTCAACTGGTTCCTCTTAACGCGGAGGAGATGCGGCTCGACACTGAGTCCCTCCTGGATGACCGAGCTTCTCACCCTATCTCTAAGGGATAGCCCGGACACCCTGCGGAGAAAACTCATTTCGGCCGCTTGTATCCGGGATCTTGTCCCTTTTCCGACTGAGGACCATGGTCTCGGATTTGGAGGTGCTGAAGCAAAACTTTAAATTTTTTTGTGACATGTTAAAAAAAAATTCAGTTTGTTGATATCAAAATACTGTTTATAGTATTATGATATGTATTGTATTTATCAATTTTCTAATATCTATAACATAAAAATACGTAAATATAAATCAATAAAAATGTTTCTGGGTACTGTAATACTTAATGTTACCTGACAAGCTCATTTTATCTACAGTCATTTATCTACAGTCATTCAAAACAGTATAGTATATCATCGCATATTTTTTATAGATGCTCCACAAACACCTTGCTGGTACAAATGTTTCTGGCAAACACCAGAAGAGCCATAGAAAAGAATGATGCACAGCTCCACGACAAGGTAAACATCCTTGATATGTTGCAAAAGCGGACGTTTCGCCACAACAAAGCACCATTATGAAGTGTATGAAAGTACCATTGCATACATTAAAGACTAGTGATGCACCGAATATTCGGCCACGGCAAATTTTCGGAATGGCAAAAATAGCCATTTTCGGCATTTGGCCGAAATTAAATTAAACCCGAAAGGATATGGCCGAAATAGGATGTTGTGGTGACGCAAACAAAAAAACACTGCTAGCAAGCGTCTGTTTGAATTATACAGCGAACGCGGGGGTGAGTATTCACCTCTTCTTGCTGGCTTTTCACTGTGTGAGTTTGCACCGGTCGGTCGCAGCAGCTTCAGGGGTCATTGCGCACACTGAAGGAGACAGGCGTTTTTTTTTTATAAGAGCCCCTCAAATTCTTCCACTCTTCACCGGCATCCTGGTGGCCGTGCTTAATACTTTACCTAATGCTACCACTATTGCTATCAACAGTTTTAAACACGGAAGCACTTAACGCTGTCTCAGGGTGGCTACAGACCCGTACAGGATGCCGTGTTTGACTCAGCAGCCCGTTCCCAAAGCCGATTAGCTGGTGCGAACAAATTTATTTCATTTATTTTTAAACGTTGGTGAATATGTGAATGTGCGCCGAACCTTGTCAAGCCTCACGCATCCGTGCTCGCCTGTGCGAACAACATTGACTATAAAGTGCAATCGCACCGCCAGAAAATCCTCAACCCTCGTTTAATGTATCATTAGCCAACATGTCTGCAGTGTGGGCACATTTCAATTTATATTGTGCTTTGTCAAAATGCCAGTGCTAACTAAATATTTTATAATAATATCATAATTTTAATTAATTATATTAAATGCAATGATAGCAAATTGTGGCCCTTTTTTTTTCGTTTCGGTTTTCAATCAAGCATTTTTCATTTTCGGTTTTACAAAAAAAAACATGCAAAGCGAAGAGTACTGCACAATCCTGCCAAATTTGAATGAATTAAAAACTTATTTCCTAAGTGTATAAATCCGACTCCAATATCGTGAAAAACAGAGCCCACCTACCAGCTGTAGGATGCTGTGGGCGTGTCCGTTAAATCCACTGGAAACACGCTCGACCTTCAACTATCACATTCACGTTCGTACATTATGTGCTCAAGTGCCTGTACTCAAATGGAGGCTGAAAATTGTGTGCCACTGTGTTTGATAAACAGTTAACTTCCCCTTGAGTGTCTGTGATGTGGAGACCCACACACAACAACACAGTTTGAGCCGTTAAGGTATTGGATGACCCAGCCGCAGTCGAGCTTGCTCATTAACTTGCGCCCTAGTGAACATAATAAACAGTTACCTTTCATTTAAGTGTCTCTGTTATGGGAAGTTACACATGAGGACAAAGACGATGGATTATTGAAGGGATCCAATGGCGGTCTGGCGGTCCGCAAGCCCACAAGTGACTTATAGCTACCAGCCGCTACGAGCACACCATTTCACAGTTGCCAGGCAAGATGCAGTGGAAACATAATTCATTTCCATTGCATCTTTAAACCAAGGGCACCGTTTGTTAAGTGAAGATCTTTTAAATTTAATGGTCTTCAAATTATATGACACAAGGAGTAATTGTACTTTTTCTCAAGTACCGAATGTCAGTAGTTTTCCCATCTCTGGCCGCCTGTCTTCTAGATGAACAACCCCAAGACCTGGATTATCAAAGACCTTGTATCAATCTGGTTCCTTCAGCACTTCATTCCTCAAATTAAGGATTACCTGAACAATTTGAACATGGAATTCAAAGTGTCGGTAATCACAGACAATGTTGGCGGTGATCATGGGGGTTTATATTACAAGGGAGGTCAGACCAACTTCCACCCGACAACACCACCTCCCTCCTCCAGCTTATGGACCACGGCATGATTCATGCCTTTGAGGTGTGCTACAATCACAACTCTCCGCAACTCCTTCTGAAAGCAGTGGATATTGTCAAATAATTTACGCTGAGGAAATATTGGTGTAAATTTACGATTGCCACATATCAACCTGTCATCGGCCAATCTCTGAAGGACATAAAGGACAAAATAAGCACTTAATGCGTGAAGGAAGAAATTGCGGCTGGAAATTGTTTGTGATAGAGCTGCCTTCCTACGGAAATACGAAACACAGCCATAAGTCAGGCAGGATGTGCAAAACAGGTTAAAACTTGTTTGCTAACACAAACAGATGCTGAAATCTACTAACCTGCCACAGCCAGGATTGTGTCTGTGAATTACTATACTGGTCATTTCATTCCATTCCATCAATTGTGAAACCAATTGTGATGACTGATGTTGCATCTTTAAATAGAGTGTCTGAAAGACATGTGCAAACCAGCACTCCAAGTGGTGCCAGTATAAGCGCAGGAATCAATGAGACGCTGTGGGGAGAACTTTTCCACTTGTTTATTATCCCAATCTATTCAGCAAAGCAATTTGAACATTTTGAATCATCTAATGGCTGACTTGCAGCTCATCACAAGAAAGAGTAATTTCTTTCAACTCTGCAGTTTGTCTACCTCAATGTGACAGTTTTTGATGTAAGGTAATTGATCTCAATGATAAATTTAGTAGTTCAACCAGGAAGGGATTGTGGTTGAACTTCTACATATATTGGGATAATTACAAATGAAATATAACCAAATGTAATAAAGTGTACTATAATTACACTGTATATTGTCAATAGAATTCAAATGAATGTTCAAAAAGGGATGATACAATGAATGAAAAATGAGAGAACTTACATTTTGGTTGAGTGCACTGAATAAAGTCACATTTGCTATATGCTCTCTAGTTAAAAACAATTTCTACTGGCCAAACCAAGTTTCGTAATGCAAGAAGTTTGACGTGCCAAAATTAAATAAGTGCTACTATTTCTGCTTTAGCCAATTATTTTTTTATGGAAGAACAGCACACAGAGCCAAAATCCAATATCCTTTCCAAAAGACTATCATTCTACTGTTCCACAGTTATGACGTGTATTTCTCTGTGAGAGCTCAAGGCAGTCCGGTATACTTCTGCTGTCGAGCAGATCCTCACAAATGGCAGCAACACCTCACACAGAACACTTACTCCTTTCTCATCTCACATTTTCTCCCAAGAAAGATCATTTACTCACTTCACAGTCCTGTTTTTCTTTCTTTCTTTCTCCATGTCTTCTTTTTTACAGCAACACTCACCTTAGTGGCACCTAATCTAATTTTCTTTTCCTTGATCCATTGGGACTGTAACTCCATTGCTCCATTCACCCGCATCCTTTTTGGCTTTGAGAGAAATTGTGTGTATAGTAAAGATTCTATTGTTGCTCTTGCATCACCCAGAGAGCAGTGGCATAGGACAAGGGTGAAATGAGATGCAGTACATCAGTACAGTCACTGATAACCAATATTCCAAGGATTCTTGTCATGCACTTAGTTTGATGCAAGGTAAATTTTCCATTTGTAAGAGTAAGCAATATACATTTTGCTTGTTTATACCCCCCTACCTTCCCACCTTCTCTGTTTACTCTATTTTGTCTGTAAAGCCTTGACTTTTGGTCAAGTTGCATTTTTGGCCTACACTGTTTCTCCTATTTTAAACATCCTTGTCAGTTCCACTGCTCTGTTTTCAAAACTACATTTTGTCATTTGAATTCACATTATTCAAATTACTTCATAAATATTAATGCCGAGGTCTCCGATGGGCTATGCAAGAGAAGCTACTGGCGGCCTTCTAATCCCACAACTCTGGTCAGGGAAATTAGTCGATACGACATCTGAATAGCAAGTATTGCTAGTATCTGAAATTTACAAAGACAAGACGCATGTTTTTAATTGGGAACGAGAGTTTTCTGTTTTAATTGACTGATGTCCACCCTTAACAAAGACCTTTTCCACAAAACCTGGTGACTTGTCACATTGAAAAACTATGGAAAAACTGCGTGCACAGAAATAAATTGTCCTGGCCGGAGACCAGAATAGTGCTTCTGGCCTACCAATGTGTCAATTTGTACATACTGCAGATAATCTGAAATATGGCTGCAATAGAAAAAAATGCATTTGATGATGAATTAGTGTGATGTATCGCCCTTTGACACTTACTGTATGTTGCAGCTAAGTGATATGGCTAACATAAAAAAAACCTGTAAAAATCTGAAAACACAAAATTAAAACTCAGCACTCTGTAGCACAAAACAGTGCAAGCAAATACAAATAGCATCGCTGATATAAACTCCTGGCTGACATATGCAGTATTGTACTGATTCATTTCTGTTTTTCGGGCATGTTGTTGTATTATATTATATCTAGAAACACATTATTTTACCTGCTAATTTGTTGAACGTTCCATTGGAATGTGTTCCGGCAAGACTTGTTATAAGTGTACTATACCAACTACTCCCCATTTATCCTTATATTAATTAGCATGGCTCTTCTGTTTTCTTCCATTCTTGCTTGGTCTGTCACATGATTGGCTACTACTTGTTCTGATGATAATTGTCAGAAATGTATCTTATCTGCTGCCAAGGAGGCAAGGATTACTGACATTAAGGGCCAGCATCTCACCATGGAACAAAGGGTTTTGCTGCGCTAGCTAGCCAGTTACAGCTAACGTGTGCAGCAAATTCGCTTTGAGGTCTTAGCATTCCCCCATTAGTTTACAAGTAGTCAGTATAACAGGGAGGGTCTGTTTTTGTGTTTTTTTTTTTTTTAGCTCAGTGGGTGGTCAGACATGCTTGAAGCCATTCTCAGACTGAGGAAGAAAGAACAACATTGTCAACAAGTGTATTCATAATTGGTCGGTAGACCAAATTTATATCATATTTATTGCTTACACAATACATCCCTAGTGAACATCAAATAATTAAATATTTTTCTACTGCTTAACACAACTTACACAGAGTCATGGGCAGGATACACAATGGACCTGTTACTGGTCAATTACAATTGAGGCAGTCATTCATTGATCCATTGGACTCTGCACGCAGCACTTCTGCATATAGAGTTGATGCATTTTCTTCCACTTATTCGAGATTGGGTCTCAGATAGGACTGAACAATTTGGAACAATTATTTGTCATTTTTTAAATTAAATATTAACATTTAATATGCGACTATTATTTTCTTTTTTTAATGTCTTCTTTTTTAACCCATCCTCTTTGGCTGCAATGTAATGTAGCATGGAGGAGCTGCATCCCTTTTAAGCCAGAACAGTTTATCTGCTCAAAAATAGAGTTTTATATACTGCATGCCACTGTGGTCTTTTTCCCCCCAAGGTCCTCCTCTCATGCATGTGAAATGATAAATTAATGCATTTTTCTTAATGGAAATTTAAAACGTTTTTATTACAGAACCCTTCCCATGAGTAGAGTTTGCTGTCCTTTTTTTTAATATATATTTTTTATATATAATGAAGTTTGTAAATTTTTTATGGTGCTCTGGTTTTTTTTCATTTGGTTTTGGGGTTATTTTGGGCAAAATGTGTTCCTTCCATAAAACAATAATGGAAATATGTTAGGGGTCAAGTTCCGTAACACAAACTAAGAGAGAGAAGTGTTTTGGAAAGGTTCAGAGGAGAGATAGTGATTCACTGTAAGTGCATTGGTAAGGATGATGAGGATGGAGCTGCCAGGCAAGAGAGCAAGAGGATGATCGAAGAGAAGATTAATGTACTGTATGTATTAAGGTAAGATCTATGTTAAAGTGGAGAATGTAGTATGTCTGAGATGGAAAAGGAAGACACTCTGTGGCGGCCAAGGAAAAATAAATAAATAAACAAATAAATAAATATGGACATTGATTACATTTCGACTACTTCTTTAAACCAAGAGTGCTATCAAAAGGATTCGAAAAATATCTCAAATGCTTCATGAAGCCACATTATCCAATTACTACCTGAAACTGAATGAGTACTTCTACTTAAATAGGTTGGGAAGGGAAACAATGGTGACACCTAATGGCCATCTTGGTGAGCTACATACATGTACACAAAATGGCTCAGACAATCAATAGTTGAACACACTTTGCAACAAAATATTTTGGGGCAAGGTCATGAGTGTAGATTAAGGAAGGGGAAGCACAAACATTCGATCCCCTCCATTGACAAGATTTTCTTGGAAGATCGTGTGTCTATTGAGGCATGATGAAGGGGCATTCAGCCAATATCGTCCAGCCGTGTCCACAAATAGGCAGGCATCAACTTGGCCAAACTTACATCCGCAATCCCACCCCTCATGGACAAATTATTTTTCGTTGGCATCAAACTTGGCCGGTCGCCCCCGGCTTCCAATGTACTTTGCCGCTGGTTAGCGGGAGACGCTTTGAACTAGGCATGCTGCTTTTGACAAAAAGTCAGCCTCACCCGAAACTCATCAAATCGATTCAATGCTTCACTGGTTCTATTTAAACCCCAAACCACAGTACTGTGAGGTAAATATACAAACCACTCAATCACAATGCTCCATTTGAAATTACTTTGCACACTACAATGTTGTACGGTAGATTAGTTGCTTACATTAAAATTAAGAACGTTTGATGTAGTGATGCAGAGATGGATGTGTTTCTGTCCAAATATGGGTGAATTATGGCTGTCCCAGTTGGAAATGATAAAGCAAATACAAAAAGCGGGTGGAACCCTGCAGGTCTTTTCTCTTTTGTTTCATTGAAACCTCATTAAATATTTGTAATCCTGCTGCCAGTCTAGTCACAAACACATTTTAGATGCCTACCATCTAAAAAAAGAGATCACAGGTACAATGCCATGAAAATGTATTGGCCCTATTTTTAAACAGTTACATTCTTTTCCCACTTAAATTTTAAAAAGCGCATATAAATCATGAATTAACTGGGGCCGATCACATTTTTTGAAAGGTTAGTTCATTTTTATTAACCATAATCAAGCCTAACCCGAATCCTGACTACATTAAGACCTGTTCAACGACAAATAACCTGTCTGACAAAATTAAGTCAGCCAAAAGATCTCAAGACGCTGCAAAAAAAAAAAAAAAAAGCCACAATCCAAAGAAATTCCACAATAGATGAGAAATAATGTAGTTGACATATATCTATCTGGAAAGGTTTACAAAGTAATTTGTAAAACTTAAGGACTCCAACGACCCACAGGGAGAGCCGTTATCAACAAATGGAGAAAATATGGAACATTAGTGAACAGCTGGTCTCCAAAAATCACCCCAAGAGCACAGTGATGACTCATCCAGGAGGTCACAAAATAACTCAGGACAACATCTACAGAACTGCAGGCCTCCTTTGCCTCTGTTAATTTCAGTGTTCATGACTCAACAATAAGGAAAAGTCTGGGTGAAAATTACATCCATAGCAGAGTTCTAAGCGAAAACCACTGCTGGCCAAAAACAAACATAAAGGTTTGTCATACTAATGAAAAACAAACAAAAAATATCTGAATGATTCCCAGAACCAGGACCAACGAGACGAAAGTAGAACTATTTAGAAAGTGTGTTTGTCTCACTACACCTGCCGTAAATGTAACAAAGCATTTCAGGCAAAATGGCAAAAAAACAAAACTAATTGCATGAATTATAACAGAAGAGCGGTTTAATCAATTCCAATACGGTGAACTACTCACATACATCAACTTTTGTACCGTTTATCCTCACTAGGATCACTGATGAGCTGGAGTCCATCCCACCTGAACTCGTCGCCAGCTAATCACAGGGCACATATCACAGATTCAGGGCCCACAACACAATTGATTTCAAGTATTTGTTTGTTTATTTTTATTCTTCCAGCTCATAAAAGCCACTAAAACAGGATGTCAAAAATTTGAATAATGTGAAGAAATAAGGATGCATAAGTCCCAGTGTTTTGAATGGGGGGGGGGGGGGGGGGGGGTAGATGGATGGATGGTATTTTCAAAAACGGTATGTCAATCTTTAATAGTTGGTTGGATTGTTTTTGCCTTAACCACTGCTCCGATGCGCCGCGGCATTGCCTGGGGGTCCTGGAAGCCCAGGCTTTCTTGATGCTTGCTGTCAGCTCCTTGTTTTTGGGTCTGGTGGCCCTCATTTTCTTCTTGATAGTACTATATTGTGGCCCTCATTTTCCTCTTGTAATACAGTACTATCGAGAGGAAAATGAGGGCCACCAGACCCAAAAACAAAGAGCTGACAGCATGCATCAAGAACACCTGGGCTTCCAGGACCCCCAGGCAATGCCACGGCACATTTAGGCACCGGTTAAGGCAAAGGGAATCCAACCAAGTATTGAAGATGGACATATAGTTTTGAAAATACCATCCATCCATCTTTTTTCCCCCAAGGCAAAACACTGGGAAGTATGCATCCTGATTTCTTCACATTATTCTAATTTTTGACATCCTGTTTTAGTGGGTTTTATGAGCTGGAAGCCCAAATAATGTAAAAATAAACAAATAAATACTTGAAATCACTTGAGTTGTGGGAGCTGAATCTATAATCTATAAAGGTTTTACTTTCTAAATGGAATTACAGAAATTATTCAACTTTTTGAGGATATTCTAATGATTTGACAAGCACCTGTATCCATGTACATTGTAAATTCTCACTGAAGCCATCAAAACTATGACGACAACTATGACAACTAACGAACACATTTGGAGTTATGTACTGGTGAAAATAAAGGTGACAATAAAATAAATACATAAATAAATAGCCACCCTTTTCGCTGATTACTTTTTTGCATATTCTTGGCATTCTCTCGATGAGCTTCAATTAGTGATGGCAAAATGAAGCTTCATGAAGCATTTGCGATACTTTTTGACTCCTCTAGATGGTGATCTTGGTTTGAAGATAAAAGCAAGTGCAATGAAAATGGATTACATTTGCATTGCATCTTTGAATCATGAGTGCCATCTTGAGGAGTCAAAAAGTATCGCAAGTGCTTCATGAAGCTTCATTTTCCCATCACTAGTTGCTAGCGTGTACCTTATTCATTTAATGATCCCCAGAAGGGAAATACATGTGTTACAGTAACACAAAGTACATTATTTAAAAATTTAATATAATAAAGAAAAAAGAAAAATACAAAGAAACTGTTATATATGACTACTTTACTATAAATATCTGGCATTGAGTCTATGGATGAGTCTTTTGATTGAGGTTGAAATTGAAAGGGATTTATAGTGACAAGCTGCAGCCCACACTTCTGTTGTTCAATTTGATGGCAGTGGGCACAAAAGAGTGCCTGAAGTGTTCAGTTCTGCTCTTGGGTGTAGGATGTGCTAGCTAAAGAGCTGCCCACTGCCATAGCTCATTATAGAGTGTGTGAGAGTAGTTGTCCAAAATGACTCGTATCATCTTTTGTCCTCCACTCAACTAGGGTCTTGAGTTTGTACAAATCTAGACCAACCACAAAGTGGGCTTTCCTCACTGTCTTGATGCCACCCCAACAGCACACGACCGCAAAGGAGAGTGCGCTGGCCACCATAGATTTAGTAGATTCTGAGCAGCCTATTGGAGCAGTGGTTGAAATAGTTGTAGTGGTTGGTAGTTTGTTCATGAATGTTATTTTGCACCTTTCATATCTTTACATACCATACATTTTCTGGTTAAGGTCAAAATTAAGTTTTTTGAAAGATTCGATAAGATAAGATAAAATAAGCCATTTCTTGCGTGAGCCGATTAACTCCCTTACATGGTAATTTGATCGACCACCGTGTAGTTTGTCAGTTTTGTTTATCTTTGCTTGTGGATTTGGTCTTATTTGGGTTTGAGGGAAAGGCTATTTTTGGTTTGGGTTGGTAGCTTTTGTGGAAAGCCAGTAAATATTTTCTGAAAACAAGAGATGGATTTGGTTGGTGTGTGTTGTTTTGGCTTTATAGCATGGCAAGCCACACCCACTTGGACAGCCTACCATCGACCGCGACTCAGCCCGTTTCAAAACAAACCGTGCAATCAAACGTGTTATTTTGTCGTGACGTATTATTTGTGAGCAACGCCACTCTTCGGCAGAAGAAATCCATCTTCATAGCATTCGAAATGGCGCACAGGAGAGACGATTGTTTGTTTCATTCAGCATTAAACTCAGTTTTAAATGACCGGAAACCACTTCATTAAAACCCCAGCAGCTAATGCCACTGAAGCATTTATTTAAAAAAGACCACGGACGTATTATGTACAGAGGTGGGCAATTTACAAAACTTTGCTGGTCCGTCATTCATCAGCGCCCTGAGCATTTGTCCGTAATTTTTCAAGCCTTACCAAACTGTAATCGTCAATCTGGCTGTCATTTTACTTTAACCACGCTTCTGTCATCATTTAGGACCAAGAGACAGAGGTGGGTGGTCTGTCAGTTTGTCATTCATCAACAAATCAGGCATCTGTCAGTGACAGACTGAGAGGTCCGTCGGTACTTGACCCCATAGCCGTTTCTTGCTATAGGCCAAGTTGGCGGCTGCCTAGGGCCCCCAAGCAACTAGTTTAACTAGTACAATATGTAAATTATTGTAGAAAATACGGCGGCACGGTGGCTGACTGGTTAGCACGTCCGCCTCCCAGTGCAGAGGACGTGAGATCGAGTCCGGGCTTCGGGCTTCGGCCTTACTGGGTGGAGTTAGCATGTTCTCCCTGTGCTTGCTTGCGTGCGTTTTCTCCTGGTACTCCGGTTTCCTCACACATTCCAAAGACATGCATGTCAGGTTAATTGAACACTCTAAATTGTCCATAGGTGTGATTGTGAGTGTGGATGGTTGTTCGTCTCTGTGTGCCCTGCGATTGGCTGGCAACCAGTTCAAGTTGTACCCCGCCTACTGCCTGAAGCCAGCTGGGATAGGCTCCAGCGCCCCCCACAACCGCTTGTGAGGAAAAGCGGTTAAGAAAATGGATGTATGGATGTAGAAAATGTGACAAATTTGTAATTGGGTACGAGCTTTAAAAAGACACTGTACATCACAATTTTAAATAAAAACAAATTAATATTAATATTCTGTATTAGTGCAATATTGTTGGTAGAGAAGAAGCTGCATCCTTTTAGAGTGCATTCAAACATGCAGTGCTGGGGTCAGGGTAGTGTTCCGCACATCAGCAGACACAAATGACTTTACTTTATGTGAGTGGTCAGAATAGAGGAGAGGATTTTTTCTTGTTAACAAAAGTAAACAAACATGCTCAGAGAGCACAGACCTCCAACAATACTTCAACATTTGTAATCCCCGTTTTGAAATATTTGAATTAGCTCTAAAAAGTGGTAAGGTTTAATCTACCTTTGGAATTTGATCAATGATCATCATCATCATTAGAGGCTTTCGAGATCGTGAGTAGTGATGGCAAAATGAAGCTTCATGAAGCATTTGCGATACTTTTTGACTCCTCTAGATGGTGCTCTTGGTTTAAAGATAAAGGCAAGTGCAATGAAAATGGATTACATTTGCATTGCATCTTTGAATCATGAGTGCCATCTTGAGGAGTCAAAAAGTATCGCAAGTGCTTCATGAAACTTCATTTTGCCATCACTAGCTTCAATAGGTAGTCACCTGAAAAGGTTTTCCAACAGTCTTTAAGTTGCTCCCGGAGGTAAGAATGTCAAGAGTATGCAAAAAAGTAACCAGAGCAAAGGATGGCTACTTTGAAGACTCTACAATATAAAACATGTTTTCAGTTATTTCACCTTTTTTTTCATTCAGTAACTCATAAACTCCACATCAGTTCACACATAGTTTTGATGCCCTCAGTGAGAATCTCCAAATAAACCAGTCATAGTTCCCATGGAAAAAGCTTGACCACACCAATCCCTGGACTGACATTTGTGACAATTATCTTCTCATAATCATCCACAATATTTTCACACCAATACTTGTCCAAATGGTTTGAGCGGTATAAATTTAAATGCAAATTAGGTTGCGTGTGAATATTCATTATACTGAATGGTCACAAAATATCAGCCAAACCAATGCACTTAAAAAAAAAAATCCCTGGGCAGCCGTGCGTGAAGGCACCCTGTCTGATGTGAATTTCCTCTGCCACATATGGCTTTGTATTCTGGGATTGTGTTTATAAAAAAGAAAAGAAAAAGAAAAAGAAACACTACTGCAGTGTTCTGCCTGCTATGCTTTTTATGGTTGAGTACCCATTAGAAATTTAAAAGCAGCAATGCCTTCAAATGAACCTCACAATCAGCCCCAAAAGGATTGTGTGATCTGTGGCTGCACAAAATATATATATTTTTTCAGCTAACACATAAATGACCTACTCTTGTGATCACTACCTTTAATAGAAACGTCAAAAGACAGACATGAATGAGGGCTAACGTTAAAGGTCAGAGAAGTAGTGAGTGTGGAAACAAAATGAGCAGCAGTAATAATAATGACAGACAATTATGTCTTTGCTGCCCTCTGATGGAATGGCCCTTGTCCACTGAAGTAGTAAATCTTACAAAAGACGACAGGTTGTTCTGATATCACCACAATCAAAGAAAAGTTCTGTTTTTAAAGGGAATCAGAGAAGCCACTCACATTGGCCGCGAAGCTAGTCGGCTGTGTTTACATCAACAACAGCGCAAAGGCATTTTCTAACTGCGCTCATCTGCGAAAATAATAAAATGAATACAACTCCACCCAGGAGCACAATTAGGCCACGCTTTACGCTAAAACTTGCACTGGACACGAAAATAGAGCCCATTAACTCTAATGGGAATATATGGTTGAGCAATCATTTGGTTAAGTGGGGTGGATCAACATAGTCTATTGATTATCTGAGTGCCATGCTGGGATTCCAGCCTCGTTGGGCTTAAAGGGTTTCATTAAAATGAACCCTGAGGCTATGGTGACACTTTTTTTTGGTTCTCAAAACACTCTGTTGATCAATCATTCCCGAACATGTCGCTGAGAGAAATCATCATGGGGAAATTATTACATTCAATTTATCAAAAAATGAACACTTTGTTCATCTATCTATGCCAGCAATGTATGGTGACATGCTGGCAGAGGTTACAACAAACTTTCATCTTGTGAGTACCACTTTATGTTCAATTAAACAAGCCCAGAATTCACACTATAAATTTTAAATTAAATAGAGACGAGATAATCGTTTTTCAGTACAGTAAACATAATTTTTTGTTTGGTGTTGTATTGTTAAAATGTTCTAATATAAAATAAAGTATATGCCTTGGCTCAATAAAGGCTGGGAAACAATGACTGAGGTAAGTGCTTCACAGTGCCAATATTGCAATTCAAAAAGATGGACTAAACAACTGTACAATATACCTGATGGCCAGAATAACATCAGGCAATTCATAGTTTCACTTTTTTTGTGTGCATATTATACTGGTTGTGGTCCCCAGTGGGAAATTCAATTTACTGTGCATGCAGACGCAGACACTGACAGGAGTCAGGGCACAGACCAGTGTCTCTCCAACAAATCTACTTTTTTTCCTAGCTACATATGTGCCTGGATAGAAGGTAAGTGGGTAAATGGAAGGATGAATGGATGAAATTATTTAATACATTAAATTGATAGATTAGTTAGTTGCATAAGTAGTAAGAAACAAACACTCTATGCCTATCAACGAAGGCACCATGCCTGCCATAAGATTAGGACTGGGTATTGGAAACAGCATCACGATACAATGCGCATCATGAGACACAATACGATACATATGCTATATAAAGTGCTAATTTTATGAGTAAAACATTGATGTTTTAAAATAATGCTAAAAAACATACAAGAACCAATCCTTTGAATGGCTGCCTTTAAAGTCCCATCACTACTGCTGATATACACTGATACACTCTGGTTTCTTGGTCTGGCGGAACTACAAAGAGGAGATTGATGGACAGAGGTCCTGGACTGTTTCATATTAATTCAGAAGTAATGTTAGCTATTCATTCTCCAGCCCTATAAGATGGGACACAGATGAAGAGAGAGTGTGCGCACCATTTTGGAATTCCTCAGACCCAATCTTGCTATCAAATAAACCGGGATCAATCAAAGAAAGCTGTTTCCAGATGTTTCTTCACCATTTCCCATTTTTATCCTGACAACATCCGGAATTGTCAGGATGATTCCACCACAAAGAATTCACTTAGTCTATCTTAAGCCCGAGTTCAGATGGATTGACTAAATACAACATTCAGTCTATCCATTGGGGAAAACACTCATCATTGACTTTCTCCAAAGAGAATGAATAACGATGAGCTAACAATCTTGAAAGTCAGTCTTTCAGAAAAAGCTTTTTCATGCTGCTGCTTTATTGCTCCCACAGATGAACATTCATCAACTGTTGTGTTAAAGGTGAATGACAATTGCGAGAGCAGCTGGCCCTTCTGGAATTTTCCTCTGGGGGCAGTTCCATTTCACATCCTGCAGATGGCAATTTAATCAAAGTGATCCAATTGCGATTTATTTGTTTGGATTAACGTTTAAATGTTTTGGGTAATTTAGTGTGTTGGTGTCTGTGTTCTTGTTATATACAAGTATATGTGTCCTTTCTCAATCCATCCAAGAAAGGCCCCACGCAGCCACTTTACTTGCCAACACATTGGAGGGATGAGTAGAGTGCCAACGATTCAGAGCAAAATGATTGGCACATCCTGCAGAGCAAGTTAAAAATGGTTGGTTTAACTTGGTCTGCAGGATGAACCTTGTTAGCTCCTCCGCTCCCATGCTGCAGACTGGAATTAGCGGCACCAATTCAATAGAGGCTTTGAAGTCAGAAACACTTCACCCTTCGGAAGTGATCTGAAATCAGCGGAACTCTCACTGAGGGATTTCCTGATACTGATAGCACTCACTTCACTTGGAAGTCTCACTTCATTCTTATTCACTGATACAGCTATTAGTCCCTTTATGTGTTGTCTGCACATAAAAGCCCCAAAAAAAATTCCCCACCCAAAAATATGACGAGAAAATAGTTTAGGGAAGGTCTGCCACACTCACTTCACTCGAGATTTCGGCAGGAAAATCTGCATGACCGAATTAGATCGTTAACAAGACATGCATCGAAAATGTTAATGTAGTAATCCATCCAAACCAAACAATGAAAATAATTTCAATCCGATTAAATTGATAAAAAGAATCACGATGTCCAAGGCGATGTGTTTCCCCGACCTGTGCACAAATCACTGTATTTCTTACCGTATTTCCTAGCCCATAAGAATGACACTTAAACTTTCACTTTTACATATATATATATGTTTCCCTGAGGCCTTATCTACATCGATTATCTCAAGAAGCTGCTACTACTATTATTAAAAAAACAAAACAAAATGCAATTCTTCACGAAAGCAAATTAAGTTGTTGATAATATTGATAAATAATGATATAACAATCTGCTATCTTAATGCAGTCTGTGTATCTCAGAAGAGAGTGCAGATATACATGTTCACGTGTGAACCCACGATTGCATTGCTGTGCTACACTGCCATACTGTATGCATTCGTGTTTCCCTCCTCCGACCTTCGTCCACTGCATCTCTCTTAACCTTGTTGTGAATAACATCCCCTCCTGGAACCATTTGTGACACAAGGCCAAAGACAAACACAAGCCGGATGACACTTATTTTCACAACAGTGCACGCTGCACAAATCTGTGTCTTATATTTCCATGATCCAGTTTGCAATATGGAAGTTGGAATCACCACAATGCTACAACTGTTTGTAGCTTTTAGTTGACACACAACAATACAACATCATGTTCAGTGTGTAGCAGATTTTATTTCTTGTGATATTAGCACCAAATGGACATCCAATAAGACATGTTATCTATTTAAGGCATGTTCAGTTGTGTGCACGTAATAGTATAATGTAATAAATGTTATATAATGCACCATTATCAGAGACCATTTGCCATTCAGCGTTGCCATACAACATTGACAACATCTGCTTAATCGCACAACTTAATCAATCAGCCCAAGAGAAACCAAGTCAAGGTGATAGCAATGAGACAGCCATTAAACGTAATGGATTATGACAGAGAAATGAAGCGACTTCATCTTAATTCTTTAAAGTAGTGACATTGTGCACCATAAAACATATTGTCTTTAAAAAATGAACCCAATAGTGCAACTGTATTGCAATACCGCACACACTGTATAGAAAGTGGTGTCTGCCAGTTTGTTTCATTCATTTGTCTTCTAAACCTTACACTAGTGAAATTCAGGGAGCAGGTTGGTAATGGAGGTCTTCAATTATTGCAACTGCAATATGTGCCTTATCTTTTTAATGAAAAACCTGTGCGTGCCAGCACTGTATTCATCACAACTTCGTAATGTTGCAAACCAGTTTGCATACATCCATACAAATGGGGTAAAGAGTGTGCAGTAATGCATCATGTTAAAGGGAATTTCTTGAATTTGCATTAACTGATTGGTTTATTGAAAAAAAAAAAAATCACTGAGCCGACTTTCTTGGGTAACTTAAGCCAAAGAATATTCAAACCAAAATAATGAGATAAAGCATCAACACAACCACATTTCTGTCTTTGGTCTATAACACCAAGATGGAGCAGTGATTCTCTAATTACGGTATGTTTTATATTTCATATATCAGCACACTCGAGCTGCATTCTCTTTTTTTGGTTGGCACCCTCATCAGCTCGAGTGAATTGTTCCCACAATCCATGGTAGAGAAGAAGCTGCATCCTTTTAGAGTGCATTCAAACATGCAGTGCTGGGGTCAGGGTAGTGTTCCGCACTTCAGCAGACACAAATGACTTTACTTTATGTGAGTGGTCAGAATAGAGGAGAGGATTTTTTCTTGTTAACAAAAGTAAACAAACATGCTCAGAGAGCACAGACCTCCAACAATACTTCAACATTTGTAATCCCCGTTTTGAAATATTTGAATTCTCTCTAAAAAGTGGTAAGATTTAATCTACCTTTGGAATTTGATCAATGATCATCATCATCATTAGAGGCTTTCGAGATCGTGAGTAGTGATGGCAAAATGAAGCTTCATGAAGCATTTGCGATACTTTTTGACTCCTCTAGATGGTGCTCTTGGTTTAAAGATAAAGGCAAGTGCAATGAAAATGGATTACATTTGCATTGCATCTTTGAATCATGAGTGCCATCTTGAGGAGTCAAAAAGTATCGCAAGTGCTTCATGAAGCTTCATTTTGCCATCACTAATCGTGAGTATATTGGCAGAAGGATGCTGAGTTTCCAAATGCCAGGCAGGAGGTCTAGAGGAAGACCAAAGAGGTGGTTAATGGATGTAGTTAAAGAGGATATGAAGGTAGTTGGTGTGAGAGCAGAGGATGCAGAGGACAGGGTTAGATGGAGGCAACTGATTCGCTGTGGCGACCCTTGAAGGGAAAAGGCGAAAGGAAAAGAAGAACGTCCTCTACACTGGGAGGCGGACGTGCTAACCAGTCCAAAATGAACATGTTGGATGTAATTCTTCATATTAAACAATAATTGGGATTTCAGATTCACTGATTTTAATCTTGGTTACCCTGTAACTTTGATAAAAACTGTATATGAAATGTTTTTTAACAATAGAGAAAATAATGTTGGTGGTGTGCCTTTTTTTTTGTGGATAGATTTTTTGGTGTCTCTCAATCACTTTCACACAGTTCTCCAAACAGCATCATCATTTGCACTACAGCTTGTGCATTTCTCAAAATGTTTAGCACAAACTGCAAAACTTGGGGACTTATCTGCAAAAGTCCATTTCACCATCAAAATGGCTCACTTGGTAAGCAAAACAAAATAATAAATTTTGGTAGCAAAAGTAAAGTCTTGAGGGCACACAAATAAACTATTCTAGTTGTGTGGCATACTGACATGAAGTTTCCTTTTAATCCATGGTTCATTTGAAATCATACTGGGGGCCAATTAGTTTTGCATTCTGCACTCAGGATGGGAGGAATAATTTCCATGGCTGCAATCACTGCAGTAATTTTGTGGATGAGAACAAATTTAAGAAGAACCTAAGGACATGTTTTCATTCAAGATTTTAAGGGAAGCACACACAGAATGATGCCATGTGACAGCTTTCACTCAGTTGGACTAATGATGTAACTGTCTGATGTCAAATTCCATTTCTCAATCCCTTAAGATAAGGACAAGTGGAATGATTGTTCAATAACTTGGGATATCTGCAAGTCAAAGCTGCACAGAAAGGTCACACTCATTTGTCTGTGCTTTCACAGAGAGAGAGAGAGAGAGAGAGAGAGAGAGAGAGAGAGAGAGAGAGAGAGAGAGAGAGAGAAAGAGAGGATGTACTCTGGACACTACAATAGCATTTGAATATTTAAATATTTTCCAAGAGGACACGATGGCCCACAGTAATGGTCCTGATGCTGTCTTCCTTCTATGAGATATGACTGCAACTTCAAAATGAAAAATAGACTTCACAGAGATCCATTTGTACAACAGATGGCACATACTGTAGTGCTTATTTTGTGCAACAGGGAGTCACCTTCTATGAAATTACATGCTCACAATATCTGAAAATATTCCAGATGTATGTGTCCTGTTGCACGCTTTATGTTCTGTGTGTGTGTCTCTTTAACAATAACCAAAGCTAACACTCTAGCCCTGATCGGGACATTAGCACGGTCAAGGAGGGTACTCCTCCACACCATTGTTTATTTGCTATGTACTGCTGCAGTATATAAAAACATATAGACAAATGTATTACACAAAACTTTGTGTAGGGAAAAGATTGGACAAGGAAGCAGGTTACATTGTGACACAACATCAATTTGTGTGTATATTTTGTACTATATAATTTGACCAAAAAGATGGTTGCTAGTAGTGATGACAAAATAAAGCTTCATGAAGCATTTGCGATACTTTTTGACTCCTCTAGATGGTGCTCTTGGTTTAAAGATAAAGGCAAGTGCAATGAAAATGGATTACATTTGCATTGCATCTTTGAATCATGAGTGCCATCTTGAGGAGTCAAAAAGTATCGCAAGTGCTTCATGAAGCTTCATTTTCCCATCACTAGTTGCTAGCGTGTAACTTATTCATTTAATGATCCCAGAAGGGAAATACATGTGTTACAGTAACACAAAGTACATTATTTAAAAATTTAATATAATAAAGAAAAAAGAAAAATACAAAGAAACTGTTATATATGACTACTTTACTATAAATATCTGGCATTGAGTCTATGGATGAGTCTTTTGATTGAGGTTGAAATTGAAAGGGATTTATAGTGACAAGCTGCGGCCCACACTTCTGTTGTTCAATTTGATGGCAGTGGGCACAAAAGAGTGCCTGAAGTGTTCAGTTCTGCTCTTGGGTGTAGGATGTGCTAGCTAAAGAGCTGCCCACTGCCATAGCTCATTATAGAGTGTGTGAGAGTAGTTGTCCAAAATGACTCGTATCATCTTTTGTCCTCCACTCAACTAGGGTCTTGAGTTTGTAAAAATCTAGACCAACCACAAAGTGGGCTTTCCTCACTGTCTTGATGCCACCCCAACAGCACACGACCGCAAAGGAGAGTGCGCTGGCCACCATAGATTTAGTAGATTCTGAGCAGCCTATTGGAGCAGTGGTTGAAATAGTTGTAGTGGTTGGTAGTTTGTTCATGAATGTTATTTTGCACCTTTCATATCTTTACATACCATACATTTTCTGGTTAAGGTCAAAATTAATTTTTTTGAAAGATTCGATAAGATAAGATAAAATAAGCCATTTCTTGCGTGAGCCGATTAACTCCCTTACATGGTAATTTGATCAACCACCGTGTAGTTTGTCAGTTTTGTTTATCTTTGCTTGTGGATTTGGTCTTATTTGGGTTTGAGGGAAAGGCTATTTTTGGTTTGGGTTGGTAGCTTTTGTGGAAAGCCAGTAAATATTTTCTGAAAACAAGAGATGGATTTGGTTGGTGTGTGTTGTTTTGGCTTTATAGCATGGCAAACCACACCCACTTGGACAGCCTACAATCGACTGCGACTCAGCCCGTATCAAAACAAACCGTGCAATCAAACGTGTTATTTTGTCGTGACGTATTATTTGTGAGCAACGTCACTCTTCGGCAGAAGAAATCCATCTTCATAGCATTCGAAATGGCGCACAGGAGAGACGATTGTTTGTTTCATTCAGCATTAAACTCAGTTTTAAATGACCGGAAACCACATCATTAAAACCCCAGCAGCTAATGGCAATGAAGCATTTATTTAAAAAAGACCATGGACGTATTATGTACAGAGGTGGGCAATTTACAAAATTTTGCTGGTCCGTCATTCATCAGCGCCCTGAGCATTTGTCCGTAATTTTTCAAGCCGAACCAAACTGTAATCGTCAATCTGGCTGTCATTTTACTTTAACCACGCTTCTGTCATCATTTAGGACCAAGAGACAGAGATGGGTGGTCTGTCAGTTTGTCATTCATCAACAAATCAGGCGTCTGTCAGTGACAGACTGAGAGGTCCGTCGGTATTTGACCCCATAGCCGTTTCTTGCTATAGGCCAAGTAGGCGGCTGCCTAAGGCCCCCAAGCAACTAGGGGGCCCCCAAGCTCTATGCCTTACCTGAGGACAATAAAAAATGTCCTGTCTTTATCTGCCTCTAATATTTGTTTATTACATGCCTTTTATGCTTAAAAAATAAATATAGGATATAAATAAAATGTGATGATAAGCAGTGGCTGGTGTTTTTGTGTCACACAGTTAGTGACGTAGAGCCTCTACATCACTAACTGTGTGCGAATGATTGACAGCTACCCATCTACCTTACCATCATTATCTACTAAACAAAACAGACACTGTAATGGCGTCAAAAAGAAGTTATCTCAGTGGCGCGGAAAAATGGAAGAAAAAGAAAATTGAAGGAAAAAACGGTCAAAGGAGAAAGGTTGGCACTTGTTGGTGATGGATAGTTGGAGGAGAAACTGAATTTTATTTTATTTTTAGCACGTTTGTTTAATTGTTTTGCTAGCCAGCTCGCGAGCCTCTGGCATTTATTTATTGGTTAATCTTCCCTTGGCCAGCCCCTAGTTTAACTAGTACAATATGTAAATTATTGTAGAAAATACGGTGGCACGGTGGCTGACTGGTTAGCACGTCCGCCTCCCAGTGCAGAGGACGTGAGATCGAGTCCGGGCTTCGGCCTTACTGGGTGGAGTTAGCATGTTCTCCCTGTGCTTGCGTGGGTTTTCGCCGGGTACTCCGGTTTCCTCCCACATTCCAAAGACATGCATGGCAGGTTAATTGAACACTCTAAATTGTCCATAGGTGTGATTGTGAGTGTGGATGGTTGTTCGTCTCTGTGTGCCCTGCGATTGGCTGGCAACCAGTTCAGGGTGTACCCCGCCTACTGCCCGAAGCCAGCTGGGATAGGCTCCAGCACCCCCCATGACCGCTTGTGAGGAAAAGCGGTTAAGAAAATGGATGGATGGATGTAGAAAATGCTAAAATGTGACAAATTACCAATAATAATTGGGTACGAGCTTTAAAATGACACTGTACATCACAATTTGAAATAAAAACAAATTAATATTAATATTCTGTATTAGTGCAATATTACTGTAATAAAAAAATAGGAATATTCACTCATGGCCTATTTGCTTGATAACATAAGGAGCTATTTTAAGTTAGTCTGTTTTCCTTGTTGCACTTTAAAATTGAGTTTGTTTTGTTGTGTTTTGTTTAAATTAGAAATGTGTCTGAACACTCAAAAGCAGTTTTATTTATTGATGCAAAAATGACTGTCAATTTAAGATGTTGAATTTTAACTGTAGTCTCTTTTGCTCATGAAGTCTAATAGATTGTCTAAAGGGTCTCTTCATTGTAGTTTAGCAAACTAGGGGCCCCCAAACAGCATCTTGCCTAGGGCTCCCATTAAGCTAGAAATGGCCATGCTTGACCCGGTTAGTGGCGAATCAACTGACGGACAAAACCCCACTTCCGTCAATGCTTTGTTCGTCATTTTTTTAAAGTTTCTCGTCATTTGTCAGCAAAACGGGCGTCCGTCGGTGATGGACTGATGGGCAGTCCATCAGTACTAATGCACTAACCCCCTCTGCTTATATATGAATGAATTAAAAATGCTGCTTACTTGCCATTGCCAGTAGCAGCCATCTTACTTTGCCCCTCGCAAAGGTCGTCTGACCTGAATACACTGATTTCTCCACAGCGTTTTCATTTTATTTTCTGTTTCTGTTGCGAAAATGCCACTGTTCATTGCAGACGGTTGTACCAAAAAGCCTGGGAGAAGCGCTACATGCACATTTCCTTGGTAAGAATGTGATTACACGATCTGTGATTACACGATCTTAGGCGTGCATTCCTCTATATGGTCGGCCATATTTGTTCACCAACTACGGCAACTACACTAGTTCAAAATATGTACAAGTTGCTTTGCTGACGTCACGTCTGCTCTCCTTTCTTTGCTGATTGGTTCATTCCACTGTCCACCTCAGAAATGACTGGTACACCGATGAGACTGGTTTGCAGGCTTTTGGCTTTTGTTTCACAAAGAAAAAAAGACCATATTGCAGAAAGAGGAACAGAGGTGGACCTATGGAACACCTAGAAATACCAGTAGTTATAGAAAGTGGGCGGTCATTGAAAGATTTGAGTTCAAGGAAATTAATGTGGCTGGAAACATATGATTTAAAGCAATTTTGGGGTGTGTTTGTGATGCCAAATTGCCATCGGATACTAATCTCTCAAAGGAGAAGGTTATTTTTCTTTTCTGTTGTTCACCTCTAGACTACGACTTACAACAACTCAATTACATCCAATGTAATGACACCACCCCGATCCAGCCTATCAGATCAAAATGTCTGAACTACATTCAACGTTAGTTGACTTGACGAGAAATGAGCAGGGTTGAAGGACATTCCTGTCGCTCCTATTAATCTGAGGTTCATAATACCTTCCTACAACCCAGTGGAGTGGATCATTAGAACAGCTTCACACTCCACAAGCCCTGTTGCATCACTTGCCATCATATACCCAAGGTGAATTTTGGAAGGGAGGATAAAAGCCCAATACGTGGGCTTTGTGAAAGATGGTATATATCACTTCAAGACAGATAACTAGCAAGGCAAAACATTAGGATGGTAAGCAGAAAAGACAGCATTGAGGAGAAGGAATTATTTGAGAAGAAATGGGCAAATTGGAATTTGCATTTTTCATGATGACAGAAGTCTAAAGAAGAATAAAGGGCTCATTGAAATCACACATTTGATGCCTCATTTCATTGCAATTACAGAGAATAATTGCGTGATTGCCTGTCTCATGAACACACACACATAAACATACATGTAGTACATCCAGACCTCAGTCTTTAGGGGGGAGCCTGAAATGCACGGGGG
Organism: Leptonotus elevatus; assembly: GCF_054856555.1. Lineage (NCBI taxonomy): Eukaryota > Metazoa > Chordata > Actinopteri > Syngnathiformes > Syngnathidae > Leptonotus > Leptonotus elevatus. Next base: position 7,852,608 of record NC_141245.1, read on the forward strand.
AGCCTAATTATTACTACCCTATAAACAACCTCACGCGTGCGTGCGTGGCTTGAATGCAACAGTGCCACTTGTATACAGATTATTTGAGAGAAACACTGTCTAATTAATCATGCCTGGTACTTTACAAAGTGTGCACCTTCACAGTAGGCCCATATTTTCTCATTTGAGCATTCATTATTGTGTAAAAGGCAGACCTTTGTCCTGAAGGAGGCAACAGATGAAAACTGGAAAAGTTCATCTTCATGGATCATCAATATTGTTTTTTTTTTGGTGCTCTACTATATCAATTGTCTTCTGCATGGATGACTCTCCACGGACAAGTCATCCTCACTCATTTTAGTCAAATGATCTTATCAGTGCTGCTGCTTACAATAAAATTGTATCTGCAAGTGTGAAGAAGATACAATTCAACAAAAGAGTATCACACCGCAGAGGCAACTAATTGGATGGGAGATATAGGCCTGGAAAATAAAGACAACACATTCAATCATTGAAATGAAGGCAAGTGACTTCTAAAGACAATGGCCAGTGTTTTGTTTATGCTTCAACAGATGAGAAATGCTGCATCTAAATGCACAGCATGTTGGAGCTTGAAGAGGATGGGCTATAGCAACAAAGACCCCAGTAAATGCTGCTCCTGTTAGCTAAGAACACAAAATTGAAGCAACTGATAATTGGAAAATTGCCTCATCTGAAGAGGCTGCTGAAACAGTTCGATCGTGTGGTAGAGTCAGAATAAAGCATAAATAACATAAAAGCATGACAATATCAGGCTTTGTGTCAATGGTAAAATGGTAGTGTAATAATGTAATGATGTGGGGTGGGCTATATTACCTTGAAACACTGAACAGTGTTCAAATACTGTACCTACATGAGTAGTGTTGCTTTTCATGTCCAATCTCTTCATGACTAGAGGGTGTCATCTTAATGCACACTTTGTCACACAACTAAACAGAAACAGGTCTCTTCGACGTGTGCACTGTACATAAAAGGCCATCCGCGGTGAAAATTGTGATAACAGATATGGGCAGTTTGCCATTTGTGCTGCACAAATGCTGAAGGACTTCTTAAATGACTGAACTAGACGTCACAAACCCACTAAAACACTAAACAATATTCATTTTGCTGTAACAATGGAAATATATTTAGAAATATGTATAATAACTCTATATTATCGGCATTAGGGCTGAACAATTTTAGGAAAAGATTCTGACAGATATTGTGATTTCGATTCAATTCACAATTTTCCTCAGATCAAGCTTCAATGCAATCTTCATCTTGAACACTGTCAGTAACATTTACAAACATGACAGAAAATTATATCATACCATAAAAACATTTGAAGTTATTACTCTAACAATTCAAGGACACTGAGAGTAAGGCAGTCTGCTTGCTTGCTGTCAAACATATCATTACCGTAAAATCCTAATACGCCCACGTGTACTACAAATTCAACCTTAATTTTTTTTTTCTGTACCCCGTGCATAATGCGGTACAGTACTTGCTTTATTTTGCTTCTCCAAGCAGCCGTCCATCATTGAAGGGAAGCACTTAATTATTTATATTTTTTTGTGTGCAAAAAATTGTTTATAAAACTGAAAATCGTCTGAATCAAGCAGTGCACGCTTGGAGAGTATTTTCAAACGCACAGCACGTGATCAGCACAACACCGGACTAGCAAGCTAATTTAGTGTGCTCTGCATGACTTACTGGTATTTTTTGTCCGCTATATTACCATAGCTGCTTTTCCACCAGCAAACCCAGGATCTTTGAGTTCTGGGTAACAGGAGTTATTGGTTGTAAAAGTTCCGCAGGGAATTTAGAATTTGTGTTTCCACAGCGTTCTCTGTAATTAATTCAAATGAGTTTGATAACGTATGAGTTTGATGAGCCCAGCCGATGTAAAAACAACACCACCCCGAAATTGAACATCCAATCAGTCTTGGTCAGTGCATATGGAGGATCAAAACTGCCAAAATTCAAAACAAATAAATGACTAAATAAATAAACAAATGACTAAAAGTGAAAATAAAAACGGATCTAAAAAATATCATTCAAAAATGTTATTCAGATGAGGGGGCAAACTTAAGTGTGTCGTCCATTGCTGGAGCTCTCATGTAAGCCAGCGAGACTTCCTTGTTCACCGAGCCGCTCACTAGACCAACGAAAGGTAGTTTGCAATGGCGGAGTCCAAACCAAGACACGCTTAGGACCGCCCCTTCATTTGAATAACATTTCATCCTGGCAGAGCATGAAGCAGCATGAAATAAATAAATGTGAGAACAGAGCATTTTTATTTATTGATTGATATTTAAATATATTTATATATTTATTGTTGTATTTATTTAGATTATTTTTATATACATTTTTATTTTTTGAATATCATTTTTTATTTTTACTTTTATTTATTTATGCATATATGTATTTTATATGTTATTTTACTTTTGGTCATGTATTTATTTATTTAGTCATTTATTTTTACGTTTGGCAGTTTTGGTCTTCATAAGTGTAGCCCGCCCCCTCAAAGTTACAGCCTGGCTCAGCAAGACCCTGCTGCTTTAGATAGTACTTGGATGCCCCCTGGGAAATTTAATTACCCCAAAAATTGTTGTTGGTGGAAAAAACGCGCAAATTTAATTTTACCCAGGTAAATTGAAAAGTTATCCAAAAGTTCCAGCGGTGGAAAAGCCCCTCATAATGCAGTAGCTTCTTTTGTTGTTAATAAACGGAGTTCACTGTACTGACTAGTTTAGTTTAGTTAGTTAGAGTCCCCACTGACTGCTCAGTACTGACTGGTCAGTATTGACTGGTTTTCTGAGTCCCCAGTAAATGAGCCCCACCCCCCCAAATAAAATAAAACTGCACCTTTCAGAGTGGCCTTTTACTGTGGGCATGTGGTCCAAGGCAAGGCATCTAATCAGCATCTTGATATGGCGCACCTGAGGTGGGATGGATTATCTTGGCAAAGGAGAAGTGCTCACTATCACAGATTTAGATTTAGAGAAATTGTGATATTGCGTATGTGGAAAAAGTTTTAGATCTTTGAGTTCATCTCGTAAAAAAAAATGGGAGCAAAAATAAAAGTGTTGCGTTTATATTTTTGTTTAGTTTATTTAATACATTACATGAAAAATATGTAGCCGCTTTTTGCTTTGGAATAATGCAATTCACGCAAATCATTTTTTAAGCACCTGGGCTTGTGCTTTTGATTGTCACAGATTCTCCCAACCAGACTTCTGACATATTCACACACTACAGGAGGCGGCCTTGCAAAAAAAAAAAGGTTCATTCAATAAAATGCATGGAGTCTGGAAATATTGAGACTTTTGAATGTCATTAAAATATGTGAATAAGAAAAAGCACAAGCTTTTTCTCGATGAAAGTGCAATCATCAGTAGGGTGGGAATGTTGGGGATGGGGGTCACACGTCCTAAATGCACTGCCCACCACTGCTACTACTATATGTACATGACAAACTAAAACACAGTAACATGTTTTTAATCTGTGTCCACTCCTACACATAGGTTCCGGTTAAATGACTCAAATAACATATTATGTTTGAAAGGTTGTTGTTTTTTTCCATGAGAGCTTGTTAGTGGTATTTCTTCTGCTCTTGTGCTATTGTTGAACCATACAGTACAATGCCTCATGCGGAGGGGAAAGTCCAGTGAAACAGCTGATCATTGCAGCTATAAATTCAAAACATCACACTCACTACACGTGTGTCCCGATCGCCGGTTCAGCAAGAAAAAGCACAGCCTGACTGCGGATACATGTTCCCTGGTGTAGAATTGGTTTTGTGTGGCCAAATAAAAAAGTACTTAATGAACCAGTGAGGAGGCTCAGAGCCACAGTAGACGGCAAAGAAATAAAAGCAAGGCGGGAGGACTGGCAATGTGTTCAAAGCAGGCCAAAGAAGGACAAGGCTGGACTCTCATGTGAGGATTAGTCAGGGCTGAAAAGAGCTTGAATGCCTTTTTGTCACTCAAAACGGGCATGATTGTCAAGACTGTTCCTGCAGTGAAAATGTGTTGGGGCTAGAAAAAAGGTGAGACAATTTAGCTGATGAATTGCAGCATACGATGAGTATAAGAGCAGACAAGGAAGAGGAGAGAAAAGGGCAGCGATAAGATGGAAAGAGGATGAAAAAAATGATGTGGAGAGAAGAGAGAAGATGAAAATGAGAAGCCCAGTAAAAAAAAAATGGACAGATGAAAACACTCCTTTAATAGCATGTTTCCATCATTGCAAATGGTCAACCCTTTGAGATTCTTCTTCATCCAGTGAAGACGACAAATACAGGCAACCAGAACCAAGCAGCAAATGCATTACTGCAAAACAGGAAAAACTTTTTTTAATAAACTTGTGCTGAAGGGGTGATCAGTTCTACTAAATATTTTCATGGTGATGCCACAAAATGTTCTGGCTAAGAGTGGTTCTTAACCTGAGTTTGATCCAACGGTGAGTCAGTCTCAGCAGTTCAGTGGTAGTCAATACACACACCCAAATCATATGATTCGTGTTGATGCGCCCCGCTTGGCCATCAGGTGATCCCTCTACCTAGCTTGGCCTATCTGTGCTGCAGGGAATTTGGTGCGCTCAGTAGTCGACTTGTGGCTTTTGTGATGGAATGTCGTGTGATTTATTTTTTTTATTGTAATCCCGTCATACTATGTCAAGCAAAAAAGAAAATAATAAAGAATGTGGTTGAACGAATATAAGCAATATGAATTCAAATGTATAACAGAACATATGGTGTTCCACAGGGCTCAATTCTGGTGCCTCGGCTGTTTTCATTTCATCTACTTCCCCTAGGTTCCATCTTTAAAATAACCAGCCTGTTTTTTTTATTTTTAAGTGTTCTCTACGTCCTAACTGCAAAACTAAGGGAGCACTTCCTTTAGCTGCATGGAAATGGGGAATACAATAACATAACCATTTCTGAAATCAAGGTGAAAAGAGATAGATTCGATGAAAAGGCAACTCTTCCTGTAAATCCTGTACCTATGTCTTGAATAAAAAAAAAAACCATTTTATTTTCAATATAGAAAACGGCTGGGGTTCAGTACCGCCAACAAAATTAAGATTAAAAACCAACGAGTTAGTTACACTACACCACACACCTAGACTTAAATGCTTCAAATTACTTCAAAATGCCATTGGCATGTTTTAATTTCTGCACAGGGTACTCCTTTGGATATACAAGGTTTTTCTCCATTTATGAAAATACATTAAGCACCAGTTTACAACAACAACGTGCACTAAGTCTCATCCTATTGACTCTGGATATTTTGCTAACAGTTCTCAAATGAACAACTGTGAAAAGCACATGCACCAAGGAAAGGCTGATGTAATAGCATCACTACAGCTGACTATGCATTTTAAGGTGTGTTTGGCTGCATTTTCTGTATTATCTACTTGGCATATGCTTAATGCAACATGGCATCAAACCTCCATTCAGAGCAACTTATATATAAACTAAACCACAATTTTCCTCTTTACATTGAACATAATTCCCTTTAAGGAGCAGTGTATTTTGAACAGATAAAAAGGATAACGAAGACATGAGAGGAAACACACAATTCCTTAGATGTGATGGGCGCACAGACTGTGTGTTTAATACTGTTTCCTGATTGCTTATCTCTGAAAAGACTTTTCCGTCTCATGGCTCTTTGATTTGTACTACATTTAGTTTGTATTATTACAAGCTGTTTGATTAGGGTTCCAATTAAATCAGCACAAAATCAAAGCAGCTTCACTCGTAGCATTTTTGAGGAATATTTTTTTTCTTTACCTGTTCCAGTAATTGTGGGCAAGATACAGATGGCAGGGGAGCACCTATGCAGTAATAGCCCCACCTGTACCAACACATCAAAGTTTGTTTACAGGTCCTTGGGAAATTTATTACAAACTTTGTTGTTCCATAGCAAAAAGATGCATGAACCCTTCATTGATCTGGTGTGTTTCAAATAATTTCACTATGTAGACATAATTAGCTGAATTTTACAAACAAATGAAAATAATTGACTGAAAATAAGGGATAGGTAGTTGGTTTCTGGCTGTAATACTTCAGGAGCTCACTGATTGTGACTTTATCACTGTAAATACTTTGTAACTAACCAAACTGCAGTTACAAGCTATTGACTGCGCTAGGAGCTATTGTATATTTGCAGCGGATGCAAACAGATTTCCTCGCCTCCTTTGTCGAGGTATTTACGCCTTCTATTGTAGTTGAGGAAATGATTTAGTGCTTCAGGGAGTTCAAATGTGGGAAAATGAACTGGGTGGAAATCAATTCAGTATCTGACCCCCATGGGCAAGACATTGATCTCTGAAAGGCAAGGCTGGTAAGGCCTCAAGCATCTTTCTTGCATCATGTGCCATTGAGAACAACAACAAAAAATATCTTACCTTATGCAACTGCCATATTCATTGGGAATGTTGCTTGCAAAAACAACAGCTGCTACATTATGGACTGCATAAACTGGGTGTTTAAGGTAATGTACTGCATCTGTTCTCATGTATTAGGGTTGAATTCGTGTGGATGACTTCTACTCTGTGGTACCTTTTCATGTAATGGGTTGGGGCACAGAAATATAATTATATATTTTAGATTTTATGGATTCCCCCAAAAATATCCTACATTACTACTGTGTTAAAGAACAGAACAATTATTCATTCTGTTATAGCAGTGGTTCTCAAACTTTTGAAACAAAGTGGCTATCTAAAAAAATAAAATAAATCTTAACTGTCCCAAAATTTAAAATACAGTAGCATAAAAAGTCAGAGTGTTTATTTAAAAATGTGGCAAAGGCTTAAAAGTGGCTGCCACTAGTGATGGCAAAATGAAGCTTCATGAAGCATTTGCGATACTTTTTGACTCCTCTAGATGGTGCTCTTGGTTTAAAGATAAAGGCAAGTGCAATGAAAATGGATTACAAGTGCTTCATGAAGCTTCATTTTGCCATCACTAGCTGCCACTATAGCCCTGGTTTTCAACCGCGGTCCTCGAGTACCCCTATCCAGCCTGTTTTCCATGTATACCTCAGCCAACACAGCTGAGGATCGTTATCAGGCTTCATGCAGAGCTTGCTGATTAGCTGATCGTTTGAAAAACCTGTGTTGGCTGAGAGGGACATGGAAAACAGGCTGGATAGGGGTACTCGAGTACCGCGGTTGTGAACCACTGCACTATAGCATGCAAAAATTGAACATTACACTGCGCTGGCGTCGGGCCAAAACCTTGTATCTCCAAAATTGTCACTTTTCAGGAGACCCCAAAAGTCTTGTTTGTTAAACCATTAACATTGCAACATCAAAGGGAGCAAGGCATTTTCAACACTTTATATTCATCAATAACCCCCCCCCCCCCCCCCCAAAAGGACACACACACAATTGACCCAAAACATTGTTTTGTTTTTAATTTAATTTTATTTTTGGTGAAATTTGCCAAATTGGGACTTATGAGGTTTCGGCCTGACACCAGCTTTATGGAGATGAAATATCTCGTATATTATATAACACATCAAATCTGTTCAATTTGCCTATTCAGTCAAGGCCAGCTTTATCACTCATGATGGGCCCCAAAAACATTTCACTGTAGTAAAAATAAAGAAATAAAACTACTTTTAGGATTAAATAAGTAATTTTTTGTTTCTAGATGATGAATACCAATATATTATGTTGACAAAGTAGTTCTATGGACATGTATTGGACCATTCATGGTGTACAAGGACCCTAAAGTACAGAAGGCCAAACATTTCTTACAGTATAAATGTACTACAGTGAAGGCCAGCATTATCGCAGCAAGTCATTTGTGGTTTTATTTTTTTGGGAACCTTTCATTTATCGCTGAAAAAACCTAGTCCCTCACGTATAACAATCTTGTTGTCAAGACAGAGTATGTTGACATGATCTGAGGAGTTTCATTTTAACATAAGTAGTGCTTTGTCATCATCTTGCAATTACAAACCTTTTGGGGGCATTATTTGCTGATTTTCACTATTTGCGCCAGGGCTCTGTCTGTATCCCTCGTGAATAGCGGAGGCCACCGCATGTACTTTAAGACTTGAGTTAGATACTTTTGTTGCCCAATGAAACAATTTATGATGGGCAGCACAATTCTGATGATGCGGGTTTGGATCCTGGCATTTATGTGTAAATGTGAGTGTGAATGGTTGGTTCTCTTCTTTTCTGGCCAATCAGAAAGACTAAATATGTCACTCAGAAAATGTATATATTGGAGTGACTGCTGATCGTCAGGATGTACAATACATGTGTGATAGAACATGTTTATTGGGGATATAAAAACAAACAACAATGCTTCTTGTGTGTGTGCATGCGCCAATAACTGCCTGTGTCAATTCATTTGTGCGTAGTACTTAGGCGCAAAGCCTCCTGCGGCTGCTCTTAGGATGGAATCCCTCCTGCGACTGTTCTTCCCTTCTTGGCCATGTATTTGATTTTGAAAAGGAAATATGCAAATAGAAAATAATTTAATGTCATCAATATGAGTTTTTCTTTTTTTTTGTTCACATGCAGGGCCGCCCTGAAAGCACATCCATGAGCTACAACTGTTTACTTTCTGTTTACTTCAACTTCAAACCAAAGCAGAGAAGGAAAAGCTGATTGTCACACACATTTCCGCCGCGTCTGACCAAGCAAATATGCTCTCAGTGGTTTACTGTAAGATCACAATTCTGGATCATTTAATCACCCTGCTTGATGTGTAACCCATAACCTCGCTTTGGAAGGTAATCGACAGAGGTGGGCATTCCATCAGTACTGATAGAAGGTACTGACGGATACCCGTTTTACTCACAAATGATGGGAAACTCTGAAAAACTGACAGAAGTAGGTTCTTATCTGTCACTGTCAATAACTGGCTTAGCACCGACGGACCTTCTAGTCCATCAATGACGGACTCCCGTTTGGCTGACGACTGGCGGAAACATTCTCCAAGTAGAAGAGTGTATACCTTAAATGTTCTCAAATCAAATCAAAAATCTAATCAAATAGTATTTATATGGAACTCTTCATATAAGGGATACTTGACTCATTGAGCCATTTTCAGTAGAAAAAGTAAATATTTTGTCCAGAATTAATTTGATAATTTTATTATTTTTCAAAAGGTAACAACCAATGACAGCTCACCCATTTTCTGGGTTTGGTCAGCAAACGGAGTCATGATTGGTCGTTACCTGTTTTCTCAACACAGGTGATGTCATCTTCAGTTGACAACGAGTGGAAACATGTGTTTTTAAAGGTATTAATTGTTCATTATTTTTCATGAAGTTATCACATTATAATAATGGACAAAATATTATGTTCTTACTGTTGAAAAAAGGCTCAATGAGTTAAGTAGCAATTTAAAAATGCAGCACAATGTGCTCCATCCATCCATCTGTTCATTATCTGCCGCTTATCCGGGGTCGGGTCGCGGGGACAGCAGCTTTAGCAGGGAAGCCCAGAGTTCCCTCTCCCTAGCCACTTCAACACAAAGTGCTGTACAAAGATAAAAACAATCAATAGGGAAGGGAGATAAAAAAAAAAAAAACATACTGCAATCTACCACTCCCATCCCCAGATGTAATCACAAGTCTGTACACACATATGAACACACCAGTTCCCTCAGTCCAGCGAGTCCACAGGATGACATTTCAGCAGGCAGATCAGGCACAACATGGAGGCTCCCATAAGATAACACTGGACTTAAAGGCACTGTCCGGAGTTTTGACCATTTATGTTTGTAAACAAATAATTCAAAACGGACCCCTCCCATGGTTCAACCCATACGAGCTCAACGTCCACGCCCCCTGCCTTTGACCGCACTCAGCCAAGCAAACTGCGAGAGTGAGTGACGAGGTATCTTGCAAATGGTCACATTGCTGAGCCGAGACTGTGCATCGGCGATCACTAACAGGGATCATAGTTCAAAACGACATCCGACTTGTAACGATGGTGAAATAAACAGGACAAGTGTGGAGCTAACAACAGTTACAAAACAGCAGGCTCAACTACCACAACAGCCAATAGCGCGCGTAGCTTCCCAGAAAAACAGTCTGTGATGCCTTCACAGCCCGTCCAGATCGGCGGAAACTACCCAACCCGCAACCCAACCCCAATGGTTGCTACAGACATTTGGCTTAGCTTCACTTATTGCCAGGTGTAAATATAAGGATATAAAAAAAGTTCGACCCTCGTTCTATATTACTGAGTACCCTTGTCAATGTGACTTAACCTAGCATGTCGCTAAATTAGCAAGCTAAGATTTTATTTTCTGTTTGGCATTTACCTGTCGAATAACAAGCAGGCCAACTCTGCGTCGCTCTTCAGTCCACGCCGCTCCTTCAGAGCTCGGAAGCGAGTAAATGCCAAACCAAGATTTACTCTCGTTTTTATCCGCATTCGAGTTACTCAACTCAACATCCGTCTGCCTACAGTGACTTTTAACTTTGACAGCACTATTTGTAAGTAGTATAGGTACATTAGTTAGATAAATACTTTGTATCTGCCTAATATGTATACATAAGGCCTAAATAGGCCTTTAGGGAGGCTCAAAACTCTATATAAAATGAGTAAAAGTTAAATAGTTAAATTAATAAATAAGTGAACAGCTAAAATATGAAAATAAGTAATACATCGATCAGTTAAAAGCAAAGTAATAGTTAAGTCTTGAGCCTCCTTTTCAAAATATCAACAGTCTCTGCAGTCCTGGAGCGGGCGGCTGTCTAATTTTTTTTTTTCTTCGTCAAATTTTAATTTAAAAGGAATGAACAAGCAGAGGCCAAGGCTGGGACACAGAAGGCTTTTGTCCTTCACAAATTTTTCATTCAAAAGAACAAATCTTTTGAGGGAAAGGGACTTAACGGATAACGCCATAAATTGATCAAATTTTTTCTCGCATCATCTCGGCAGAACTGCAGCATCTATCACATATTACTTGTGAATCTTCAGCAAACGCCCAATTAGCAGCCAGGGTGCAGTTGGGGGACAGACTTGACTGAACGTCGTCCTTGTTCGTTCAGTCAGTGAATGTGTCGTTCTCATACAAGAGCGACCAGTTCAGTCAGAGGACATACTGTTTTGCCAACTAAGCCTATATTGCCCCCCCCCAATGTTTTATTGGTATTATTTGTTTTCCTTGCAGTCCTCTCTCTGTTTATGTTTGTCTTTCCAGTCTAAAATACATGTTTTTGTTGTCTTCCAATGCAGATGAAGTGAGTGTGGCACAAGCCCTTGCTTGCACTGCTGTGGTATGCAAATCTAAGCAGAAGAAGCTGTCAGAAACTTAACACTTAAAAAATTAATTCAATGGAGGGGGCCACAATTTTTCATAAGCGCTAACAGTGGGCTTCCTAACAAGAAAAATGGCAAACATATCATTTAAATAAGATCAAAATATGCCCACATGCCTGTCTATTTATTGAACTGTTAGTGCTGCCAAAATTTGCTTTAACTCTTGAGTTAAAGCTTTAACTCTGCAGTTAACTCTGGAGTTAAAGCTTTAATGCTTTAACTTTGACAGCACTAATATCGCAGTATCCTAATACAATACATGCATAAAACATTCACTGTTCAACAACATGGGGTGTGAAACAAAGAAGCACACACTATAACCCCCCACCAAGTGTGCAAAGGGCTCTTGTGCATAAAAATGTCCTTTCAAAGATTGCACAAAACCAACAATGAGTTTGTTAAAGTGTCCTTTTGTAGCCTTAATTGATTTAAGTAGACAATAGTCAACCCTTTCTGAGTGCACCTTAAGAACATAACATGATATGTAAAATATATATGCATAGTAATATATTGTATTTGTAGCTGTTTTTCGGGGCAGCCAAGGTCACTATAACTATAGAGACAGTTATAAACACATCAATTAGGGAATGCAATATTTATAAAAACAAACACAAAACAATACATGTAACATGTAAGATAAAGTATGCTAATCTAAGACATAAGCATTTTTGAAAGGTAAGTGGCTGCAGTCGACATTACAGATAGATCGTGAAGTGAGTACCAGAGGTGATGGTCTGCATGGCTGAATGCCGAAATGAAATGACAAAAGAAGTTAGACGGGCTCGAAATAGTGAAGAGCATGAAGGAAGCAGCAGCTCCTCTCTGGCTGCTTCCAGGACATTTGTTATGAGTGGGAAAGTCGATGAATTCTTGTAGTCCTAAAAAGCCAAGAAAGCACGTAAAGCCTTAAATGATTGGATTTGGAGTGTTTTCAAGACGTTCAGTATATTGAAATCCCCCAAGAGTTGTTAAAAGGGTTCTGCCCCTTCCACACCAAAAAAGAAAAAAGAAAAAAAGCATTAAGTTCTTTCATTTCATGCCATGTTGAGTCTGGAGCTGCTTAAGTGGAAAAGAGCATACTATTAAATAGCCGACAAGGTTTAGTGTTTGTCAAAGTTGTTTCATAGAACTTTCTTTTTAAAGAACTGAAAACGTTACATTAATAACTAAAATGGCAAAATGGGATGTACACAACAAATTGATCAGTGTTAAATGTCTACTGTTCGATCAAACATGCAGTAACCAGTGTTATTTTAACACTGTTCGGATAAAAAGTTACACTGTCAGAGTAAGTTTCCTTGAGTGTTGGGGTGGATGTTGGGTGTAACCTGAATACCACTACCTTGAAGGTTAAATTGACCACACTCTCATTTCCAGTGAAGGAGAAGCGTGCGTTGTCGACATTTCAATAGCGATACATCCAGCTGCTGTTGTTGGGGCGGCGTGGCTCAGTGGTAGAGTGGTTGTCTCTATACCCTGAAAATGTTGGTTTGAACCCAGGCCGGTGTGACTATGTCAAAGTATCCTTGAGCAAGATACTGAACCCCTAGTTGCTCCTGATGCTGTATCGTCAGTAGTCAAATTGTAAAAGCTTTGTAAGGGCCTTGTAAGGATGAAAATGCTATGTAAGTGAAGTACCATTTACCAGAGTAAAGTGTAGTTTGAGTTAAGTTTTTAACACTGACACTATTGCAATACCCTCATAAGTGTTTAACCATCATAGTTAAGTGTAGTTTGGCAGAATTAAATGTTTAACACTAGTCAGGTTTTCATGCAAAATTAAAAAATAAATAAATTATAATTTAAATTTTGTTAAGCGAATTTACTGAAAATGCGCAAAACGGACATGCGACCTATGCCTGATTCGATCTGTTCTTCTTTTGTGAATACTGAGAGGGGACTCCACCGCTGTAGGTGGCAGTATACACCATAGAGATGTGATCCACCAGTGATTTAAAAGAAGAAGAAGATCAGGAAGCGACTGCGCTGTGCGATGACGTTACATGATTTTGCTTTTGTAATTCTTGATAAACCGTAGCGTTTCTTTGCTGTTTTCCATCTAAAATAGCATTAATATTCTCTTCTTTAATTAATTCCAAAAATATTTCTGTTTCGTCGCCCCCCCAAACATACCTTACTTTATCGTCCGCCATTGCTTTGGGACTACAATCGTACGTGTGATGTAATATCCAGTCAATACGTGCGGCGTGTATTCGGTCTTGCCAGCGGTTATTTGCAAAACCGTTTTCAGAAGTGTTTCCATCGCCAAAATTTGCATTTAGCTTTTTTTTATACGCTTCAAAATCCACCCTAACCCAGTTTTATTTTCAAATTCTTGTCGTAAGAATTCCTATGACAACTGAGTGACTGACATACACATGGCAAAAATATGGGGACGCCGGGACAGGACCTGCGTAATATCGAGACAAAAAAATGAGGTTGGTGACAGCAAGAACCAAGGCTAAAAAATGAGACTCAGCCAGAACAGAACATCTGGTGACCCCGATTTAATTTCACCAAGCAGTTCCTGTGGCCAGTATGTGAACACCCACATTCATACTTCTTCTTGGAGAAGTTGCATATTTAAGGGGTTGATATAGCCCTTAATAATTCTCCATCATTGCCTAATACCAGCCAGTAGATATCTACTGTAGTACACATGCCAAAACTGACCAAGAAGACAATTTAGTATGAGCTCTGCCAGTGCTATATTTTACTTTATTAGTTTTTCATTTCAAGTGAAAGATCCATGGATAAGGAAAAAGTGAAAAGGTTAAGGAGGTTAAAGAGCGGAAGCTCAGGCTGTGACTGACTGATTAAAATGGCATTCTATGTGTCAGATGTGGTGCTGTAGGAAGATTTCATATCTTCTCCTCCACACTCACCCACCACCCTTAATCGACAGGATTTATCAGCCTAATGTAGTTCACTGGACCTCTAAAATGGCACTGGAGATGGCTCAGTTAAAGTGCATGTAAAGCAAAATGAAAGAAGTAATGAGGTGAAAGATTTTGTTGAATGCTAATACATAAGGCTGAATATAATAATGTTTTGGACAACTAGCTATTGACTGTAACATTAGACCAAAACAATGACTTAACAGTACATGACATTCGACTGAAAACAATGACAGGACACAAACCAAAACAAAAAGTTTGCCATTTACCTGAACATATACATGATGATACCTGTTAATCTTTATCTAGTTTATATGCTATGGTGGCAGCTACAGAGGTGACAGACTTGAATTCAAATTATGAATCACAAATGTTTGACGGAGGGGTGCGTTTAGGAGAGGACACACATGCATGCACACACACACAGACACACACACACACACACACACACAGTCGTGTTAATCCTGAGCTGTGTGTCAGATGGCATTTCCTATGCTAGTGGGAAATGAGCTGTGACAGACATTATTGCAGCACACACACAGAATAAGAAAGCAGTCCCCGCTTTTATGCTGGAAACACTCAAGGTTACACTCCTTTGTGCTCTAAAATCATAGGGTGTAAAACAGTAAAATTTAGATAGATAGATAGATAGATAGATAGATAGATAGATAGATAGATAGATAGATAGATAGATAGATAGATAGATAGATAGATAGATAGATAGATAGATAGAACTCATCAATGAAACCTTGTGCAGCTGACAGACTGTTAATCAGTAGATTTCGTTCTATTGCATAAGACGAGTAGGAGGTTTTGGCAAGGGAACACTTCCTACTCATGACAACATGGAGTGCATTCTAATGGGAACAACTAAAGCTGTAGCTCCAGCAGTCCTTCATTAACTCACAGAACTGCACAACTTGTAACTCTTATTACAGAGCATGCTTTTCCTTTATAGGAGACCCATTTTACAAGCGACTTCAGAGATACATGCCTCTGTCAACACGCACGACAGTGTGAGCCTATATAGCAATTAAAATTTAATAAATGCAAACCACACTCGTTAGATGTAAAATCTACTATTCACACCAGGGGATGAGAAGAGCAGACTAAAACTGCTTGGCGTGGCCAAACATGACACTGTGAGACAACGGAAGTGCTGCACCACTCCCTTAACCCCTCATATGGTTACATTTCAAAAGGAGAAAATGTATTAGGGTTCTGGCTTTAAATCACAATCTGGCATGTTTATGGAAAGGTGATTTATTTACACCAGCTTACTTCGAAATACATTTTGGTACATTAACCAGGACCAGCATGCTTTATATTTAGAACTTCAAGGTGAAATATAATTTAATTGAGTTTTTGTTGTAGTAGTTATTAAGTGTTATTAATTGTCCATGTGACATCTATGGTATAAACAGTGGTGGGCGCAACTGTAAACATCAGCCCGCCAGTCAATCATTATTTTAGTCCGGCCCAGTCCGTCACTTCGTCATTGTTATTTTACCCACGTGTCCGTCTGTCACATAGAGGTGTGGGTGAGGACCCAAGTGCAGGGAAGCAGAGTGAGAAAAGGCAGAGGTGAAGTCCAATATGGCTTTTTAACTCTTTGACTGCCAAAGCATTTTCAGAAAAGAGAACATGTGGGTGCCAGCTGATTTAAGCATTTTGACTGATCTTTCAAGGTCCACAGAAAATTTTGTGTTTGGACTATGGAAACACAGATACTACCAAATGAAAGATTGAACTCTCATCTTTCATCAGAAATAAAAGTTTGTTTCTACCTTATTCCGTTTTTCAGTAATCAACAATAGAAAATAGGTTAGTTTCACCCAAATGCTCTGTTTTGGACCCAAATGCTCTGTTTTGGACCAAAATACAGAGAAATCAAGCTTTTTGTGAAACGATATTATTTCATGCACTCTAGTGAATTTGGCACCTTTTTTTTCCATGAATGATGCCACAAACACCTAAACAGTGCTTTACTTCTGTAAGACACTACCACCAACAATGAAAAAGTCTAGCTCCGCCTCACGTCTTCTACTGACTCCTACCCGATCTTGTCCAAAGAGAGTCATCGCTGCCATCTATTGCCCAAAAATAGTCATTATACTAACTCGATCTGCTTGATACTTTCAGCACAACTGGCCAAGGCTTTCCTCCGTTTCCAAAAAAAAAAACATAGTGGACGTCTTTTAACGTCTTTGGCGGCACTCATTTGGATTTTACTAAACATTATTAAACGTTTTTGGCGGTCAAAGAGTTAATGGAACAAAAACAAAGCAGGGACCTAGGCAGGTAAAAACAAAAACAAGGTTAAAAAAAAATCCAGCATGGCAAGACGTGGGGTAACTACAAGGGTTGACATTGATGGACAGCGACAGCAACAACAACATAACCAACAATGGACCAACAAGAACTGAACAAAAGACAGGAGACTCAGCGCCCGTCCAAATGGAAGCAAAGCCGGCTTCGTTCCTCAAACAAATCTCGTACACAGAAGCATTTCAAGACTTGCGTGTGTCCAAGGACACACGCAAGTCTACTGAGGACGTTTAACGGCTGTTTAACGGCTGTAATGTATATGCCAAGTCTGGAGTGGCTCTGCTAGAATATCTCTGTGCAGACTTTTAATGTTATCCTGATTGTGTCGGTTATCTCAGGTTTCCTCTCACATTCGAAAAAACATGCAGCAATTCTTAGGTTAATTGAGGGACTTAAAATGAGCGGAAAGAGTGAATGTGAGTGTGAAAGGTTGTCTATATGTGCCCTGCGATTGACTGGGGATAAATCCAGGGTATAGTCCTCTGGCCCTAAGGCTCCTGTTATACGCGGCCCTAATGAGAGCGACACATAAAAAAAAAAATGGATTATTTACTGCATAATCAATCCCTGACATGATTGAAGCCAACAGTATTTTTGCCGTCAATCTGTTGACTAAACAACGGACGTACATAATACATGCTACAATGTCAGTCTGAGAAACACATGTCACTGGTGGTTGGGGTAACTCCTTGCTACTAAGATTGAGTCACTGTGGATATAGGTCTCAAAGTCACAGTGTAGTTAAACAGCACTTGGCAACTTCACACTACATAGCTTTGTGTTGGTAAAAGAGTGTGTGTGAAATGGCCTACATTCCCTCTTGCTCTCAAACATCCTTCTCACATCAAAAACTGTGGACTGCAAGCACAAGTCATGACACTTCAATGATTTGTATATGACTTAATGGTTGCATTTTGAACACAAAACGTAATCTTTTCTAACGAGCACATGACGGGAAAAAACGTTTCTTGTGCGATCAGAAGTTCTGCTGAACAAAAAAATGACATTGTTACATCAAGTTGTTCACTTAGCTGTCAGCAGCTTTAATCAATCTTTGTTGCATTTCCCTGATACAATTACTTCATCATGTCACTGAAAGTGACATTGGACTGAAATTGTGTCTCCGTCAGCATTTTCCTTCCTTGTCATGACCACTGAATGCTAATCATAGCATGTTTGACATCAAGTGCTCGCTTTGTTCACCGTCAGTCATTTTACACATTGGGCTCTAATTTCTTAGACAGGCACATGCACTTGGTGTAAAAACGGGCATATCTTTATGTTGGTGCCGGGGCAAGTCATGTTTGGGACTGGGCGCGCCGACGGACACAGCAGGTGCATCTTCATTTTCGTGCCGGGGAAGTCTAGATTAGCATGTTTGTGAATTTGGCAATCACGTTACACTTTGCTGGTTGTTCCAGTGGACCACCCTTATGCCCAATTCTACCTGTGCAAAGTCTAGGAAAATACCAAAAGAAAGAAAACTTCACCCATGTGTAAGTTAAACTGCGCTTTGTGCTAGACTTGCGATATAAATAAGGTCCTAAGTCTTGAAAGCTTGTGGCATTACATTTCCATTGTATGAGTAGACCACACACATATGTAAATGTCTCCACCTTGTAATTAAAATCACATCAGTGGTACAATCCATATGTGATTCATTGTGTGACCTCATCCCTCTACAATCTACTAATTGCTAAATTTAACATACACGACACATAGGAGTTGAATAACAAAGCCAGTGGGATCTTATTAGCTGTTGTCAAATTGATTGCACAACATAATTATTGCACATTTCATCACAAAAATGTACTTCTCTTTACCTACACATCATCATCACTTCTTACTACCAGTTATAACGGGCCTAATTTGGGCTGCCAAGGGTGCCATGTTTGTGTAATTACACAGCGCTCCAGTATAAAGAAGGCGAGGGCAGGCAAGTGTGTCAGTGCTTCTACAAGACTGTCACTGCGCATAAACAGCTGCTCAAGCCAGAGCCCGTGTGGGAAATCTGGCATCATTAAGCAGCTGGGCAGCATCCATCTGGGACGTGGGGACAGGTGGAGCAACTATAATAAAAGAAGACATCTCCAACCAGAGACACAATCTAGTACAGTATGCGTGTAATCAGACGGCAGAATCAATTTACATTCAGGAACCTTTGGAATAAGCACACTTCTTCCTTCTCACATCTCATTGTGTATCTCATTTCTGTGAAAGAATGAACTAATAGTTGAGTGTGTGTCTCCAGAGGAGTCACTGTAACCCAGAAACACACTGCCCTGACACACTGGACTCAATCTAGTCCACTGAGCTCTGAACAAATCTCCAGCATACCCACCAGAGGGATGAACCCCAGTCGTCCCCACAGTGAAGCCTACCTGGAACAGTGATGATAGAAATAATGATGTTATATTTAGTGACTATTCATCCATGGTGGTCTGCCAGTTTGGACAGGTCAAAAAGTCTCAAAAGGAATTCTTGAGTGCATTGCACTTGCCGATAGCTTGTGTTGCCAAAAGTTGGGAACTGATGCCATTGACAGCTTGCTCACGGCAGGGTCACAAAAATAGTAGAGATGCAGTAAATAATATGAGATGAAGGCGAGTTGTGTCTCTTTTTCTCTCCACAACAAAACTGACAGTTTTCACATCAGGCAGTCAAGCCACTCCCTTTCAACCCTTTCAGGTCTGTCAGACACTTTCTAAAAACTCCCTCCTCTCTGTTAAACATACATTTGCCTGGTGAATATTTCTCCCTTGTGGACTTACTATGACACATATTACCCACATAATGAAATATTGCGTAGCATGATTTTTTTTTTCATCCAAATATACGACAGGGCATACTTTATCCAGAAATATCCATCTTGTAAAGAAAATTAGTGTTGCTCAACATCTTGGTAATAACCCACAGATGCATTTGTTACTATGAAAATCAAGGCCCTGAACCCATTACTTGTGTCCTAATTGAGTGTGGAGAATGGAAGGTTGTATAACAGCAGCAAGCCTGTGCTGAAAAGACACCAGGCACCATCACTGCTATCACCTTCTGACTGCATTGCATCATAGTCAAAATAGAATGATTTTACCTTTTCTCATTGATCTTTTCTCATTATACCGTCTATTGGAGTATAACCCCAATTAAAAAAATGTTCAACACAAGTTGTTTTATATTTAAATTAATACTTTAATGTTTTTAGGAACTACATCGATGTGTTTTCTATGTGTGCACAACACCATTAGCTTGAATCTGTGGAGGCAATTCGTGATTCATGTAACCACTTCAAGCCAAATTTGAGTCTCGCAATCCACCACCTGCTGATTTATACGAATAATTTAAGCATTGATGTTTGCCAGGCTGCAGTAACCCTTGACTGATTAGTTAAGTAAATGCCATCAGCAATGGATTACGGTCGCTGACGGCACAATCTCTGTGTCACTTAATGCACAACATGTTAATCAGCTCTACTCCATTTTATTAATTTTCTCAATCTCATCCTTAGATGAGATCCATTTTTCTTCTGCAAAATCAACACTGTAGTTGAACTTGTCACAAAACTTGAGGCATTGTTGCAGGGTATCCGTAAAGTCACGATAAACGTTTTCAATTCGTAGCAGGCTATAGCCTTTAATAAGGAAAGATCAGTTTACGAGAGCTTTGCTCTCCAGTTTTTGAAAGCATATCATTTCCTAGCCCATTACTCGCCAAATGGCAATGGAACAGGGTTGCAAAAATGACTAACTTGAGATAAATTTGTCTGTTCCCTACTGCAGTTAACCTCCAGTTTAAGATGCTTTATAGCCGTCTGCTACTGCTACAATACATCAATAGCAAGTATCGTTAAACAGGATCACAAGCAGCAGAATACCTACTACTACCACCATTGACAAAAACACCTTACAAACTCCTACATCAGGCATTAGCACAAAGCCAGGGAAGGTCTATCCCAACCCATCATTTCTCATTTCCCAGGGCTGAGCTTTAGCGTTCACCAGCTCGCCAATGGCGACTATAAACCACGTCGGGCGAACGCAATTTACGGTACCATTCGCCCGGATGGCGACCTACAAATGATTGCGATTGGAGATGGCACACAGACTCGTGACACCACGCGCTATGAAACCACGTTCATTTGTTGACTGACTCGAAAGAAGTCGGCACCGTTAGCACGCACTGCTCAAACACCATGATTTTGCGACGAGTATCACGAGACCTCTTCCATGCGTTCCCATTCAAGTGTGCTATTAGCTTGCGTGCACTGTGGCCGTTAGCATAGCATGTAACTGCGTTGCCCCATTATGGCAGATAAAAGTCTTTGATCAACGCAAATATACCTAAATTAGGAGGTGGTCGCTGTCTGTGCTTGTAGCGGACATTGGGTTTGATTATATGTGCAGTATCCTCAGCAATCAGTCTTCCATTTATATTTAATCAATCAGTACACATAACACACGTGTGACCGACAAATAGTATACATAAAAAAAAAAACATAAACAAAAAAACATTAAACTGACCAAATTTTGATATGCGAGTCATCAGTTCAAGTCAATTTCTCGGGCCACCACCCGAAAAGTCTTAATGCAGAACCCTGCATTATGTTCAGTTTTGTGATAATACAATTTGAAAAAAATTGGTTCAGAAAATGGATGGATGGATATACTGTATATCTATACATTTTCATATAGGAATGCAACTTACAGTTGTTTGCATAATTACAAACACCCCGCCCACTGTACATGAGGATGCAAACATGCACACGCAAACATACACAGGATAAAAGTAAAGCATCAATGACAAAAGAAGCTGAGGCTGGGTACAGAACATCTCATGAGGAAACCCCATCGCGGGCCACCAAAGGGCTGCTCTATGGAGTAATTTGCCCAAATATATCTTTAAATTAATCTTTTTATTTGAACATTTAGGACTCAAACATATTTTAATTAGCATATTAACACCTTAGCTGTTCATCATCGGTACTCCTGCTAGCCTCTGGCCAATAGTTTTCAGACTGGATTCGGGTTCGAATTTCCCACCCTCTGTCTACGTCATGAGGGCATTGTGAAGGTTTCCATGTGGCAGTAGCGATTCAAAATTAAATTTCCTGCATTGAGTAGTTTTAAACAATAATTTTAAAAAAATTACCAAATATGACGCAACACTTGATAGACTAAAATATAATGGTTAAAAGCTCAATTAAAAAGGTACGAACCACAATGCCCTTGCTCTTTGTATTTGTGTGAATATCTACTAGGCCTACCTAAAATAACAATGTTTATTTTTTTAATCTTAGCCATGCTTTCATTGAATAGGAGTTCTACAAGGCTGTAGCCTCTCAAGCTTAACATCAACTGACATAGTTTTTGCTTCCAAGAGCTCATTTGGCACCATGGAACATGCCTCTCCCCGTGGAGGCATGTCCCAAGGGCACCTGACTGAGTGTGTGTATGAATAGAGAGTGTGTTTCTCTTCCTTTGAGACAGACTGCAAGTTAATTAGAATGTAGAAAGAGCAATACATCAGCCAATAGGAGAGACTGTGATGAAGTGCTAGATATTGTATCTATAGGTAGACATACAAGTAACAGGCATGAAATAATCTCAATAATAATTTAGTCCAGAACACGTCAGCAGAGTGAATGTTAAATGGACCATGGTTTATATATTTTTTGACCATCTAATTGAAACTCAAGTGGAGTTTTTCTTCATTGATGAAATCGTTAAATCAATCACTTAGGGCTAAATGAGAAACCGTGCTTGGTAATCTGTGGAGCCATACATCTATTGTGGGTTGCTCTAAAATGTTATTAGCAAAGCAATAATGTACTTCATGTGGGCATCAAAGGCTTAGTGCTTCATGAAATACAACAATCACGTACAAAGTGAACCACACCAGCAAGGCAAATCTGTCTTTTTCTGATCGACTACACAGAAACTCTATGGCTTTGATTTGATTATGTTTGTTTTAAAGTAGATTTTACTCCCAATGCCCACATAAGTTTACCAATTTAGGGTGAAAGGTGGGGAACAACCTGGCCTGATCACCAGACAATCAAATGAGCCACAAGGTTGAACAACATTTTGCACTCAGCTTTGTACTATAGACGGCGCAAAAATAAATGCATTACAATTTTCAAAAAGATGGTCCCGACAAACAATTAATAAATTCAAAAACGACTGATCTCACAGCCATACTGGTAAGAGAAAGATAGATCTAAAATGAACATGGTGAATGCTTTGTTAATTTCAGTGGATAAAAAACGTCTACTCAGCCCTGTATGTATGTATGTTAGGTGCTATGCACAAATCGGTGCTCACTCGAATTGAGATGCAATTTAGCTGTTAAAAACGAATGCTCGATCAGAATTTTGTTGTCAAATTGCTGTTGTCCACCACTTGTTTTTGTTCCACAGTAAGCTGGTAATCATTGGATACAATTTATGCTCTTTTTGTACTGTCTATCACTAAGATCAACAACAGGAAAGTTTGCAGCCTAAATCAGAGGAAAAAAACATGACAAATAACATCAAATATTTTAAAACTGCAAAGGGGAGACAGCAAAGGATTTTTACTTTCATTTTTTGGGGGGATGAGAAGCAGTGCTTTGAATAATTAATAGAACACCCATATCTTGAGATATGGTACATTAGATTTGAAATGTTTTAATCTGAATGGACAAACAACCTTGTACCGCTTTGTACGTTTCCTTGCAATCAACTAAAAACACACACAGTTTCAAAGCGAAAAACAAAACGTATTACCCTTGTTACTCCATACAGACCTGGAGCCATTTGGAATAGACACATAATTACATTTATCAGAATGCAGATTGGGATTGTTTATGGCTGTGGGCTGTAGACATCTAAGAGAGGAATGTGAGTAGCCTTGAACATGATCAAGTTTATATTACATATTTATTTGTTTTCTCAGAAAATATGTCTGCTCATCACTGCTTCACTATTTCTTGTGCCTTTCATTTTGAATATAATATAAAAAAAAACGATTTTTTTTTTTTTTAACAATTCTGACTAAATGTTGTTTTTGTGATGTCAATAAAGGTTGATCTGAACTATATTCAATTTGGTGCAATTGTGAACT
Organism: Leptonotus elevatus; assembly: GCF_054856555.1. Classification (NCBI taxonomy): domain Eukaryota; kingdom Metazoa; phylum Chordata; class Actinopteri; order Syngnathiformes; family Syngnathidae; genus Leptonotus; species Leptonotus elevatus. Next base: position 7,876,228 of record NC_141245.1, read on the forward strand.
TCCAAAGTCATTTTACATTTCTTTCTTGTTTCTGTCACCCTTCTCATTTTTAGTTCGTGCCCAAAACAAACTGGAATGTATTCATTATAAGATGCCATCTACTATGGAGGTGAAGGTGCCACACGGAATCCTATCCCAAAAAATAGAAAGGGAAGTAATGTTTGAGTTTGCTGTGCTCTTGAGAGAAAATAGCTGCACTCATTACATTGTCAATTCATGCTGAGTTAAATCTACAATGACCATCGTTCACGAGTGAATTATTTGTTTCCTAAAATGCTGCGTGCAAGCATGTATGCATTATTCATGACATTTGACAGTATCTACAAAACAATCACATTTTACAATGATTTTCATAAAACCAGGCTGCGCTGAGTGCAGGAAAGAATAAGAAAAGATAAACATTTTGAATATCTTATGAGTAAAAAAGGCATATCAATAATTCCAAGACAGGTCAATAATGAAAAACGAAAAACAAGACCCATGTGATAACTGACCAATAATATAGATTGTTTTTAAATAACGCCAGCAAAATAGTATAGTGTAATAATAATAATAATAATAATAATAATAAATATAATAAATTAATTAATTAATACATAAATTAATTAATTAATTAATACTTTGAATACACATTTTTAAGATCCCAAATACTGGGCGCTAAATTGTGTGGGCCCTTCTACCAGTTTGTGTGCACTTTTGGCAACAAGCGTAAAAGTGGTGATCACCTGCCTCACCAAATTCAAATGAGAGTTTTGAGCTTTAGGTAGCTCCAAAGTCAGGGGTGTGCGGAGGGTTGTGGATCCAAATGCAGAAAGCAGTCCAGGAAGACAGGTGAGCTCAGAAAAATGTTTAATAAACAAAACATAAGAAGAAAACTAGGCTCTTGAAACTATCAAAAACAAAACAGTTTCAAAGAAACAAACACTCACTTCCATAGACAGGACTAGAGGACAACTAACCAGTATGATGAGTGAAAGCAAACAAAATGATGCAACAAGAAGTGAACAGAAATCAGGAACTAAATGCAAGCAAAACAACGCGACCATGAGAAACAGCTGGACACGACACAAGTGGCTGAGGGATCTGATTGGTAGACACAGGGCCTGACAAACAGGTGGACACAAAACCATAACGAGAAAGACATGAACCACAAGAAAATACATAACATGGAGCAAAACCAAATATGAAACCAAACAAATACGGATCATGACAGTACCCCTTCCCTAAGGGGTGGATCCCAGACACCCCTAAACAAACACAAACAGACAAAAAGGGGCAGGGAGAAGGGGGCCAGGAGGCAGAAGCACAGTTTGCCAACCAGGTATAGTCAGGTGGACGTCCCGGACACTAGACGAGAAGCGCTTGGCGAGGCCAGTCAGGAGGGTGTCCAGGACACCAGACGAAAGGCAACCGTAGCAGGGCTTGTGCCGCCAAAACAGGAACAAACGGAGAGGGTAGCCGCAGCAGGGCTTGCACTGCCGAATCAGGTTTAGGAGGCGGCCACTAGTGATGGGAAAATGAAGCTTCATGAAGCACTTGCAATACTTTTTGACTCCTCAAGATGGCACTCATGATTCAAAGATGCAATGCAAATGCAATCCATTTTCATTGCACTTGCCTTTATCTTTAAACCAAGAGGACCATCTAGAGGAGTCAAAAAGTATCGCAAATGCTTCATGAAGCTTCATTTTGCCACCACTAGCGGCCACAGCATGGCTTGCGCTGCCGGGGAAGGACCAGGAGGTGGCTGCAGCAGGGCTTGCGCCGCCAGAGCAGGATCAGGAGGCAGCCACAGCAGGCCTTGCGCCGCCCGGGCAGGATCAGGAGGCGGCTGTAGCAGGGCTTGCGCCGCCGGAGCAGGAAGAAACGGTGGCCGCAGGGGTTGTGCCGCCGTAACAAGAACAAGAGGCGGCTGCAGGGCGTGCACAGCCGGACTAAGAGGCAGAGGCCACAAACAGGTGGACACAAAACCATAACGAGAAAGACATGAACCACAAGGAAAGACATAACATGAAGCAAAACCAAATACGAAACCAAACAAATACGGATCATGACACTTCAATGTGCTAACTTATTTCACAGAACATTTTGGAGTCCCACAAGCACAAAAAGAAGGTTCAGGTGATGGAAACTGTAGTACTAGTGGAAGATGCAAACAAACATCACTGAGTTACAGAAAATAAATTGATCACTGAAAATTGTGTGGGGAACCATCAATTAATTGATTAAAAGCCTAACTGAACTCGCCCAAGTGTGTGGCAATTGACTACACAGGTATCTGCCCATCCTGTGTAACATTACTTTTAAAACCCAGGACATCGCACTGGAAAAACTGCTCTGCAACAATTGTCACAGTGCGCTCAAATGACCCAGACACACAAATGTGTGGCGTTGCAAGGAGTTTTGTCAAAGGCGATACGGCATGACTCCTTCTTGTTACTGGTTTCAAACCAACCATTAGATCATTCAGAAACTTCAAATTTGAGTTGACTGCTTTTTGCTGGCATTTGAAAAATGTTTACACGAGGGAGAAAAGAAATCTCCCTGCCACATCTCATTTCGCCTGCACTATGCTGGTGCCGATTTGCATGCTGATTTGCACTTTCCTTTCAGATGTACTATCTGAAGATACATAATCAGCCAGCGCAGTTCATCTCAGGTTGAATAAAGCACATTATGCTAAATTGATCAATTTGCCTATAGTGCTCCCACAATGCAAAAAATAAAATGTGTGGCAATTTACCACATTTAGCAGACGCAATCCTGCTTGCGCCAGGTTGGTAGATCACCTTCTACATCTGTTTATGTAAGCAATTAAGTTTGCACCCTTTTTTGCACGCACAGACTTTTGGCAAATAAGGCACTAAGAATTCCTCCACTATGCTGCGAGCACAGGGCACTGTTAGAAAGTGCTCATCTGTCAAAGCCTCCCGCCGACAAACTGAGAGGCTTTGTTGCTCATAAAACTGCTCTTGCCGAGTGTCCTCGGCTTGTCAACAAGTTGCATGGCCTGCATACATATCTGACAGTCCTACAAAGAGACCACAAACTGACAGATTCAACACATCACATCTAGTCATTGCATTGCGGAGACACACTTGCTGCTGTTCAATTTCACTCTAAACTAAGTACTGTATTATATTCAAAATTTGAGGGTCATCTTACACGTAGTTTGACATCTCCCTTACGATACATACTAATTGGTATGTATCGTGTTGTATGCTTTACACCTGACCAGGCACATGCAGGGAAAGGGGATGTCTGAATGATGTAACCATATAGAGTCCCAACAATCATGGGTAAGTTACCATTTACCTAACAAAGAACAGCTATTTGTTTTTGCCTTTTGTGGGATTTCAACACTGGCTGTCCCAAAAGTTTTAGTTTTTCTTTAAACTGAGTTAACGACACTTTGAATTAGCCCCACCAAAACTAAGTATGCACTACTTGGAAAAAAGTTGGTGCATTATCATGTAAGTCATACAGTCATAGTCTTTTCCTACTCCAGTCAATTTCCTCTGCACACACGTTTTGGTGGTGTTAGTGGCATTGTTTACCAAGCCATTGGGTTCACACCCAAATATGTTTTACAAGGAAGACCACCCCACCCCAGTCATTCCTTGGGAGGTCGTTTGTGAGTCATGTCTACTCTTTCTTAATCCTTTTTCAATAGAGATCCTAACGTTGACGTCACGTGTCCCAAAATGGCCACGCAACCATATTGGCATGATAGAAAACGCATCTGCCACTTTGAGTAAACGGCAAACTTGAACAATGATTGGCAGCTGTTGTGGACCAGCTGCCACGACGAGAAGAGGTAGAAAAAGGATCGAGCATTCTCCAGGCTACCAAAAGAGGAACCAATGCTAGCCAATTAGGGCTGGGCGATAAATCGATTTTTTGAATTAGAGTGTTTTGTTGTGGACGATTAAAAAAATTATAACATCAAGTTTTTTTTTCTCCCTTTCGTTGTATGTATAACAGAAGGGCACATTTGAACAACGCTCACACATGGTTTTGAACAAGTACTGCTCGCCTCGGGCACATTAATTTAATAAAAATAATAAAAAAGACGTATTAAAAGTATCAATACATGGTTTTATGAATCGATATTGGGCTATGAAAAGCAATATCGATTCGATATATCAATATTTTAAACCCAGTCCTATAAATAGCACTGCCAAGACATGTGTGAAACTGCCAACTTCAATTGCATTTTGTCCACCTCGCGCATGTATATCATGTCCTTTTCATCAAAGTGACTGTCAATGCTCTTGGGCGGAAAGATTACGCGTAAAGGCTAGTTTTCGAACTCGACGCCATCGTAGCCCATTAACGCTACGCCAATAATTTCCTCCCGCAGGGGGGCGTGTTCAGAGAAAGTCACGTCACTTGAGGATCTCTTTTCGAGATTAATGATTTCTAATGTACCACTAGTCTACTCACAGAAATCCTAAAGCCTGTATCTCACTGAGTGGTGAAGGCTGAACATGTTCAAAAGTGTGATCATTAAAAAAAATTGCGGACATCTGGCAAACGTCTTTGTGACTGTTTTCAACCTTGAATGAATCCTGATGAAAAAAAACAACATTCACCATGTTCGCAGGCACGCTTTGCCACTCAGTCAGCTCCTCCTTTAATGCCCCCATCAAGCATTTTTGCTGAGGTTCATAAAGAAGTGTTTTCTAAATATAATTGTATTCAACCTGCTAATAACAATAACAAACCAAGAACAAAGTTTATATCAAAATGTTATTGGCAGGAAATGGTTTATTGGTCTAAAATCTATTCACTTTAATTCCATCAGTGATTTGAGAATGACATACTAGTGCAAACTTATGGAAGAACTTTCAAAATAATTGTAAAGGTTTCCTATCATACTATCTCAAGGGTAAACTGCTTTGTTTCTACTATAACACACTGGCGCCTCCTCCAATCCCCGTCTCTACAGATGCAACCGTGATGGATATCTTACCGTGACAGCCTGAAGTATGCGTCTGAATCTTCACAGCCGAAACCTTTTAACTTTATTAAAGCCGTCACACTACCATTATTCATGCAACACAGGTTTAACCATGGAGTGAAAGAATAGCAGGCTGCCGCTATTGCTGATGTTAAATATCATGCCATTGAGCTTGGAGCCTGCGGTATAATAACTACAATTTAGAATCATAATTCAGTTCAATTAATTTATTTGTTGTCATTGTTGCAACCATAACCAGGCAGGCAACTTGAAATAAACACATTCATTACTGTATTTCAATGATTCAGTTTGCGGGGCATCTGAACTGAACAGTCATCTGGTTGACGGAAAAATGACGGACTACACGCTGACGGATGTGGGTTTTCGTTCACAGCGTAATAGTCACGTTAAAATAAGGTCAATTCACCAATGTCAGTTTTGTTTACGATTAATGAATGACAGACTGACAGAATAACCACCTCCGTTAGTCGGTCGTAAAATAGTTGTGATGAAGTGATGACGGAGGCCTGGTTAAAATAAAATGACAGACCGATGATTACAGTTCGGTTCGGCTTGTAAAAATGACTGACTGACGATGACGGAAGGGTGACTACAGCGCTGACAAATGACGGACCAGCAAAATATTGTAAATTGCTCACCTGTGGAAACAAACCATTATGTTTGCTACACAAGGTTGTAACGAGTTAGATGGACGATACTGTTTTTTTTCTTATCATTATAGTAAGTAAAACATAGCATGGTTGAGTGAGGACTACATTGAATACACGTGGCTTACCAGACCCCAGCATATTTATTATGTATACACTAATAACCAAAGTAAAACCCAAATATTGCATAATATAAAGTGGATTAAAGTATGAAATCCCTTCTGCACATACAAATAGGTATATTTAAAGTAACTAAAGTTTAAGTCCCACACACCCACAAACTGCTGACCAGCATACTGTATTTGCTCATTTCCATTCGTGAGAAACCTCCTGGTACCAGCACTGTTTATTTTTGACACCATTTACACACACTTGGACAAAACTGGAGCCATGGGAGATGCATTTGAGAGTCAGTGAAGGGGCTCCACACAGAAGCAGCATTTAGAATTGAACTTGATGGAGCTTGAGAAGCAATTTCCTGCCACAAGTACGAATTTCCATATTTTGTATATGTATTCAACCTGGCAGCTTATAGTCACCAAGCCAAGGGCTCACAGACTTTACTGCAACCCTACTTACTCAAAGTTTCAACAAAAAGGGTCAAAGGTTTCACACATTTTTCTGCCATATTTGTCCCAGACGCACAGGACACACAGCTTGCTAAAACTTGACAGTGAAGCTGTGACAATTAATGATTCAGCCGTAAGTTTGTGGGAAAAACCTCTAAAAGAAAGTAAATTGAGAAGCCTAATCAGATGCTCTCAGGGTTTTGGGAGCACGGATACAATACTACTCCTTAGATTTCTCTCTGAGAAATGTTAAGTATATTTTATATAACTTATTCATTGATGCAAACCTTATTCTCCATCTATCTAGGGGAATATACATACAATGCACTGTTGCATTTTAGGTGCAGAATTTTTAAACTGACAAAACAGAAAAGAAGAAATCTCAGTAGCTCTCCTGATGTATTCTGAAGGGGTCTCTGCAGACTTATTACCATGTTCACGTCAACACCGCCTGTCAGTCCAAGTACTTCCACCAGACTGAGACAACTGGCCACGCTGGCCATGCAATTTTCATATTCATGTTTCATACACATACATTATTTTATGCATTAGTTCTGCTGCTGTAACAAATTGAATGGTTGTCTTCACCAACAATAATTAAAAAAAAAAAGGCTCAGCAGGGTGCAAACAGAACTCTGAATGATGACATGCTGGAGACATTTTTGCCTCTGTACCATATGCAAGGGGACAACAGAGCCCCCCACACAAGCCTTTTTAGTATTCTGAAACCAGACACTAAATAAGCAAATATGGCTGCCACTGTAAGGGATGAAAAATAATCATCTAACAAAGGGTGAAGCCCAACACTGCAGTACAGATATGATTCTCCTCAGACTGATCCCTACATTATTCATTGTTGAACAAATTGTGTTTTACCTGTGTGTTAGGATCCATTTGCAATGTAGGAAATTGGAAGCAAAGAAAGAGAGAGAAAAAACAAGAAAAAGTCATGTTAGCATTTTAACACATACATGTATTTCATGTTCAAAGAAAATCAACTAATTTCATTAAATTCATTTCAGACTATGAACTATTAATTCATACCCAGCCTTCAGTACAAACAGTAACGTGTAACAGGGTTGTTCCTTGTCAAATCACCCCTCAAAATATACATCTGAAAATTTTAAACAAGCAAATTCTGGTTTTAATGAAACTTGGTGTACTTGTTGATAGTGAAGTCACAACACTTAATCTCAAATTTATGTTCAATTGGAGCGAGGGTTTGGGAACTACAGCCCATCGAATTCTGGAAAAGGAGTGTGGCCACCTGCCTTTGAACCCTTATATCTAAGGCACTACACGGTCAATCTTCACAAAACAGGCATTGTTGGAAAGGGAACTCAACAAGGATTCCAAATCTGCAATCATGTGACTCCTCATTTGGTGTTATAATGATAATAATAATATTATTATTATTATAAAACAGCTCTGAAAGTTTGATGTTTTAGAGAACATGTTAGAGATTACATTTCCTGAATTGTGATTTGGCATGGAATGACACAACATTGCGTGGCATGTACTAACGTACATATGCACAGACATTTTACAGGCACAACACTCAAGCTGCAACGTGTCTAAGCATTCAAAGCTGTATTTTGATTCTGAACCAATAAAGGGAGCAAAAAATATACTCAAACTGGGACCTACTACTTAGGATCACAAAATGGATGCTATTTTTTGTCAACGTGTTAATTTCATGACTGACGCAAAGGCCGCACCTTCTAAATAAAAACAATAAATAAGGCGAGTTTGAAACGATAAGAAAATTTACCACTTTAATCACTGAGCTCACCCTTCTGTGCATAGGAGAAGCAGAAGAGAGTTATCTTGCAATGAGACATCGATGGCTCGATTCAGACAGGTTAATCATTCCACATTTTCACCCTCCTACTCACATCACTCTCATGAACAGGCTGCTGAGGCTATACAAACTTTGCTTCACTTTGAATATATGACTGAATAAGCATGTTATGTTTTGACTACAACAAATAAGTACAGGACCTGTTTTTCAAGAAGATGATGATCTTATTCTGTCATCCATCACTCCAAGGATACACAAACTTTGTTGTGAGAGTCGAGCTAATCCTTCTCAATTGTAATAATCTACGTGATTGATGGTGTCAAGCTTTAGCGTCGTACTCAAGAAAACCTGAGGCTGCTAATGCTGCCTAGGTGGCTTCAACAAATCATTCAGTTAAGGTGGTGAGTTTTTTGACACATATTTGAGTTTTGCATTTTTTATTATAATTAAAATGTTGTTGTTTTTACAGCATTTCACAAACGCGCTTTCCCACTTTTTTATCGTCATCACACACAAAGTATTGAAATTCTCTTCTACTAATGCAAATATATATATATATATATATACACTCTTTTATAATAATAAAACAGTATTGAACAGTAATTGCAGTATTTATTTATTTATTTACACAAAGGTTAAACTAAATACAATATTTTCTGTCTACACATCACCGGAATGGGCGGCATGGTGTCTGACTGGTTAGCACATCCGCCTCCCAGTCCAGAGGACGTGAGATCGAGTCCGGGCTTCGGCCTTCCTGGGTGGAGTTTGCATGTTCTCCCCATGCTTCCATGGGTTTTCTCCGGGTGTTCCGCCTTCCTCCCACATTCCAAAGACATGCAGGGCAGGTTAATTGAACACTCTAAATTGTCCATAGGTGTGATTGTGAGTGTGGATGGTTGTTTGTCTCTGCGATTGGCTGGCAACCAGTTCAGGGTGTACCCCGCCTACTGCCTGAAACCAGCTGGGATAGGCTCCAGCACCCCACACGACCCTTGTGAGGACTAGTGGTTAAGAAAATGGATGGATGGATGGATAGACATCACCAGAATTGAATATTTGAACCTCTGCGCTTCTATGGCCTGCTTGCAGTCTATGATGTGCACTCTGATCTCCAGCTTCCCAACAGGCAGAACCCAGCAGTTAGGGCTCAGGGAAACCACCTCATCCACCCACACAATCAGCCCCAGGCCCCCTTTAGGATGCCTCCTCTCTCTCTCTACACAAACAGCTGCACCTCAATGCATCACAGCCAGCTGTCAAGCTCATTTTGCTGATGACATCACAGTCATTGGTCTCAGCAAAGGAGCTACTTTTCTGCTTTTGACAGGAGGCGGAGTGGCTGCTACTCTGGTGCAGCCGGCAACAGCCTTAGGTGAAAGCACTCAATACTTTAGAGATGTTTGTGGACTTCTGGAGGCTTTTTTCACCATGCCATCACACTGTCCAACTGCCTTGCGTCAACTACTGAGAACTTCAAGCACCTGGAAAATACAATCTCGACCATGTGACTCCAACTTCAACTCCATTCTCAAGGAGGCCCAGTAGAGGTTGTACTACTTACTGTCCTACTGGACTTAACCCACCCTACAAACCACATTTTTCAACCCTTCCTGATCTGGTCAGCTTATTGAATACTTCACACAACGTTCTTTTTAAACAATGGGGTACCACAAGATATACATCACCACACTTAATTAGTCTAGCGAGGGTGACATGGTGGGTGACTGGTTAGCACGTCCGCCTCCCAGTGCAGAGGACGTGAGATCGAGTCCGGGCTTCGGCCTTCTTGGGTGAGGTTTGCATGTTCTCCCCGTACTTGCGTGGGTTTTCTCTGAGTACTCTGGTTTCCTCCGACATTCCAAAGGCATGCATGTCAGGTTAATTGAACTCTCCAAGTTGTCCATAGGTGTGATTGTGAGTGTGGATGGTTGTTCGTCTCTGTGTGCCCTGCGATTGGCTGGCAACCAGTTCAGGGTGTACCCTGCCTACTGCCTGAAGCCAGCTGGGATAGGCTCCAGCGACTTTTGTGAGGACTAGCAGTTAAGAAAATGGATGGATAGATGGATAGTCTAGCGAGGGGGTCAAACTCGGTCGGCCAGTCATGCGAGATGCATGTAAGCAGTCTACTAGCGAGATGTCTACAGCGCTAAATCTACTAATTTTGTCCGAAAATAATATCCCTGCTGCCAAATTCACTGGTATAGACGTTGAAGAACATACTAATGTTCAATTGAAGAGTTGGCTTGAGTGTAGAGGGCTGAAAAGAGCCGAACTGATCCAGAGGTAACGGGTTTTTTTTCCGTTTCTCTCCCCCTCAAACATCGTCCTACGCCACTGACACTGACATTCTTCAATTTCAACAAGCTATCCTTCCTTTACCACCATATGCCTTCTCTGTCATATCTGGTTGTCTTACGTCTTTGATAGTTGTTGGAGGTAAATTTTTATTGCTTTGGTTGTGTGTGTAGCGATCGCAATTCTACTCAGAAATTCTTGGGTACAACCAACAAAACTCGCTATTCCTCAATTCTTTCAATTATTATATCCTTCCCGCTTATAAACCTGTTTCCTCAATTCAGAAAAGGCCCTACAGATATATTTTCATACATGTCACAGCTGCAGGAAAGGCAAAACAAATAAAAAAATCAGGCGGTAAGCAAGACAGGTCTGAACAACAGCAATGCCATTTTAGCATTTTTCCTTGGCATTCATTATTGTCGTCCGGCAGTCGAGGCAGTGCCAAACGCCCCAAAATAAAATAAAGACAATTGCTTATCTCTTCGGGACGGCGGTGTTATATGTATATGTATAACACATATTCACACTAGGCCAGGGGTACTCAAATACAAATCTAAAAGGTCACAAATATATATATATATAAATATATATATATACACAGTCAGTAGTCAGTTTCCTACTTGCTCCATAACTGTTTGTTTGTTGTTGGCTTGAGTATTTCCGGTGGGTAACAGTACAGGCAAGAAGCACAGAGTTACTTGTAAATAGTAATGTGAAAACGCCGCAGAAAAATCAATATATGCGTTTATAGGAGCAAAAATTTGGGTTATGAAAGGGGTAACACAGAATAAGAGCATATTCGGGTTATCGCGTGTGTTTACATGGCCTTACAATATTGCCAATATTTTGGTTTCAAAAGGGTTATTGCCTGCATGTAAACGTAGTCACTGAAATTAAAGCTAGCTTTTAGCTTGTTTGGTTGCTAATTATCACTATGGCTTTAGCCTAGCAGTTGCAATTTCAATGGAAGTCTACGAGTTTGAAGGACCTTGATTTGGGGGTGTGGTTTGGGTGTGGTTTGCTAAAGGTAAATTGTATGATTATATATATGCAAGGCTAATGTTATGATGAATAACCATCAAGAGGATTGATCACAGCAATTATGTGCCGAAGCAGGCAGTGCATTTTCTCTGTATACATTTGAATAACACATTTATGTTCCACATGCATGCACCAATTGCACTGGGCCATGGCCTGCCCTTAAGTATGTATCAGAGCATTCATGTGAGTGCTCAAGCACAAGGCAGTTTGCCAAGTGTAAATACAGCACATCAAATACTTGTTAAAGCATCTACTAATGTGTTAAAATTGAGCAAAGAACTACTGGAATGAAATGAGTCCAGGATTGTATTGGAGTGACTGAGTTTGCTTTACACGTTTGTGTAATTTCCTCTGCTCACAGATGTGATTTGTTCTGATGCTGCTATCAGTGAATCCTTAACAATTCTCTCAGTAAAGATCCGAAGCAATAAAAGAGTGTGGTGAGATGACATATGATTGACTCTCAGTGAAGCCACTGTCAGTTATTCAAAGCATGTATATTTAGCTTGTGCTCTCTCAGTTACAATTGTCCTTTTTTCAAAAATGTAAACTAGGGTATGCACTTTGTATGTCATTGCCTCCTAAACATAGAGCATGCAACAATTATTTATGACACTGGCTTCTAAAAAATATTTCCTTTAAAAAATGCACTTGTCATGGGTACATCACATTTCATTAGAATGACATAAAATGCCATTACTGAAGCAGAGAACATGCAAAAATCAATGACTGAATTACTATTTAAGACAAAAGGTAAAGCTCTTTGCAATACAGTACTTTGTGCTTTGGAGGGAAAATGGACAGCTATTATTCAATACCACGAATGTCTTACCGAAATAAAATAAAAAAAAACTCTAACTATTCACTTTCATTGTAAAATAAGTAAGTAACAATAGATTGAAAAGTACAACTATGATGAAGCTTCTTTAAGCACAACAACAAAAGTGGTCCATATTGTTGCAGGACCAGTGTGCATTGAAATCTGAAGAGTCATTCTTTATAATGAAATAAATACAGTGTGTTCAGATCTAAAAATCACACGAATAATGGAGACTCAAACCAGAAAATGGTCCAGAAGTCTGTACCAGTCTAACATTGCCTGCAAGCTGAATTCATCTTCTACCGAGCCCGCTGATTTTCACCGATCTAAACCACTGGTGTTTGGGGCCAATCACAAAGCAAGTGTTTGCGGGCGGATTATGCAGCTGTGATGAAAACAATAAGCACAGAGGCCGTGAGAAACAAGAAACCTACCATGGTGACACCAGTAGACATATGCATGGATGCTGCAATTAATTCTCTTCTCGCAGAATTAGCCACAGTTGCCCTTTTTGAATAAAGAACGGCAGGAGGCGCTTCGTGCATTTTTAGCTGGTAAACCACAACAACATTTTCATCCGTTACTGTGATTGGTCAGTTGCCCCATCGTCTAATAGGCTCGAAGTATTGTACTGAATGTCCCACCTTTCCCGAGCAGATCGCACTGGAGCAGGCCCAGATTGATATTGTGGAGCAGTGCTTTGAGTGTTTCACATCATCAATCTGGGTCTTGCCAGGTTAGGGCCAGTCAGTGCACTTAGTAAAAGGTCAAAAGGTGTCAAATCAGTTTCTAGTAATGACTATTATAATCTACAGCTCACCACACACAAAACATTTTAAAGTTCCTTCTCTTACACTGGTCAACACACATTTTACTGTCAAGAAAGTTTCAACGTTTTAGGGTACGTTGAAACCTCTGAATTAAAAAAAAAATAGCACGTGCATGTATATGTGAAGAGCATCACTTCACCATTGCTGCACATTCAATTAATGAGTTGGGTTTTGCAATCCGGAAAGCCTCTTTATTGAAGTTTTGTTTTATTCCACTCTCTTAAACACATACCCTTGGGCTGAGTTGGATTACATGCATTTAGACCTGATCCATAACCTTTTACACGTCAGTTCAACTAAGGGTCTGCATGTGTGTCCAATATGTTGGTAATTTTGTAAATCCATTTAAGCAGGGATTTTCTGTCTAGAATTTCCAGTTTTCCTCATGACTCCTCACTTGTAGGCTATTTACACAAACTTATATATATATATATATATATATATATATATATATATATATATATATATACATGCATTACATCGGCATCATTCAAGGCAAACTGCAGTGCTCACTCGTACTATCTAATATGTGGATTTGTTTCCCAACTATCATATGCCTAGGCAACAAAGAGTGTAGCATCCACAACAACATTCGACAATGTGCTTTCTTTCAGAGTACAGGCTCCTCATTGAGCCATCACCTTATCTTGGTGGAGGGATTTCTGTGTCCCAATGATCCTCAGAACTAAGTTATCTGGGGCTCCCTGGTATTGTCACTTAAGGCAAACAGGTCCGAGGTGAATGACCAGACAAAGCACAGCTCAGAAATTCCCTATGACAAGCAAGATGACCTTTCTTTACCTTGTCCAAACATAAATCATCGGGCCCGCCCCTGGAGCCAGGCCTGGAGGTGGAGCTCAATAGTATGCGACTGGTGACTGTGCCTGTATCCTTGGGGCCCTGCTGGGCACAGCCTGAAGAGGACACATGTGTCCTCTTTGTTATGGGCTCGGCACCAGTGAGAGGGCTCAAGGGGGTCAGTGCATTGTAGGCAGGGGAATCCGGGTCCAGAATATAAAAACCCTGCCACAAGTTGGCTTTAGCCACAGGTGCTTCTACTCAACTGGCAGTTAAACAAGTTCGTCTCCACCTGTTGATTAAAAGCACATGGGGCTTAAGACTAAATATTTCAGGGTTGTTACTTTCTGGACCTGGACTCCCTAACACTCATTTTATGTAGGTATGGGATCCACATATATGGTCCCTGTATGACCAGTGACAGAGTTTAGTCCGTATTGCCAGCAGTCAATCGGATTTGTTTCCAGTGAGGGTTGGATTACTCCAAGATTGTCCTTTGTAACCTTTATGGACAGAATTTCTAGGCGCAGCCAAGGCCTTCACGGGTCCGATTTGGTGGCCTCAGTGTCTGCTTTTTGCAGAAAATGTGGTTAGATTGGCTTCTTCAATCCATGGTTTTCAACTCTGACTCGAGCTGCAATGTGAAGAGTTTGGGAAGAGAATCAACACCTCTAAATCTCGGGCTAAGACATTCAGTCAGAAAAAGGTAGATGCCGTCTCCAGGTCGGGGATTAGATCCAGGTGGATGAGTTCAAGTATTTTTAGGTCAAAAGTCAGGGCAAGGGAATTGGAATGGGCGATCAACAGGTGGATAGGTGAAGCATATGAAGTGATGTTTTCTGTTTCAGACTGTTGTGGTGAGCTCTCACTTTATCGGCCGACCGACGTTGCCATCCTCGCCTTTGGTCGCAAGCAGTGGGTTGCGACCACAAGATCAAGGATACAAGCAGATTAAATGAATATCCTGTGCAGGTTGTTCAAGCTGAGTGAGAAGCTGCGTCCCCTGAGAGAGGCTTGGAGTAGAGCCACTGCTCCTTTGTATCAAGAGTCAGACGAGGTGGCTCAGGCATCTGGTTGGGATGCCTGCTGGATACGCCCCTGATCGGTGTTCTGGGCATTACTCACAAGGAGGATAATTCTTTGAAATGATAAAAAAATGCTGAGACCTCTGTTCACCAGAACAATGAAAACTCAAACCATACAGAATCTACCGTAGTACTATCTGTGAAATTGAATGCCAGCTTTGAAATATATCTGTAAACTGAATCTCACTGACCTTACTTTCTTCATGTGCTTCACTTTTCAGCAAAAAGCCCTCACATTTCACATGTGCCGTGTTGTCATTTTGAATTCCGATCACAGTCTCGTCTTTTATTTTACCTTTTGGGGACGATTATGACACTTTACTTCCAAGACAAATACAGTTGGCATCCTGGCTTCTCCTGCTGTGGCAAGCTGCTTCTTGTCATTCGCCATCGCTAGAGGCTTTTAATGTCAAGCAGCTGGTTCAATGATGGGGCTTCTTCTGACAGATGGGTTACTCCTGGCAATGTGTAGCTGTGTTGATGTGTAATCTTAAGGAGATGTTGCCTCTCCTCCTCCGCTTCCTTCTGTGTTTCATAACATACTGTGGCTCACATCTATAAGAGTAAATTCTCTTGACTCCTAACACCTGAACAACAGACCTGGATGCCATAGAGAATGACAGTAGTGTCTGTAGACATCATTTGGTCTTGTTTTTGCTCTGAGCAACAGACTGCAGCAACCCAAAATACAAACTTTATTCTTTTAAGCATCAGATTTCGCATCGTAATATTATTTCAAGATATATTAAATGTCTTTAAGTGATCAGATAGCAGGGGACTTTGAATGAGTAGACCACTAGATATTAAATCAACCAATATATTATTAATACATCCTCATCTCCTATTGCATGAACATAAAAATGGAAGTCATCGGGCTGCTGTAAATGACAGGAACAATAACTTGTTAGATGCCTCTCAGTTTGTGTGTTTATATTTCACACAATTTTTTTAAATTTGATCGACTCTCACTTCTTCTCAATCCATTGTTCATGACGGCTTCAACCTCCCACAGGTTCTGTCGCTTCCCCTGCGCATGAGGGAGCTAGAAGCTCTCATCGGGTGACACAGGAGTTGACTTATTTCCTCTCAAAATCAATGGCCACATTTAATCATCAAGCATGGAAGGCAATGGTTTTAACAGGGCTCCATGGGTCGATTGGTCACAATCAGACAGTAATGATAAATGACTTGTGTACTCACCATAGTTAAAAACATTTGAAGGGCAAACACACAGATGTAACATCTACAAGTCTTGATACAGACAATGATGGCAAAATGTCTCTTTAATCAACAAATACCACCGGACACCAAATTGTTCAATGTTTGAGTACAACAAGCTTAAGACAAGCTACATTCAAGATATGTTAACACCATTTGAAATTGAATTTAAGACAAACTTCACAATCTTCACAATGAGACATGTACACCTAAGTTTCTACAGTACATACATGGTATGCATTTTCTTAAGAGTCTTGACTAAAAAAGATATCACTGTTTTGTTGATTTCATTATCGTGCACGATGTCAACACGAGTCATTGACTATCGATATCGGCCCTGAAATTAAAAAAGAAAAAGAAAAAGAAAAAAAGCATATTGGTCTATCTCTAAAGTTGACCGCAATCATATTATTTTATAAGCTCAAAAATGATTACATGCAAAAATCTGGCAGTGCATTTGTGTTGCACTTGCCAATATCCCTTCAGAAAACAGGTGGATAGTTTAAAGTGGGTCACAACAAAAACTGTGAGTGTGGAATATTTGGCGAAGATGGCCAAATATAAACTGGTGGTAGGGTCATCATGGAAAGGGGACACCTTACCAAATGTTCCCAGGTCACTTTTGCACTCCATAAAAGGTTGATAGCACATATTTCAAAAGTTGACAGAAAAAATAAGGATACAATAAGTGTTAATTTTTTGGAAGAAGAGAGGACATCCTTCATTTGGCATGAGATATGAGAGAGTAAAGAGGACAGGATGATGGTAAGCACAGGATGTGTGCAGCAGAACAGGCAGTTCTGGTAACAGATGAAGGAACAGTCCTTGCTCGCTGAAGTTCTCTTTATATACATGCATGCAATTATTTACTAAAGGATATTTGGAGTTCAACTCAAATACTGGTGAAAATGGTGACTAAAATGTTACATAAAAAATGCTATAACAATACACGGAATGAGAAGGACCGTCTGTATTGACCGATTCGACGGGTCCCGGTGCCTCAGTCGGTGCTCAGTCTGGGTATTTTTTTAGGCTTCACGTCACTCGCCAAAAAGGTGGGCATTCTTCAACGACGGGCCGACAGAGAGACAGAAGTGACCATATATGGTTACAAAGATACTCTGAGAATAATATACCAGTAAACATTTTGAAAATGTTTAAATGCATAAGACTAAAGAGTATTTGCATAAAATGGCCTGCATTTATAATGAAGGGAATGAACATCGAATGAATCTTTCATGTTTCAGTTGGTCATCTACATTTACAGGAAAGCGCTTTTTGTCCATTTTGTACAGTTTCCAGCAGTGTGTCTCATTTTCTGTGGCCAGTAGTTCTGCAGCCTCCACCTACACAAAAACCTTTTGACCCACATCTTGCTTCAAAGCGGGTAGTGCCTGAACTGCAGCCACCTGCCCGCTCACCAGAACATTGCAGTCTTCTGCTTGCCCTTCACTCAGAGTTTTCTCTGGAGTTGTTTTGTCCCTGCTGGGCCTTCAGTTCTTGCTAACTTCACCCATATGTGGGTCCATCTGCACATCACACCACACACTAAAATACAATTTAGGACAAAGGTCTACAATTTTACAGCAAGATAGTTTTCTTAATATAATGAAACAAGTGGTTATTGTAGATTCAATATGACTTTTGAATTAATATATATTTCAAACCACATGCCCCCGCCAAAAAAAAAGAAGACTTATAGCCACCCTAAAATCTAAACCCTTGTCAGATATCTGTAGTACTTTATGAAAGTAGACTTATTATATATGTTTTGAATCAAAATACCCCATTCTCAAACTGTTGTTTTCACTTTGGAAAACAATGATCATCATTTCTGCCTACTTTCTGACATGTGATCCAAACTAGTAACGGAATCTTAATTTATGTTTGCGCATTTTCTGCACTGCTAGTTTAAAATAATGTCTTGCTTTTGAAATAAAGGGATGGTAATGAAAACTTTTGAAACTATTCATCAATTAATTGACAATCAACAGATTAATCGATTATTAAACTAATCGTTAGTTACAGCGCAAATTGATTTTTTATTGGATTCTAATGTGCCACTGAACATATCAAGGATTGGAGCAGTGGACAGGGCTTGAGGTGCAGAAACTGCAGAGTGGTAGCAAAAAAGGCGTGCTTCTTTCTGCACTATTGAACGACAATAGTGTTTCTCTCTCACCCAACCCACATGTAAAAAAAAGAAAAGAAAAAAAGCTATTGCTCCTGTGAGCGAAAACAAATTACCCAATGACAAGACATTAGTTCTCGGAGTTGGGCTGGCGCCATAGATATGAACAAGAGGTAGATATGAGGCGCCACTTGGTGCTGCCAAGCTACTGCACAGCACATTCCTTGTTTCTTAACTTCTCTTCTACTCTTCTTCCGACCAGAAACCTTTTCCAGATCATGTTTATTTTGTTAGATGTATTTAATTAGGTTATGTGTCTGTATTAAGTTATACAATATGAATAAATGGAAAGAATGCATCTCAAGATATTGTTATACTCTAGGCTACATTTATTCATAACCAGTGTTGGGGGTAACGCGTTTCAAAAGTAACACGTTACAGTAATGTATTATGTGTATTCAGTAACAACATAATAAAACGAGTTACTGCAATAAATGTTGGTAACATTATTATAGTTACTGAATCCCGTAACGTCTTACTGTTTAGTGACCACAAAAGACGCATGTTGCATATATGGGCCCCCAAAAAAGAAAAGAAAATCTAAATTGGGCTGCAGTGTGAACATAGCATAGTTATCCAATTCTAATCCATCCATTCAACGTTTTCTTGCTCCTAACCTGCCGCTATTAGCATCCATTGTCTATCACAGCCGAGAAAGGGAGTCATGATGGATATAAGGAAAGATACTCAGTCCTCGAAGGCCGAAGTCCTGCAGGTTATCGAGGTTTCCCCTCTTCCAACACAAGCTGATTCAAATCAACAGGTTCGTTATCAGTCTTATGCAAAGCGTGCTGATGAGCTGATCATATATAAGCTGTGTTGGAGCAGGGAAACATCCCAAACCTGCAGGACTCCAGCCCTCGAGGTCCGAGTTTGTCCAGCCCTGTCCTTGGGCCTTCCATTAAACCTAGTGACGTCCCTGCTTCCTTCCACCCATCCAGCCATCCATTTTGTTAGACCAGTTATCAATTATACTTCATATATCACTATTATTTTTTAGCCAATTTCTTTACATACAAGTTTACTATACGTAAAAAATTACATTATGCTATTGATAAGAGGAACACACATTGGCAATATAAACTCATCTTTCCCTTGTATGTAAATTTAAGTATGTTGATAATTTTATTTATGGTGTACAGGCTGGGATTATTTACTTACCAGACCAAATATCAGTTCCAATATTTATATTTGTAAAAATAAATATCTTGATACAAATATGAATCAAAGCACACCACAGACACACACACATCATAAAGTAAAAATATTGTAACACACGTTTTATAGTTAAAGGTCCTCAGTTAACTTTACCAGCTATGGTTGCAAATGTTTCATTTTCTTTAAAAAATCTCAAAATCATGATTAAATAAATGTATCCCCGATGTAAAAAATAAATAAATCTTAAAACAGTAACTTAAAAGTAACTTAAACTTGAGTAACTCATTACACTACACAGACGATAACATTGTAAAGAAACGTATTACTTTCAAATGCAAGCAACTAGTATTATGAAATAATAGGAAGTAACTTGCCCAACATTGTTCATAACCCCCTAAAAGTACTAACACATCCTAGAATCACCACTACCATTGAGTTTGGTGGGTCAGGAAAAAATAACGAGCACCAAGCAACATCCTCCGGTGCTCTATTGAGAACCAACCCAAAATTGTGACGCACATCCCTGGTTATACAAAGTAGTACTCAGCAAAACTTTGGCTTCTAAAGCTCATAAATGATCGGACATTATATTATGATTATATTATATTATATAGGCTGGCAGGTAATTAGTTTCCTTGCATTACATCTGTCATCATACGTTTACTAAAATAAAAGTTTCTATTGTATATAGCAAATGCACATATAGTAATGTAGAGGAATATACTGTATGCACACCATAAGCAGATATATTCCTTAACCAGCTATGACAGACTTATTTCCCTCGTCCTATTGCGTATTAGTTACAATTTATGAAAGCCTGCATTTCTGCATACCCACAGCTTTTATGATGGGAAGCAATTCGCCCCATCTGCCCTCTCAAAATTGGAGAAGTACAGAATCAAAGTACAGAAAACAATAGGCAAACCAGATAGATCACTGTTGCACAGCTGCATAGTACACACCACTTCAGTGCGCTTATTCACAGCACCACTTTAAATTATTGATCTAATTTTTGTCATCATTTGTTCAAACTAACTAATCAGATGTTTATGGATCAAGTCTGCTCTACTGTATCCAAAATAACTTCTCAATAAAATCAGTTTTTGTGCTTGTGGTTTAGGAATCTTTTGTGAAAACACATTCTTGCTTGCCAAGTCTGAATACAGCACTGCTCCTTGGTTGTGTCATGTTTTGGTTCTGTTTTTCCTTGTGTGTCTCCCTTGGTCTTGTTAAGTGGAATCCTGCCCTTCCTCATGTCAACCAATTAGTGCCCTCAGCCACTTGTGTCTTGCCCCAAGTGTGTCTTGTTGTGTCATTAGCGTGTGTGTATTTAGTCTCCTGTCTACCCTTTGTCTGTGTCGGTTCATTGTCATTTTCCTCCCGTCATGCTACCAATTTTTGCCTTGTTAACCCCCCCCCCCCCCCCACACACACACACGTTTTATTTTCACTTGCCATTTGGAGTTCGCTTTTGTTTTGTAGTAATTAAAGTCCCTTTTATACATCACCTTTGCCTCCTTGCCCTGCTACCCTGCGATTGGGTCCTCCACCCATACTTTGCCTTCCTGACAGGTTGAACCAAATGTCTCTCCAGCTGTCTCTATTCTTTCAAAACTGCCATTTTTAATCAATTAAAAAACATTCATTAATTTTACCCAGATGAAAAAAAGACATTCAAGCAATGATTCATAAGCATATAAATCAAACATATATGCAAATCATTCATGACCGCCGTTTCAAATTTGCAACAATTATTAGAAAGCTCTTGCTAACCCTGGATAGGGAGGGCTTCAATCTCTCTGGCATTCTTCATTAGTCTTGTTAATTAAAGCCAAATTTGCAGTTTGCAGAACAACAACACTCTCTGATTCACTTTGTTTTTTTTCCCTTTAGAAAACAAACACCATACAAAAGTAGTACTGCAAGGAGCTAGAGCAAATAGCAGTCATTACTAGCTTGTCAGAATGTAAGTACTATGATTTGAGCCAGAAAACCCGCAAAGCAAGTAAGACAGTGTTTTTTATTGTTGTTTTGTTTTCTCTCAGCCCTTCTAACAGCAGGCCAATCAGATGCAGGTGAATAGGGCACGCAGCAAAGCATCACACCTGCAAAAATGATTGGAGCTTTCATCGAGAGCAACCTGAAAACGACTGAGAAACCAAGACTACAAGTTGCTCAAGTTAACCTTGTATCAATTTTTTTCACTATAGGCTTGTGACTCACTCACAGTGATTCATGAAGAAGCATTGCACTTTCCTACATACTGTAGATACCCAGATGGATAAGAGCTCCCGGAATGTGCTCACCTCTTTCTCAGTGCAGACTGTTTTCCAATGTGATTCACAGTGAGGGGATCAAGTCACAAATGTACAAGCCTCAAGCAAGGCAGAAGTAGCAACCTTCAAGTCTCCAGCATGTCACAATGTCATGTTCACTTGGGTAAGTCAAGTGATAAAGTCAAGTCCCCAGTCAAGTTACCTCATTGATGTAGCTGTAGCGCAGTGTCTGTTTCCAAAGAGAGAACCGATAGATTTTAATCACGTGATCAAAAACTTTCTCACGTTTTGAAATTTGAAAGACATACATGTCTTGAAACGGAAAGACTGGTTGGCCGAATCACATTTGTTTTCTCTGTGTAATCAGTTAACAAAAACTACATTACACATTTTTCAATCTCGTTATATGTGATATGATAAATTAATGCTTAGAAGTTGACAGGGTATAGAGAAACTTTGAAAGCAGTGGCAAAGACACGTTACGAATTCAAAGTGACCGTCATAAATACTAACCACCGTTACATTATTGGAACAAACAGCTGTCACTGTCTGACTGTGTGAGAAAACTAGCAGAAATAAAACTGAGATTGTTTCACTTAATGACTCTGCGAGCTACTCATCTGGTCCTTGAGGGCTACCCTAAGGTACCCATTGGTGACACCAGATCTACATAGTTTTGCCTATGTGACCTGTTTACAAAGCTGACTGTTGTATTCCTCCGCCTGGCCGTATCCACTATGTATTTGTTAATGTTTCCTGTAAAGTATTAAGCCTGCCACTTTTCCCCCATAAGAGGTTGGTCTGAGGATAAGGCCTTCAAGTCTTCAAAATGGACTTGGGTCCTGATCTCTAATTGTGGATCAAATTGTAAACAAGAAGCACCTATACAACAGGTCATGGGAAGGAAGAGCATGACAGTCCATTTAAGATGATGCTAAAAACTAAAACATAAACAAAATATGCACAAACAGTACCAACAACTGGTAAACGAGTACATACAAACGCTTCATCTTATCAAAACAGTGGTCACTATATGTAAAACACAACACAGAGAGAAAAGTTGGTAAATTGTGTGCTGTGGTTAAACAACTGCAGCAAAGGTTTTCATTAATTTTTAATTACTCCAAGGTCTGGCATTGCAGGAATTTCATTAAATCCACTGTATTTTATCAAAGCATTCCTCATTAATGGAACAAAAAAAAAATCACGGACGGTATGAAAGTAATTTTCCACAACAACAAAAACAATTTATTCTCTTCTACTGTTTCACATGCGGCGGCACGGTTGCTGACTGGTTAGCACGTCCGCTTCCTAGTCCAGTACTGACTGCTGAGAACATGAGATCCAGTCCGGGCTTTGGCCATCCTGGGTGGGGTTTGCATGTTCTTCCCGTGCCTGCGTCGGTTTTCTCCGGGGACTCCGGTTTCCTCCCACATTCCAAATACATGCATGGCAGGTTAATTAAACACGATAAATTGTCCCTAGGTGTGATTGTGAGTGTGAATGTTTGTTTGTCTGTGTGCGCCTTGGATTGGTTGGCAACAACTACTGTCCGAAGCCAGCTGGGATAGGCTCCAGCACTCTTGTGAGCAATAAACAGCTATGAAGATGGATGGATAACTGTTTCACATGCATCTATGTTGAAATTACAAAAATGATGAACAGTTATAGTTTGACCATGTGTTATTAACGTCATTAAAACTAATCATAACAGAACACTCAAGTTTTAATTAGACCCTTTAGTTCCTTCTGAATGTAAACGGCCACAATTTAATTTCTCTAATTTGATTTTCGGTTGCAGATCAAAGCAGAAAATGATAAATGATGTGTTTTGGATTACAAATTTATCTTGTTTGCTTAACACTCACACAGTTATTGACATTGGAACAAAAGTTCCCCAGTAAATAACAATAGGAGAAAACAATATGCTACTAGATGAGATAGAGTTAGTGGTTAATTTTGTGTAACAAAATTCAGACTTCCAGGTTACGTATACTAATTTGTTTATGTAATGCTATACAGTACATAGCTCTGTCTGTCGAGACCAGTAGTGGGCAAACTCGGTCCTCGAGGGCCATTCCTGCAGGTTTTGGATGTTTCCCTTCTCCAACACAGCTGATATATGATCAGCTCATCAGCAAGCTCTGCATAAGCCTGATAATGATCCTGTTGATTGGAATCAGCTTGTGTTGGAAGAGGGAAACCTCCAAAACCTGCAGCACTACAGCCCTCGAGGACCAAGTTTGCCCATCCCTGGTCTAGACAGAATCAGATAGAATTCACTATTTGTTAGTGCCTGGAGTCGGGGCCATCATCAGCACTTGAGATGCTCGATTACATCAACAACCAATAAACATAAACTCTAATTGCTTTCTTCTTGTACTTTTCCCGAAAAATGCTTTATAGTCCAACATATGAAAAATTTAATTTGAGCAAAATACTTAAAATGGCTTTATCTTTATACGTTTACAAAGCCATATTCACTCATTCAAACATTTTGAGTTGAGTTGTACACTGGTACACAGCGTACCAACCCCACGGATTCATTATTGGAAAACTGCATTGGAAAAGAACAACGGACTCACGAAGCACGCATCAAGTCAATGTCACATAAAAAATGCAAAAGATTGGTCTGAAATGTCCTAATAAGAAGCCACAGGGAAAAACATTATTAATTTAATAGGGTACACACAAATTGAAAATAATATATATTACATCAAAACAATTGGGGAAGTAGTTCAGTTCCTAGCAGTAAATGAACTTCCACTTTGTGGCAGTGTGGAAAACTCAAATGATGGGGATTTCTCTGCAGGACTGTTCTTAAAAATGGTTGACGACACACTGGCAAAGGACCCCAAATTTAATGAAATCAACAAACACATCCCACCAAATGCAAAATACACCTCTCACAACATACAGAACGAAATCATTGAAACACTGGCCAAAATGGTATTAAATAAGATCAAAAATAATAATGACAATGCAGATTATCCTAGGTTTTGCCTTAAAAGAGATGGAACCAGAGACGGATGCAATGTGGAGAATCTGTCAGGCATGGTTAGATTTGTCTGCAAAGGCATTCCAGAGGAACATCTGATTGGTCTGCTTGACCTGAGTCAGTTAAATGCTGAATTTATCACCAGTCAAAAACTTGAGCATCTTTCTGTTCAGGCTATAATGCAGCTGAAATTATCAGTCAGTGCTATGATGGAGCTTCTGTCATGAGTGAGGTCAGGTGTGGGGTTCAGGCCTTATTGCAAGAAAAAAGTAGGGAAGGCATCCTTATATCCTTGCTCCAACCACCAGCTGCACTTGGCTGTGGTCCATGCAATGCAAGCAGAGCCATGTGCAAAAAACTTTTTTGATCTATCAGGATCACTGCACTCTTTTTTTCCACCGTCATTATGTGTCACAGAACTTTGATATTCTCTCCTTTTAAACGACTGTTGGAGATCAGGTGGACAAGTCATCATGATGTGACAAAGTGCTTCATGGAGATTCAGGATTCTATTATGAGTATCTTGTCAGATGCTGCAGAGGACAGAGCCGCTGCTGTTCATATCTGCACAGAGGCATCATTGATGATGTTAAGGAGGCATAATTTCTTTAAAATAGGGACATTTCTCCTCAGACTTCTGAGTTGCTTAAAGTCAGCAAATGCTTTGCTGCAGGTAGTGATGGCAAAATGAAGCTTCATGAAGCACTTGCGATACTTTTTGACTCCTCAAGATGGCACTCATGATTCAAAGATGCAATGCAAATGTAATCCATTTTCATTGCACTTGCCTTTATCTTTAAAACAAGAGCACCATCTAGAGGAGTCAAAAAGTATCGCAAATGCTTCATGAAGCTTCATTTTGCCATCACTAGCTGCAGGCTCATTCTGTTGACCTGTGCTGTGCTTCAGAAGTAGTCAGTGTTTCTCTGCAAGCTCTGAAGCAGCTGAGAGTTGAGGAGAGTAAGACATTAACCAGCACACCTTCCCCAGATGCTAAAAGAAAGAGAACAACGAGCTCACTGCTCACAGGTAGTGTTGTTATGTCCACTGTAGGCCATGCAGAAGACCCCGACAGCTAGACAGGCTCTGAAGAGACCTCTTCTCAACAATTTAGACACATCCTTTGTAGATATGGAGACAAGATTCCCCAAAAGCAATCTCGATCTCGTGAAAGCAGTTAATTGCCTTCAACCTCAATCTCCCTCTTTTCTGGATGTTGCCATGTTATGTCCTCTGCAGAAAATGCTAGGTAGTGACAGTGACAAACTTTCCAAATAAATTCTTGTTGCAAAAATAATTCAAAAAGGCCGATGATGAAAATGTAGAGTTTGTAGACCTCTCCACCATTTGCAAATATCTAACACATCGTGTGTATGTGACCTCCCTTGTGATTGGGATATCATCTGCATCATGCGAGAACTCTTTCTCCACTTTGTCTCGTGTTCTTCCTTCCTTCCGCCACACTATGTTGCATGAGAGAAAAATACATTTAGTCATTCTGGCTCACGAGAAAGCCAAAACAACAGGCCAAGATATGGATACATCTGTTAGGACCTTTGCACAGAAAAGCAGACGAATGATGTTACAATAACTGATAGCAGCCATGCTGAGTACATAGCTAAAGAAATAAAAACATCCAAAAATAGATAGATAGATAGATAGATAGATAGATAGATAGATAGATAGATAGATAGAGAGAGAGAGAGAGAGAGAGAGAGAGAGAGAGAGAGAGAGAGAGAGAGAGAGAGAGAGAGAGAGAGATAGATGTAGACCTAAGCAGATAGACAGAGGAAGTTAGGTAGGTAGACAGACAGACAATAGACTAGAAAAAAATAAAAAATAAATGTAAAAATAAATAAATGCAGCCTCAACAGGACGGTAGCCATCCAGTGTTCTTTTTTGTGCCGGTCCCAAGCCCGGGTAAATGCAGAGGGTAGTGTCATGAAGGGCATTCAACATAAAACCTATATAGCTTGCAGCAAGACAAATCAAATGGATCAAATGAGAAGATAGATATAGCCTATGATATTATGATAGCATAATTAGTATGGTCTTCTATGTGGTTTGAGCGGATTTTACACCTCGAACATTTCCGTTCACCCCTTAATATTCTGCTTGCATCCCTGCACAGCTGGAACTCCATCACAGACCACCCAAAAAAGAAGAAACAAGTTTTATCAAGCATGACAAAACAAGGCAAAATATAGACTGGTACAGGGCCGGATTTAGGCACCCCCACTAGGGGGTGCCTGCAGAATATTAGGGGGCGAATGAAAATGTTCAAAGTGTAAAATCCGCTCAAACCCCATAGAAGACCATACTAATTATACTATCATAATATCATAGGCTATATCTATCTTTTCCTTTGATCCATTTGATTTGTCTTGCTGCAGGCTATATAGGTTTTATGTTGGATGCCCATCATGACACTACCCTCTGCATTTACCCGGGCTTGGGTCCGGCACAAAAAAGAACACTGGATGGCTACTGTCCTATTGAGGCTGAATGTATTATTATTATTATTTTTTTTTATATATATATTTTTTCTTTTCTAGTCTATTGTCTGTCTGTCTGTGTACCTACCTTCCTCTGTCTATCTGCTTAGATCTACATCTGTCTGTCTGTCTGTCTGTCTATCTGTCTATCTATCTATCTATCTATCTATCTATCTATCTATCTATCTATCTATCTATCTATCTATCTATCTATCTATCTATCTATCTATCTATATCTATCTATCTAGTTATTATTACAGTGTATTTCCAAACGGCCACTTTTCTACAATAACAACTGTGTGCGTGCGTGAGTGTGTGTGTGCATGCGTGCGTGTGCTAGCGATAGAGGAGATTGACAGTCAAGGAGCAGAAGAAATTGACAGATAAAAATAAAGTTATAGACTGACAGCTCATATGAAAACCTGTCATATGTGAGACCAGAGAGTCTGAGTCTACTGACCTCTCAAGCTTCTATTCAGGGACTGAACAAACTAATTACCCACAGCTTGCGTTAAACAGCGGCAACATAGCTGTCAATCCAAACGCATGTTCCTGCAAAGTGTACAGTGGGGCAAAATACAAGCACATTTTCTTCCACTTAAGACGTCACAGACAGACAGACGTCTGTAATTTTCAGCAAAGGTACATTTCAACTCTGAAGGACAGAATGTAAAAAAAAACAACAACTGAAAATCACATTGTAGGATGTTTACAGAATTTTACATTACGTACTGTATTATTCATTCTTTTATTAATTTAAATAGTATTTACTGTTCAGGGCTGTTTTTAAGCTGGAGTCTATCCCTGCTCAGGAGCATGAAGGGGATTTTGACTGATCTGTATTTGACTTCACATTCACAATTTCACATTGCTCGACCAGTGAATCGCTCCATTTTAGACCATTTTACATCTCCGCAGCCATTTTGAAAACACAATATGACTTCCGATCATATTACACCATCACTTTTTTTTTTTTAAATGATGGTGTTTAGCTTAGTGTTTTAATCAAATATTCTAAAACCCTTAACAAAATAACCATTGAAATTGCATACCTCTCAAACTGAATGTTAACCTCTTAGTGGAAAGGATGCTCATCCTATCATCCAACTCTACATCAACTAGAATGGATTGCATTATCTGTCATTATCTCATATTGCCAGGGAATATATCTAAAATAGAGGTTATTTAATTTACACAATCAGATTTTCTGCCAGGCATGGCGCTATAAAATAGGAACACAGCACACACATATCTGAGCCATTCCATTGACACATCATTCACAGAGAACAATACAAATTAATTACAAATGATCCACAGGTGTAGGATTGTGTGGACGCTAAAGATTACGATAAAAAAAATAACTAAATAGCAGAGGCTGTATCAGTAGAGAACGTCCTAGACTCTTCTTCTACAGATGTGCTCAAATTCTACACACAAGACACGTATTGAAAGATGCCACGGATAACCCCCCTCTAGATTCTGCTTCAGTTGAACTATTGAGCAGATGTTACACGCGGAGAGAGAGAGAGAGAGAGAGAGAGAGAGAGAGAGAGAGAGAGAGAGAGAGAGAGAGAGAGAGAGAGAGAGAGAGAGAGAAAACAAAAGACCTCCATCTCAATGCTTTGGAATCCCCTGATGCCATGCATTATTTTTCCAAACATCAGCACGTTCATAAAAGCCTGAGTGAGACTATATATCAATGTCTGAGTTTTTAAAGAGTTTTTTTTTTATTACTTATCAGCCCACACCTTTTACAGAAATTACTGGAGACACAATCCCCATGCCTGAGTTTAAAAGTGCTATATGTGTAAAAATGGAGATTTGAGTTTGCTGACTCACACGCCAAAAACATACAGTAACAATGCAGCCCGATGTGATATATACATATATATATATATATATACACAGTATATGTATATGGAGAGGCGCTTTTCATTAAATACATGAGTGCAGTCAATAAAAGGTGCTATGGTTGCCTAACCTCTAAAACATTTGCACGTTCTCCTTTTATTTTTGGCTGTTTCCTCATGACAATCTACTCTTTCCTTTAACATTGTATCCTGTTAGTGGTTCAATAAAAAAATAATACAGGATATGTGGATCTTCAAAACGTTGTTTCCCAATTAGAACAACAGGGGTTCCTGTTTTCCAATTGTGGTACATCTGTAGATTTGCGGTAGCCGTGGGGGTAGAGAAGGGTGGTGGTGGGGGGTCATGTCGTGGACTGTAATTTGAGCCCCTTGGTGTGTGACAGTCAAAGGGCTGACTTGGAGCCAGCCCCCTATGACAAAACTCTTTTCAACTGGGCATTTTCTTGCATTCTGACAATTGTCTGGTGCCTCTACCAGAGCTGTTTTTCATGTGCGCCGTCCCATTTTAAAATTGCAATGGCATGCAGGATGACCACTGAGGACACGCTAAATCAAGCAAAGCATGATTTTTATGCAGTTATTATTTTTAACACAGTAATATTTGTTTGTCTCTTATTGACACTTCAAATTCCAACTATCAATGCTATCTAATGCGCAAATATCTCTTTTTAAATAAAGGAAATCATTTGCAACATGTCCACATAAAAGGAGTGCAGTCTGTTAGAGCACCTACCACACAGCCACAGACAAGTTGTGGACCGCAGGCCATTTGGTAACAGGCTGCAAAGAAAGTCTCAGGCACGGCCCAAGCCAAGGGCTTTTTTCTCTCTTGGGGTTTAGGGGGGGCAAGTGTCAGGGCTGAGAAAATAATCGATTTTCATCACTTCTCTTTATTGAGAGGTTCTGTGTGTGTGTGTGTGTGTGTGTGTTTTTCAATAAAAGAAAAACAAACAACACAAGCATGCGCAATATAAAAGTACTTTTAACTGAATTTGGCCAAAGAACATTCGACAAAACAGCTAAAACAAATACAAGTGACCACAGGGCAATTGCAAAATCTTTAACCTAAAACACAAATACATTTAAGACTCTTACAGCATGAATAAAATAAATAATTCAGAGTCTTTAAGCTTAAATAAATCTTTTAATGTATCAAATAATAAATACCATAATCATGGGTCCATTTAGTAAAGTTATATATTGATCCATATGTTTGCTTGCAGGATAGCCCTGACACCTGCGAAGAATTATACTGTTGAATGTTCATAAAAAAAAATATATATACAAAATATAACACAGTACCTTCAATTAGATCGAGGAAAAGATTTATCCATAAGAACTGTCGGTGAGTGAAGTCCAACGACTGCACTCACACAGATCAAGCAATTTCCTTTTTTGAAAGAAAGTGATTATTCCTCACCAATGTGACATGCACATTAATTATGGTATGGGTCATTTATGAGCCACTTAGGTAGGTTTGAATCATTGCAAATTTTAACATCTGATGTTCATCTTAGTAAATGTGCTAAAGCTCATACAGTGGTTCTAACAGAGTCCAGACAGGACTTTGTGAACATAATATACAGGGATTACAACTGCTCAAGTAAAAACGATGCTGAAGCTCCCAAAATATGATGCGCTTGAAATATTTTGTATTTATACCTATATGGTTCAGGAATGGTTTAACATAACAGGGAAGTTTCGGGCTGATTAAAAATGTCACTCAGAGTGTCAGGGGCCTTAAGCCTTAAAAAAGCCTAAAATCTAAATGAAATTGCATCGTAAAGATGTTTACTGGTTGATAGCGATATCATTTGTATAGAATCTCATTCTCATAAGCCGACCGTCTAGGATCAGGTTACATTTGAGTCATTCCTTCAGCTCCTTGACAACCAACAGTACATGAATAACAACATGCAAATGGTGAGAAACACATTTCCATCAAAGTCTATCTCCTGCATCCTCCTCTCCAACACCAACTGCCATCATGTCTTTCCTCACTACATCCATCAACCTTCTCTTAGGTCTTCCTTTACTATCGCTCCTCTGGACATTTAAGTCGGTTCTCTCTAACTTTTCCCCCAAAACATCGAACCTTGGCTGTCTCTCTGATGAGCTCATTTCTAAACGTATCATCCTGGTAACTCCTAAAGAAAACCTCACCATCTTCGTTTACGCCACCTGCACCCCTACTTCCTGTCGAATCTTTGGAGCCACTGTTTCTAATCCATATATCATCGGACTCACCACTGTCTTCTAAACATATGCCTTACTTCTGCTAATCTTCATTCCTCTTGCATGCCTCCCCACCTTTTAAAATTTCCTCCACCTGTTCATTGCTTCCATCACATCACAATGTCATCTGCAAATATAATGGTCCACGGCAATACCAGACCATTCTAACCTCATCTGTCAGCCTATCCAATATCCTTTACTAAGAGAAAGAGAAAGAGGAAGAGGCTTAGGCCTTGTTCAGACTGCCAGACCAAATCCGATTTTTAGCCTATCCAGATTGAATGTGGATGGCTCTTTTATAGTCTGAACAGTCACAAAACACATGAAATCTGATTTTTGCAGGACGGATTGAAACCACATGCGGGACTGTCCTTGTCGTCACTCTACGTGTGCAAAAACCAAATGCGCCTCAATATTGGTTTGCTGCTCGGCTGGTTTTCTCACATGTCGGCAGTCAAACGCCTTGACGGCTCCACTGCCCCGTTGACTCTTCTCATGCTCAACCGGAAATAAAGTGACAGTTTACGTTACTTGCACTGAAGCCGGGTCTCACTACCCCATTAATTTTTCACATGTGCAACCGGAAATAGCGAGCTCGGCCATAGCCATATATATGTGGTAGTTAAAAAAAAAAAGAAGAAGAAGAAAAAGAAAGAAAAAAGAAACCGCTTAACGCGCTTGCGAGGAACGGGAAGTACAGAGCGGCAAACAGTGTCACATGACGTCAAACACTACACGAGCTGGGCGCCGCCTCCGTTTGACGCCGTTGCTACAGTAACCTTTCAGATGGGTCAATAATGTGGCTCACTCTGAACGGGGCCAGATCGGATTTGGACACTTGCTAAAACAGTCTGGACAGTCAACCCTAAAAATCTGATTTGAGGAGGAATCCGATTGGAGTCAGATATGCCTGCAGTCTGAACGCAGCCTTAGAGCCGACCCCTGATGCAGTCCCATCTCCACCTTAAACTCATGTCACACCAACAGCACACCTCGCTCCTGTTCTGCTACCTTCATTCATAGTTCTCTGTCACTCCAGACTCTGCCATAGGCTTTCTCTAGATCAACAAAGACGGAACGCAGCTCCTTCCGACCTTCTCTGTACTTCTCCATCAACACCCTTAAGACAAATAGTGCAGCTGTAGTACTCTCGTAGGCAAAAAAAAACATGCTGTTATTCACAAATGACCACGTCTGTCCTTAGCTACTATTCTTTTCCATAACTTCATTGTGGCTCATCAACTTGATTACAGCACATCATTCCTCCATTCCTCAGATATCTTCTCCCCCTCTAGAATTATATTTAACAACCTGGTCATAAACCTCACATCTGCCTCTCCAAGATGCTTCCATGCCTCCGCAGGTATGTCATCAGGACCAAGTGCCTTTCTAATTACTTCTTTACCAAATCATTGTTAGTTCCTGGTCCACCACTATTGCCTCTTCTACTGTTCCTCCTCTCTCATTTTCCTCATTAGTCAACTCCTCAAAGTATTATTTTTTCATCTGGCACCAGTCAACACTTTTCCATCTCAATCCTTAATCACCCTAACCTGCTGCACATGCTTTCCATCTTTTGGCCAATATGTAAAGATCTTCAAATGGTGATAGTCATTCCTACCATAAAAAAAAAGACACTAATTGTTATCTCTATGATGATTACACATCCATGAAAATTCACATTGCTTGTTGCTTTCTGAAAAAATACATTGCTTTTCTATTTAAAATAAAACATACATAGCAATGCTTTAGGTGTATTGATCTTGATTTTTTATTTTTATTTTATTTATTAGATGTTCTGTCAGATTGTTTCTACTTCAGAGTGGCTGAGCTCATCTAAAGTAACGACCTATTTTCCTCCTACATTGCCAACGTGACAAGCGTCATTGTGTAAAAAAAATGCAATGACTATTTTACATTCAAATCACAAATGTGCTCACCGTCCAATCTATGAGCTGAGACATTGGTGATGAACAATGAAGCAGACACCAGGAAATAATGTGACTAACAATGCGAGAGAGAGAGAGAGAGAGAGAGAGAGAGAGAGAGAGAGAGAGAGAGAGAGAGAGAGAGAGAGAGAAAACACCTCCCCCCCCCAAAAAAAAGGATAACTTGTTGGTCTTTTCAAAATTGAACAGCAGGGGAGTGAAAAAAATGTTTTATCAGAAAGGAGGCAAACATGTTGAGAAAAGAAGGAAGAGCCCTTTCTTCATGAAATATCAACAAAAGTTATTTTCTCTCTATGAAATCAACTATTGAGCAGTGGTGGCTCAATTAATACAGGGCGCTAGGGTGCTGTTCTCACGCCCAACTCAGTCACAACAAAAAAGTAAATACAGTAATGAAAATGACATTTTATAATATATGGTTGTGCGAAGGTTGGCATATGGTTGTGTGATTCTGTTAAATCTGGGTGAAATGATTTATTTCAAGAATATTTTGTAAACAATTATTTCCGGTTTGGGCCCCACAATTATTTCCTGTTTGGACGAGAGAGAGAGAGAGAGAGAGAGAGAGAGAGAGAGAGAGAGACAGAGACAGAGACAGAGACAGAGACAGAGAGACATACAAGGCTCACACAGCAGTTAATGCTATTTCGGCTATGGCTAGTATGCTAACTAGTTTAATGATCAGTACTGACAGAATGCCCACCTTTGTCGTTCAGAAATAGCAGTGACGACGTGAGGACGGAAGCGTGGGTAAAATAAAACAACAGACCAACGGATCAACGATTACAGGTCGGTTTGTCTTGGGGAAAAAAAAAGGCGGACTGACGATGACGGAATGGGGCCCAGGGCACTGACGAATGACGGACCAGCAAATTTTTGTAAAATGCCCGCTTCCGACAATTGCCATATATATATATATATATATGCAACCAGTTCAGGGTGTACCCCGCCTACTGCCCGAAGCCAGCTGGGATAGGCTCCAGCAACCCCCGCGACCCTTGTGAGGACAAGCGGTACAGAAAATGGATGGATGGATGGATATATATATATATATATATATATATATATATATATATATATATATATATATATATATATATATATACACAAGAGTAACTTGGTCCGCATGTAAACATAGCCTGGCAAGCCATTACCCACTTTCTTGAACCAAAAAAAGTTGGTCTGGTCACTTGGCCATCGAAAGCGATTTCAGCCCGGCTCAAAATTAACCATGCAATCAGATTTGTTTTTTCGTGAGCAACTTCACTCTTTGGTGCTGGAAGTCTATCATAATCAAGTTTTTACTGCAACAACAACGTAAGCCATTCCCTACTTTTGCTCATCGAGTAGCCATGTCGAATTTACTCGGTATCCGCCCACTACTACTGTTTACTAGTGATGGCAAAATGAAGCTTCATGAAGCACTTACGATACTTTTTGACTCCTCAAGATGGCACTCATGATTCAAAGATGCAATGCAAATGTAATCCATTTTCATTGCACTTGCCTTTATCTTCAAACCAAGAGCACCATCTAGAGGAGTCAAAAAGTATCGCAAATGCTTCATGAAGCTTCATTTTGCCATTTTGACTTACATACGACTTATTCTATATGTCATATGTATGTCTGTGTATTTACTATTCTTCCACACTCACGTCCGCACTTCGCTGAATGGATCTTTTCATTGTCTGTTTGGTAAGGTTTGCCTCGCCTCAGAAATGCGCTTGATGCCGTCAGTGACCAGATTCATCCTCCGGTTAAAGCGATGAGTCTGATTTGCAGGCTAACCCCAACGTGCAAGTACCCCAAAGTGGCCCTTCATAGCTGCTGCAGCTCTAGTTTTTATTTTGTTTTTGTTTGTTTGTTTTTAGTTTTTTATGCTTCTGTAATGGTTAATTAAGGTTAATTAATGATGGAAATGATCATAATTAACAGTACTATCAGGTTATCAAAATAACTGTAAACAAAATATAATATCACAGTAAGTTTTGGAATTAAAAAACTGAACTGAAAAATATTGTTTATGGAAGGTAAAGAAGTGCATACCAGACTGAAACAAAATGTAAGGCTGGACTCAGGGCTTATTATCTTAAGTTAGACAGTGGCATAGACAGGACCCTATTAATTTATGCACAGCATCACCATATATTGTGTAGTAAAGAGAGACATAAAGTCTGTGAGTGATGTGTCTTGGGCGTATACCTCAACAATAGAAAATGTGATATGACATTTGATAAGTGTTACTGTAATGTATTAAAGACAACCAACCAACAAAAAATGTTTCTCATAAAGAACCTTTCCACACCTTTATAGTTAACGAGAGTCTAATACAAAATGTCCATATATACTATATATATATTATATGGGCAACAACATCCACAAGCAACGTTGCTGAAACAAGATCAATAAAGATTGTGATTGCAAATTGTGACAATTATGTCTGAAGTGACTTTCTCACACACGTCTTCATGGATCATCAATCAGACTAGGAAAAAAAATAACAAAAAGCATGCAGGATGAGTCCAGAGTCTCGTTTACTGCAATATTCTAGTTGATGTACTCACTGAGTGATTTTGATAAATGCCTTTAATCTGCTTAATATTTTTTTTAAAGAATAATTCAGATCCTTTAGCCA
Source organism: Leptonotus elevatus (assembly GCF_054856555.1). NCBI lineage: Eukaryota > Metazoa > Chordata > Actinopteri > Syngnathiformes > Syngnathidae > Leptonotus > Leptonotus elevatus. The sequence goes on from NC_141245.1 coordinate 7,912,130, forward strand.
GATGCCTAAGATTTAACAACAACAAAAAAAACGAATGTAAATGAAATCTAATCTAATTTAAAATAACATTCCAATTTAAAACCCAAGTTCGAGAGTGGATCTGGGTTTGAGTGACTGGGTTTTCGGTTGGCTTAAATAATTCAACTGGGTGGTATGTAAAAGGGCCACTGGGACTAAACTCAAATTCAAGAAGTTCAGTGCCATGCAGGCTTTGATTTCCACCAGACAGGACAAAGTGACCTTAAGGAGAAAGCATCCTTTTTGCTTAGCAGGACATAGATATGACAGCCATCCGCATAGAAGTGAAAATAAATACTAGGGATGCACGATAATTATCGGACCGATATTGGAAAAAAAGGACGTCTTTTCTATCGGTCTGATTAAGAATTAGACCGATATTGAAAGCTGCTTGAAATACACGAACGTTGCTCTGGTTACTGTCACTTTAAGAGCTCAAGCCTCCGCTGCATGATGTCAGAGGCAAAATGGTGCCATTGCGTCACTTCAGAAGTAAACATGAGCCTGGGCTCTGGTTGGCAAGGTGGTCCGGTCGCTAGGTCGCTTACCGATTTAGAGAACACCACGTTTGTGTGTGTGTGGGTGTGTGTGGGCGTGTGTGTGTGAATGTGTGTCACGCTTGGCGACTGGAAAAAATACAGCTTGTGCACACACAACCAGCCGTAATCTGCCCGACAAAAAAAACAATATTTATTCTAAATATTTAAACTGGAGTTTTCGCGAGCGCACGCTTGCTTCACCTAAATGGAATGACAGCCACAGCTGAGGCTCACTCAGTGCCCGCGGTCACCCGATGGCCCAGAGTTCCGCGGCACCGTGTCGGAGGCGGCCAGCTTCGGCAGCCAGGAATGCTCAGAAGCCGTCGTGGTCACGACCGGACCGCCGTGCCTTTGTATTCCCTTTTAAACTGATTTCACCTTCGTTGCTGCATGCTATAATCGTGTGGACTTAATCAACATTGGAGTACAGTAAGAAGTTACCAATTTCAGCGACTTCTAGTGATGGCAAAATGAAGCTTCATGAAGCATTTGCGATACTTTTTGACTCCTCTAGATGGTGCTCTTGGTTTAAAGATAAAGGCAAGTGCAATGAAAATGGATTACATTTGCATTGCATCTTTGAATCATGAGTGCCACCTTGAGGAATCAAAAAGTATCGCAAGTGCTTCATGAAGCTTCATTTTCCCAAGTGTGGCCACACTTTCAGACAAGTGGCTCAGAAAATGGATGGATGGATAGTAAACGCTAGTGATGGGAAAATGAAGCTTCATGAAGCACTTGCGATACTTTTTGACTCCTCAAGATGGCACTCATGATTCAAAGATGCAATGCAAATGTAATCCATTTTCATTGCACTTGCCTTTATCTTTAAACCAAGAGCACCATCTAGAAGAGTCAAAAAGTATCGCAAATGCTTCATGAAGCTTCATTTTGCCATCACTAGTAAACGCTAGTACAGCACTGAATACAAACAGCCACAAGTCATTGAAGTTCAGCTACTATACGGTGAGCGATATTTGTAATCTTTTGTTTTGAATGCGGTCCTTTAGAATGTCTACAAAATGGCCAGTAGCCATTAACAAAAATGTTTGGGGTAATTTGTATCCCAGTCGGCTTTAGGCAGTAGGCAGGATACACCCTGAACAGGTTGCAAGCCAAGCCAGAAAGATGGAACCCAGGGGCAGCAAATACAATGAAAACATCAGGGCCCCCAAAATGGAACCCTGTGGAACATCAGAAAACAGTGGGGCACCTTGGAACTCAGAACAACCAAGGCTAACACAAAAGGTCCTGCCTACCAAATAGGATCTAAACACACAAGAGCGCTACCAATAATTCCCACCTGGTGCTGCAAACTAGCCAAGATTTGATGTGGGTTCAAAGGAGTACCATATTTCTGTTGCTAATCCTGCTGGAGAATGAGTATGAAATTAATAATTAATGGAATTAATAATTTCATTAATTATGAGTTGTATAAGAAAAATAGAAGATTGATTCAAGTAAAATTTTGGAATAGTTTCACCATTTAACCCAAATTCGACTGTGGTTCCTATGTCTAGCCTCTGGGTGGCACGCACGTAATAATGCTCAGGACTAGATGAAGAAATCTGATGTGACGTCATTACATAGCACTTTGCTACACAGTCACACGTGAATAAATAAAGAAATACAAGACAGATTATTGACAATACTACAGCGACCAAACATGAATGTCTGGTACATTGTGAAACTCTTTGCAGCGATCGAAGGTTTCCACCTGCTGAGTTGAGCGCATGAGGCTAGATGCTAGCCTAGATAATGAGGTGACGTTCCCATAGAAGGCAAAGGCAATGCATGAAAATGAGGCATAGCTTGCTTAATTGCTTAATTTAAATGATTTTCATGAGGCTTTCAATGTCAAAACTTGTCCTATTGTGACGCAAATGAACATAGTTCGCTTCACCATTTGCCGGCTTATTGCAGTAAGCACACTGCACACGTGTGTCATATCTAGCCCCATAAAATGTATTAAGATATAAAGACGTTTAACCTTGTCATATGTGTTTGTGTTACCAAGTTGAATGTGTCCTATTCAATTTATATCAGCTTTTTTTTTTCTTTCTTTTTTTTTCTTCTTTTTTTTTGCAAACCGTGACTTTAGGTTGTGTGTAAAATAGCGACATCCAGGTCAATTCCTCGCTTTGTAGATTGCTGATGAAAATTACATTATATAAAGAAAAATGTACATATTGTGTTAACTGATTGTGTCATGTTATTAAAAAGGAACAGAGTCATGATGTAAATTTCTCTTTGCCAGAATATCACATCATTGTTAATTGTTTTCAGTTGCTGCAATTGGTTAGGCTGCATAATGATTAAGAACAATTGGCCACTTAGGGCAATCGATCGGCCATTAAAGGCTTTGATCTGCAATCACCAATCACAGACTTTTTTACGAAAACTGTCCGATCATAATCGGTGGCCGATCGATCAGAGCACCCCCAATCACCAGTCTACCTTTAATAATGCTTTAAAGCCACTGGTGTACTGAATGGCTCACTTGTTAGCTGCTAATATTGCTCATAACCCTTTGATGCTAGCTGGACTGAGCTCTCGTGAGGTATAGCGCATTTGTGTGCAATAAGAGATCCTTAGGTTAGATTCAACTACTGTATCAATGTCAGTGACTTATAGTGATAGGAACAGCAACTAAAATGGCTGAAGGTACAATTAACCTGCTTGTGCATATATCTGTTGCCATTCATACTACAGAATAATAGCCTCGTGGTCTTCAACTAAAAAGGCTCAGCGTTCACACTGAGTAACTAAATTTGTGTGAAAATTCAAAATGAGATCATAATTTATTCAGTGTACTTTACATGACATAATTGTTTGGTGGTGTGTTTTTTAATATGAAATATGTGCTTTGTCTTATTTGGCAACCAGTTCAGGGTACTCAACCTACTTCCCGATGACAGCTGGGATAGGCACAGGCACCACCGCGACCCTTGTCAGGAATAAGCCGTTGGAAAATGGATGGATGGATGAATGCTTTTTGAGACAATTAAAGTATTCTAATCATACAACTTTTATAGAATACATCATTGATGCAGGCTGTAAGCAAATATGCTTAATCAAAAAAAGAAAGGCCAAAAAATGAGTCCCATAACATTTGGATGTGGATGCCGGGAGTTTTAGCATTGCAGGTTCCACACTGGAAATTGTTTTTGTTGGATTTACATTTAAACAAACTTGACATATAGGTTGCACACATTAAAATTATGTTTTATCAACATTAATATTGCACCACTGTATTAGCCATGTTGACGAAACATGATTTTATTAATTGCACTCTATACTTTTTTTTTATGTAGCCTAAATCCAATGCACTCTTCTTTTCAGTACATTTTCACTGCATGGTTGGTAAAAAATAGATCAATATTATTTATTTCAAGCAGTCATAAAATGGGACTGGGAAAAATGTGCATGGGAGTGATCCTAATTGTAAATGTTCTACCTTGACAGTGCCACTAAAGTTTTACGTAGCTACCTTACATTTCTTGTACTTATGCCTCACGTCTCTCTCTCTCTCCCTCCCTCCCTCCCTCCCTCTCTCTCTCTCTCTCTCTCTCTCTCTCTCTCTCTCTCTCTCTCTCTCTCTCTCTCTCTCTCTCTCTCTCTCTCTCTCTCTCTCTCTCCCTTCCTCCCTCCCTCTGTCAAAAAGCAACTCCACAAAATGTAAATGTAATACAGTAGGTCACGACTCGGTGTTCCGACCCGTATTGTAGACATCTGAAGTGAAAGTGAGCATGAATCTGCAAGTCTACGTGCAGAGTCTGTCGAGGGGCGCGCGCGTCCGTACACACACGCACACGCGCACGGCACGCACCCACTTGGGGACCCACGCACACGCTCACATACACTACTGTATTTGTGCAACTTTGTTTTGGGAGACCGCCTGCAGCTCATGCGCTCATGAAACAGAATAAAGTCAGCGATGCTAACAGCGGGACTTTCTGACAGGTGTTTTTACATGAACCGAAGTCACCTAATCAACTCGAATCACAAGCAACACACAACGAACATTCTCTGGGTTATTTCTCTCCTCCCAGAACAGTATATCCCTGTGAAAAAACGCGAAGACATTAAATAAAAATACAACAAATAAGCAAAACATTTTCTTGCCTTGAAATCCAAAGAGGAAAGCGACTCCAGAAATCCATACGGTGTGTATCCACAAGTAAGCCATGCTGTAAACTGGTCCGGTCCGAAAGCTCCGCGCTCAGCCCGAAGATGTTCCGTCTTCAGATGATAATTTCCAGCAGAGGGAAAAGCGCAGCAACCGAGGCTGAGAGCAGCAGAGACGAAAAGCCCAACTGGACGGAGACTGTCACTTCTTCCTCCGGTGCCTTCACACACACTGAGATATTAGCGACCTCTACCGGAATCGGGCTCTCTGGATTTCATGCACGTACGCGTGCTCGTGCGTGTAGCCTCACTTTAATCATCCTTGTCAAACATCATGCAGTTTGATGCTGATTGTATTAAGTCAAAGATAAATGTGTGAATTCTTGGCCAAAACTGTTTTTAAGATGTGCTAACCACATACGCCACTGCACTGCCCTAATAAAATGCAATTTATGAATAAATCATGACTTTAGATCACATGTTATTTACCTTAAGGGGATATAGAAGCTATCCAATTCAGTGCCAATGTTCTAGTTAGGTTGCGTGTCAGTCTGTCTGTGTTTTTGGTTCCTGGCAGGTGGAATTTGCTGGATGCACTCGGCTAATCCCCTTGAGTGCGTATTACCCATTCATTCTCCTTCTAGATTGCCCACACTGTAACCACTTTGAGAGTAGTTAGTTATTTTTTTTAATATTTAATGACACTCCATTGCTATTACTATACATATATATATGTTTTCATTTTCATTGATTTATGTATTTGTGGATTTGGTGTTGCCAACACTCAGTATATTTGACATTTACTAACCCCTTTGTGACTATTAAATAAAATTACAGTGACAAATCCGGAAACTATTTGTGTTACTTGGGAATCATTCACATTAGTGATGGCAAAATGAAGCTTCATGAAGCATTTGCGATACTTTTTGACTCCTCTAGATGGTGCTCTTGGTTTAAAGATAAAGGCAAGTGCAATGAAAATGGATCACATTTGCATTGCATCTTTGAATCATGAGTGCCATCTTGAGGAGTCAAAAAGTATCGCAAGTGCTTCATGAAGCTTCATTTTGCCATCACTAATATGCTATGGGCCCCTTTCAAAATGGCCCCGAGTCATAGTTTGGACACCATTCATGTGTTTAGACTCATTCATGAGCTGCACGAAGAAAAAAATCCTTCAAAACCTGTTATTTCACGTGTAATGTTAGTCTTTGGTCTTAAACATGAGAACGTGCTTTATCTGCTTTTCTCTGCAAATCATTTACATGAAACTGAAACTGATGAAGAAGAAAAAAAGCACTTGGAATCATAGCTCTCTGGAGGTAAATTCCTGAATATGCAATACTTTTTGCTGATGATTGTGTTTAATGAGGAATTCTATTGTGGGCAGATGGCAAATTTAATGCATTTGTAGAAAAATGGTTCCTCATTAGCTTGTGCCACTAATAGTTTTGCTATTAACAATGAGACATGTGCAAATGTTGGAGGAGAAAATTAACATGATGAAAGGAATAAAGAAAAGCTGTTCTTGTCGATCTGTATACTTGAGATTTTGCACAATAGTGTTAAGGCAAAATCCTCCACATTGCTTTCTTTCATTACAGACAAACATTGTCATTCATTTCACAGAATGCAGCACACTCAAGTCTTACACACAACACAAAGTTCAAAGCTCCAGACCACTACGTGACTTGATTCATTATTAATTGTGCTCTTACTGTCTTTCGGTCCTCCAGCAAAACCGTGACTGTCAGTGTGAAGCCTCAAGTGGGTTAAGGTGGATAGACTGCGTGTATATAAATACAATCTTCTGCAACCATCCCCAATTAGCGGCCGACGAGCCAAATCCAGCCCCTGTGAGCAAAGAGCCAGGCCCGTTCCGACTCGAGTCGGACATCGAGTTGACACAGTTCTTTGAGAAGAACGACTTGGAATTGACAAAAATCATGGCAAATGTGAGTGATGGCACTCCATCGATGGTGGGACACCACATTTCATGGCATTATAAACAAATCATTGCTGAGCAAGTGGAGGAATGTGGTAAGTGATGGATACTCTGACAAGACTTGTTAACTTTGTGCATGAAAGCTCGAGTCTACAACATCGTCTTTTCAGAGTATTACTGGAGGAGATGTCAGCTGAATGACATTTGCTGGCTGCAGAAAAGCTGTGTGTTGAAGAGAGTGAGTGACCTGCAGGATGAGCTTGAATAATTTTAGTCTGATCGACACAGCAAAAAAACCCACAAAAAAAACACAATAATTTCTGAGCTTTTTAACTGATAAGAAGGTAATGGCACATGTGAATTTATTTCATCATGTCCTATTCAAATCACCAAGATATGCAAGTGCAGGGTAATAACCGAATTGTTGACATGTACAAAGCAGTTTTTCTTGTCTGTGGGAGGTTTGTGAAAAGCATCACATGCAAGAACGTACAGCGATGAAGGATTTTGTGTTAAGTAAGTCTGGCAGAAAATTCCAAGGAACAATTTGAAAGCTCTCATGCAACATCTTACTCTTCCTGAGAGAGCCGTTCTTTGTTCCAGCTGACAGCCAGTGGACAACAGAGGCCAACATACTGAGAGGCGACTCTTCAAATGGAGGTTTTGCACAGCACAAGGATGTCGGGTTGAGTGACTTTTGGTACCATAAGCCCCATTCAAAAACACCAAAGCTGTTGCAATGCTTTTACTCACATTTCCCTCCACATATTTAATATGGTATATGTCATCATTTTCTTCAACAACACTATTAAAAGTTAGGGCAGAGAAAAACTCTCCAATGCTCATCTTGCACAAATCCTCAGAATTGTGACGATTGCCTCACCCTGTCACTCTCAAATCTCTCATTGATTGGTGAGTAAACATTCATTTTTCTATTTGTATCAATCAAAAAGAGTAAATTAAGCAAAGGAGAACCCAATTACTTTGAACAGTCATACAATAATAAAATAAACAAAAATAATTAAAAAATATACTAAATCAAATTATGATTACAAGAAAAGCAAATATATGCTGTTAACAGCAGATTTTAGTTGGTACACACATTTAAACACATTTTCAATTGACTCTTAAATACTACAAGCTACTGCTCAAATGGGTAACCAATAGTTCACAAAATAAGATAAAACAAAACTACAGCAATGTAATAGTAATTTTGTAACAATGTACTCTTAGGTGTGCATTCTACTAGCCTCAATCAGCCAAGGTTGCCCCACTCAGTGTACATGACCTGTTGCTCGTTTTCAGCACCATGGACAGAGGCAGTAACTGATTTCACGACATTCTCACTGACTCACTGACAGGCAGAGGCAGCATGTGTTCACTTCCCAATAGCATAAATGTGAGTGTGAATGGTTGTTTGTATATGTGCCTGGTGACCGGTCCAGGGTGTAGTCAAAATCAGGTGGGATAGACTCCAGCTCCCTGTGACTCTGGACGTGATAAACAAAAATGGATGGATTGATGTGAAGATATCATAAGTCTGCAATGGCTCAGTCTGTCAGGACTTCACTTTAGACTGGATGGTAGAATGTTAGAATCCTGCTGCTGAGACGTTTTTCTCAAATTCAATAAGAATGCTTATTAGACCATCATCTAATGTGACATTGATGCCATAGTAAAGTAAATGTAATACTATTAATTACAATAATGTATATGGGATTAAAAGCATTTTGCCCTCACTGTTTTTTTTACCATTATTATTTTTTTTTTTGTGTACACTTCTTGAAGAGAAGTGTATGTCATTTTGAGACACCCACGGAGATCACAAATACCAATAATTAAATCCTCTGGAAAGTGAGAGAGGAACTTGAGACCTCTCTAATCACTCCTCCCTTTTGCAAACAGCTGCGCCAGTCCAGCCCAGGAACTCAATTATGTTTATGCTTGGTTTGGTTGAGAATATCGGGATCAAGTGCTGAGGTCACTTTCCTCCAATAATATCATAAACATTCGGAGCTCACAAAACATTTAGCCCCAATAAGGCGGCCACACCACACTGTGAGATAAGAACTTCCTTTCCTTCATCTCAGTTACCTCAAAAAGAGATCATAAATAAAAGTTTTAGAAGTAAGATGGTACTGTTACTCTTCTAATGAGTCTTGCAGCTCTAGTTTTTGCCATTGCACTCTGTCCTGAATAACAACTTTTCTGTCTATTTCTAGTGACTCCATCCCAAAGGTTTTTGTCCCACCCGACCCACAGCTGATTACCTTCGACGCTACTGAGAGGGTTTGATTTATGACTGTTTTTCTCATTATGGTTATACTCTTAGCACCAACACAGTAACTCTCATCAGTAAAAACTTGGGAATGGTTCCCGAATGTGTCTTAATAATAAATAATAAAAAGTCCCCAAAGTGACCCAAATGACATTATGTTCGAAGCATTACTGTCCCAGTGAAACACTTTGGTCTCTTTTATTGGGCCTATTTTCCACATAGAACAATATCCTATTGTAAGCAGTAATTTCAATATTAATGAAGGATTTTTTTTTAATGCAAACCTGATAATGATAATGAAACAAAATTGATTTAGCCATCAATTAATTCCCTGCTCCTCTTGTCCTTATTTTTTGGGGGTAATCTAAACCGAACCCATCTGACATTGAGACAAAAAAAAATTTACACTGACACACATTCGTACTAATGGACAATTGTGGGTCTTCAATTGAGCCTGGAAGCTAGTGATGGCAAAATGAAGCTTCATGAAGCATTTGCGATACTTTTGACTCCTCTAGATGGTGCTCTTGGTTTAAAGATAAAGGCAAGTGCAATGAAAATGGATTACATTTGCATTGCATCTTTGAATCATGAGTGCCATCTTGAGGAGTCAAAAAGTATCGCAAGTGCTTCATGAAGCTTCATTTTCCCATCACTACTGGAAGCAATTATTTGGGGATATGAGCGGAAATCTGCGCACAATTTAGCAAGTGAGCATATGGAAACTCAAACCTAGATCCCTTGGCTATCCCTTGACTTCGAAAGGTGACCACTAACACTGCTAAATTAGCAACACTCAGATAGTAAACTTAGCACTTCCTGTATTTTGCTCTTATTCTGAAAGACAAAATGCACCATTTCCATTGGTAGAAGTCGGCAATTATCACACATCAACGTCCACTAATTGACAGCAGGTAAAACATTATAATGATGCATTCTCGTGAAACAAGCACTGGCTAATGTGAACAAGGCATAAGGTATACTGTATGTCGCAACTCGCAGAGTCATTGACAAACACAGCCCAAAATGTTTTGGCCACGCTACGGACTCAGTCGCATCCTTTCTGACACCGGATTGTCAGAAAACAATCATTAACATATTTTAAAGAGGGTAGGAGAATGTCTTTTTCTTTAGTTACTTGGTAGCATATCTCACTGCCATATTATATATTGGATTCAGCTGACCCCCACTATTCGCGGAGGAAAGGGACCGAGCCAGTTTGTGAATAGCTAAAGCCTGTGTTCAATTAACATCCAATATAATCAGACGTTAATTATTAAATTAATTATTGATTATTTTTAATTTAAAAAATAATTATTAATTAAAACTTGAAAAATATATTCATTTATTACTCCGAAATTAGTTTGAATAAGCAAGGATATTCCTCTAGTTAGCATTTTCCATAAAAAATGTGGATTGGCTCCCTCCTCAAAATAAATATTTAAAAATAATTTAACAATTTTTCTGAATCTGAAAAATCTGCATGTAGGTGAATCATCTGGTGCCAAACAGTGAGTATACAGGGGTCCACTGTATACAGAAGGGGTGTTCAAACTCTTTCCATCAAGGGCCACACAAATGGATTGATGCAAGGGCCACTTTGTCCAATTTTATTAAACACAAATCAATTGCACAAACCAATCAATCAATCAAACAATTATGCAATATAATTATTTTAGCTGTTTTTATGTTAGTTCTTTTTAACATCTGTTAAAGATTGTAAGGCAAATTGTTTTTTTATTAGTTTTTAAAAATTATTTTGGAGTGGCCCACAGCACTAGAATTTATCCGCCAGTATCCAGGGGGCGAGCCCTATCGCCCCTCTGGTCCCATATGCCCGCCGGGGTCCCGGTGGGGTGGATGGGGGATAGGTGGGCGTGTGCGCCTCCTGCCCCCGCCCGGTTGGGGGGGGGGGGGGGGGCGCTGGTCGCTTCTCTTAACTCACTGCACTAGGTTTGCACAATACACTTTTATAGACATATAGGGCACATAACACACTTTAATTATTTTTTTTAATGCACCACATACACTCACTGACATACCTGGGAGGCGGGTGGATCGGAGCGTGGGGATATCATTTCCCTCTGCTCCGGTTCACCTGCTCCCAATTTTAATGCACCACACACACACACTTGTATATACACTGGGTGGGGTCACATTCAAGGTTTAGGGGTAGAGTTCGCCAGTCGGCGAGCTGACGGACTCAGGGGTTAGCTTTCACTAAGAACGCTGGAGTGACGACCGGGGCCGTTCCCCGCTGGGCCTGGGGTTCGGGGGTGCCGGCTGTCCTCCGGTGCCCCCATCTCCCCTTCTGCCCCCGGTGTTCCGTCCCTCCACGCGGCGGGGGGTGGGGTGCGCACGGGTGGCCTCTCCGCTCCGCTGTCCGGCCCCTCTTCGGCGCCGATGCCTGGGTGCGGGGGGTCCCCGGGGGCTGGGGGGCTGCCGGTTGGTCGGGGTGGGGTCGAGGGGGGGGGGGTGGCGGGGGTGGGGGGTGTCTGGGGGCTTGGGGGCCTGGGGGCGGCTGGGGCTGGTTGGGGTGGGTGGGGGGAGCGGGGGCTGTGGAACGGTGGGGTGCCTGGCGGGCCTGCAGTGCCCCGTCCTGCTGCGTTGGGTTGGGGGCGCGGGCCGTGTTGGGGTGGGGGGCGCTCTTGCTCCTGGATTTACTCTCCGGCCGGTGGCCCTGGCGGGGCCCGGGGGTCGTCCTTTGGCGCTGCCGCGGCCTGGGGGGCCCTGAGGTGTTGCGCTTGTTCTGTCCTGGCAGGGGTCGACGGCTCCCCTCTTTGGTGGAGATTTTCATGCATGCCAGATCCACCACACCAGCATCTATCGAAACTCAGACGCAATCTGCTTCTTTCTCAGGTCATTGAATCGGTGGAGGCTGGTGTCTGTGGATCTCACTCTGCTTCGTTTGTCCTTCCTTCCTTTCCTCAGTCTCTCCTTTGGTCTCTTGAGGTCTCCCTGATTTTTTGGATTTGTTGGAATTTAGATGTTTCTGGGGTTGGTGAAGAACTCTGGTTGGTGGCCCGGTGGGTGGTGTCTGGTCGGTGCTGGATTTCACTTTTCTTTGTTTTCTTTGGTCCTTCCTCGGGTCTCCTGACGGCGGTGTTCGGTTTAGGTGAACGGTATGGGATTTTTTTTTAATAGGTTTTTGGTGAACTAACGAATACACACACGCACGCACACACGCACATACACACCCCCACACACACCCCCATACACATACACCCCCACACACACACACACCCATACACATACACATACACATACAGATACACATACACATACTCACCCACATACAAAAAAAAAAAAAGAGCAATGATGATGACATTACCGAATGAACAATACTGAGCTCTTTATGAAAGAGGAAAAAAATAAAAAAAATTATCCACCACTGCCCTTAGTAGATGTCCACATTCAGAGTTAAAGGAAGCATAATCAATAATAAGATTTTTTTTTAAAAAGCAGGGTTTACTTGAGGAGCTTAGTTCATTATAAATGTGATATGTTCACTTCAGACCTTGACACAGACAGCAGAAAGTCAAGGAAAAATGTTTGCTTCTGAAACGGAATTATTTTTTATTCATGAGGCATTACAAAGATAAATGCTATTACTATTTTAGTTGTATATAGTTTCTTTGCATATATAGAAAAATTCAAGGGGTTGGCGAGCTGCAAATAACCCTCATGTCGTATTTTGGATACCACTGGTATACAGTAACCATTATGCATTCTTAGCTTATCCTTCCACAAAATATAATGAACTGCTTCTTAGTTATAACACAAGGAAATGAGTACCATTTATTTAAATGGTTCTTAACTTTGTTGGAGATAATGAATGAACACCAGTTTAATATGCATATTCACCGAACCCTTCTTCATTGAAAAATAAAATATGATTTATTTTTCTTAATTCAAGATGGGTTTAATGTTGAATAAAATGAACAGGGCGAGTAGTAGCCCTTTCAGGGCGAGTAGTAGCCCTTTCATTGAATCTGACTTTCTTCACCTTGAATTCAGAAAGTGTTTTGTTCTTGTATTCCTCATCTCCATGCAGCTTAATGAAGCGTTACGTTTGTTTTGCTTTGCTCAACTCAACTCCAGAGCACTTTAAAAAAAAACACAGCTGTTTTCTCAAGATGCAACCTAGGGGCAGAAGATGAAAACAGCAAAGGCCCCAGAATCGAACCTTGTAGAACACCATGTGTTCCATCTTACTGGTGAATTCATATTGCACATATTCATCAAAACACTTTTTTTTATGCTTGACACAGTTAGTATGAAGGAATTACAATAATAAAGACATCACACAATGTACCATCACAACCGTTCCAAGTAGACTACTGAGCACACCAAATTCCCTGCAGTCAAGCAATGTAGCGTAATTACCTGCAGTCAGTGATGGCCAAGTGGGGCGTATCATCCCGAGTCATTTGAGGCGGGTGTACGTCTTGACCTCTGCCAAACCCATGAGACTGACTCACCGAATCCCTGGGGATCGAACAAACCCAGGTTAAGAACCGCCGATTCATTACTTTTGTCCATCCTCTTATACAAAGAACCGAGCAAAGGATGTAATTAACTACGAATTTTGTTTTTAATTAAACTAGTTATCATTTTCATGTGACAAACCGAGTCATCTTTCAAGGCATCAACTCAGTTCAGTATCAAGCCAAATTATTTTTATAGACAAATAATCCCTAAAAGCTGTTCCCCTTAAATGTGTATGCATACAGTGCATGCAACATGTCAACCTTTTTAAAGCAAGTGAATATCCTGTTGAGGGATGTTTATTTGATCATATTTATTATTACTACTACTTGGCCTCCTCCCAGCAGTATCTGGCCTGAAAAGAAGGATACCGCTCCCTCTTAAGGATTTTCTAGTTAGGTCTCTGCAGACTTGTTAGCTCTTTTTCTTCCATACTGTTACTGTCAGTGTAAGCCCCCAACACACATCAAAATGACTGATTGTGTGCAGTCTAACTGTTTTGCTGAAACATACTGAACTGTTTGTGTTCTGCTTAGTTATTTTGGATTCCATTTCATTCTGTTAACTTACTATAATTTGGAATTCAAATCTTGAGGGATTCGTTGACCCATTCTTGTCTTCCATATGTATCTTCTTGTGGTTGCACAGTTGCAGTGTTAAAGATAATATGATTGGTGAACTATTCTTGAATGTTAAGTCTCTTTGTAAAACATTAGAGTGATACTGTGCATTTGTCACTTGGACATCCATGGCATAAATGTACCACTCCTTCCACCACATCCCAATGGAGTAACATTGAAATGAGAGTTAGTGTGTGTGTCTTTCTTGAGTTAGCTTATATATTACGCAATACTCAGGTAGACTATGTAGTATTCGATATATATATATATATATATTTTTGCTTCTAAATGTCTCAAAACTATACCCCGTAATGCCATGCCGGATTACAGAATGTTAGCCCTGCTTTGCTGTACTTTAGTTCAAATTTCTCAAGCAACCATTGAATGTCAGCGGGGATTTTTGAAATCACTGATGCATTTCTGGTCAGATTGCTTCCTACTACGGGAGTTTAACTATTCTTCTCTGGCCTCTGCCATCAAGATTCTTTTCCCTAGAAAACTGCCAATCACTGGGGGGTTTTCTTGCCCTTACTCTACCTTTCATTTATGATATGCGTTTCTGTATGAAAATGCCCACGGATTAGTAGCATCTTGAAATAAGATCAGCATTGTCTCGCACCAATAACAATGCCGCTTTAAAAGTTGCTTACATTGCTTTTCTTGAGCAGTCGAACAGCTGTTCTTGAATATTGGGTTGTCAATACCACAAAAAAAGTTACTACATAATATTGGTGAAACTGACTTGAAAGAGGCACAAGAGACTGCTGCTCGCTTGTTGACAAATGTAGGCTGCGCTTAATTAAAATATAATTGCTCTGAGATTCACAGCAACTGCACTAATTGTTTCACATATTTTTTTTGTTATGACTGTCACCCACTTTCAGTCACTTAGCGAGCTAAGCAACCAAAACGATTAAGAAGAAGACTTTATTGATCCCACAGTGTGAAAAATTCACTGGTTACAGCAGCAAATAAAATGAAGAAGAAAAGCATGATCAAAAGAAACCTGTTGCGAGGACAAAAACTTGTGATTTACAAAAAAAGCTCAAGCTAAAATAACAACAACAACATAAACCTTGTATTAGATATATTTCACCTTGTGTGTTTTACTGCACTAAATAAAAATTACACCGAAGTGACGGAGTAGTGCAGTGGGCAGGAATGACCTACGGCATAGCATCAATACCTCTGCCATGCGAAACATCCCTGGCGGCTGCTGGCCATTTCATGAAATAACTTTAAATGCCTCCTGTTGGTAAACATTACATCATCTCACTTGCTGTTCAACATTTGATTAGTATGATCAATCAGAATCAAGGAATGTTTTTAGGTACAATAGGATACATTTGTCTGCATCAGTAACTCCAGTTTCCCGCTGGTTGTACAGCATGGAGTTTGCCATGTGGTAGTACAAGTGGTTCAGTCAGTGTGGGCTCGTTTGCCACTCAGTGATGGTGAGTGTCAACGTTTGTATTCCATTGAGTGACTGGCGAGCAGTCAAGGGTGTAGGGTGCCTTTTGAAAAAAAGTCAGCTGGGAGAGGCTCAAGAGCCCTGTGACCCCGAAAAGCTGGGTAGATATAAAACATTTACACACTTCCTTTGGGAGTTATAGAGTTTAGGCTACAATGCCTTTAAAAAAACAAAATCATGTTGAAACATTAGAGATTGATCCTATTTATCTTGTCCAAATCCTGCAATACTTTCTGTTTGTCAGTAAATCCTCACCTGTTTCTCAGAGCAAAGATGCAGTATATACTGTTAAGATGAAAGCAGAGTGGTGCTGCTGATTTGAACGCAATCTAATTCAAGGAGTATAAACCAAATGATACCTAAATGTTAATTCATTAATTACTGCTGTTAGATGTGTGATTGGGTGACTTGAATAGATGGATAGATCATTCATACTGTAGCCAGTATTCTGCCATGAAGTTTAAAAAAAATAATAATAAAAAAAATAATAAAGAAAACTGTGAATAGGTGACTCTCACTGACAATAAGGGAGGATATATTCCAAATATAAAATTCACATTGAAGTGAATTGACAAATGTCAAACCGCTGACATGTGGGGCATCACTGCATGGTATTATTAAAAGTTTACCAAGAAGGCAGGTAATGCATTAGTTGGAGTACATTGCAGTAGAATAGAAAAATATGATAGCAGAAACAAACAGAAATATGACCTTTTTCAAACTGAGTTTTCTGATGTGAGACAAAAGTTTCCAAAGAGATGCAAAAGTGGCTTAAGTTTTGCCGGACAGGTAATTTATCTTGATTATCCTTCATACATAACTTGTAAACTAAGCAATAATAAGGGACAGTTTCACCCTATGAACAGAATAACAATAATAAAAATAAGTAGCTACTGCCTGGACCCCCGTAAATTCCCAGGCCAATTTTTGGCCCCAGTATATGCCTGGGTGATACGTATGCTCCTGTTTCGGTTACCACTGTGCTTGAGTAGCTTCCTCACCAACCTCAAAACTTGTAAAGTATTTTGAATTAATGCTGATTGTGTGCAGGTATTAATGTGCGTATGAATGAATGCCTGCTTCTCTTTGTTTGTGCTTTGACAACTTGATGGTCAGCCCATATGGAATTTAATCAGTTTGAACATCCAATTTTTTAAAGCATTTTTAATGGCTTTCATTTTATTATTATTATTATTATTATTATATATTTTTTTATACTATCCAGCCTGTTTTCCATGTCTCCCTTTATTCCCAACACAGCTGATTTCAATGACAGCTCATCAGCAGGCTATGGAGAAGCCTGATAACAATGCTGAGCTGTGTTGGAATCAGAAGACACGGAAAACAGGCTGGATAGTGTGCCCCGAGGACCAGGGTTGAGAAACACTGGCATAGACCATTTCAAGGCAACAATTAAGGTCTTTATATATTAAAAATACAACTTGGTGAGAGAATGTGCCTACCTCTATGCAAAAAAAAAAAGGAGCCAGTGTCTCTAACTTAACTTATGTTTCTACTGTGTACACACACTTAGTGCTGAGCAAATGGTAACAAAGGTTTTGGTCAGCAATTTAGGGCTGAGTGCAAAAATAATTTAGATGGCCCGGCCTCTGCACGCCCCTGCCTAGATGGATGGACGAAGATAAATTGTTCGAAGTAAATGAATCAATTACTTTTTGGAGCAACAAAGTCAATTGTATTATTTATAACAAAGCTGATGAGCTCTCTCACTAATGTTCTGTGCACACCACATTGGTTGGTAATCATTGTTTCAGTTCATACATCGATTCAATTTAGTCCTATGCTTCCCTTTTCATCATTCTTAAATCACAAAGGACATCAGTTAAGCAACCCACATCGACTGCAGTCAATAAGAGACAAAGCTTTGTCTGCTAGCGCACCTCCTCCTTTCTCCCATTGCTTTGTCTGTTATGCTGTTACAGCCAGCAGCGCTCAATTTACTGCAGAGCACTGGTCCGTTGAAGAAAAGAGACTGGAATCTTCTGTAGTCCCAAACACTTTTGCTTAATCTTTCATCAAGTTGAATACGTCCAGGCTTGGCAAGAAAAAGAGAGAGGGAGTAGCATTTAAAGTGGACAGGAAGGCTTAATGGACGCTGTCGACTTCACATGCTTTTAAGTTTAACCATTATTTACTATCATACAAGGCCCGGTTGTTTGAAACTATCTTATATCTTTGACCACTGGTTAAGTAGATTTAACCAACCGTTAACTTTAATGGCACTGTTATCTTGCTTTTCAAAACCCTGTTAACTTTTTTCGGCTGTTAACTTGCTGTTAAAGTTAACACATCTAAGGACCGCCACTAACTTTTTAACAGTGTGGTTAACTCGTGTTCGTCGCTAATGCTGCCTTCATGACGCCCGTTGAGCGCAAGAAAAAGAAAGTTCATCGAGGGCTTGACTTTGACATTGGTGATTATTCTGATGAAGGGTTACGAACACGCTACCGCTTAGCAGTAATACAATGCCAAGTCTCATGCTGAGTCAAAAGAGTTAAGACGAGTTCTAAAAATGGACAAGGAGCGGGCTTGACCAACATTTATTTACTTTAGATTCAATATACTCCTCCGTGAGTCATCACCTTATCGTAGTGGAGGGGTTTGCGAGTCCCAATGAGCCTAGGAGCTATGTTGTCTGGGCTCCTCTGTGGCAGGGCTAAGATCCGATAAGATCCGCCCGGAATTCCATAGGGCTCTGGATGTTGTGGGGCTGTTGTGGTTGACACGTCTCTACAACATCGCATGGACATCGGGGACAGTGCCTCTGGATTGGCGGACCGGGGTGGTGGTCCCCCTTTTAAGAAGGGGGACCGGAGGGTGTGTTCTAACTATACTACACACTAGTGATGGGAAAATGAAGCTTCATGAAGCACTTGCGATACTTTTTGACTCCTCAAGATGGCACTCATGATTCAAAGATGCAATGCAAATGTAATCCATTTTCATTGCACTTGCCTTTATCTTTAAACCAAGAGCACCATCTAGAGGAGTCAAAAAGTATCGCAAATGCTTCATGAAGCTTCATTTTGCCATCACTACTACACACCCCTCAGCCTCCCTGGTAAGGTCTATTCAGGGGTGCTGGAGAGGAGGGTCCGTCGGGAAGTCGAATCTCAGATTCAGGAGGAGCAGTGTGGTTTTCGTCTCGGCCGTGGAACAGTGGACCAACTCTACACCCTCAGCAGGGTCCTCGAGGGTGCATGGGAGTTCGCCCAACCAGTCCACATGTGCTTTGTGGACTTGGAGAAGGCGTTCGACCGTGTCCCTCGGGAAGTTCTGTGGGGGTGCTTCGGGAGTACGGGGTACCGAGCCCCCCTATACGGGCTATTCGGTTCCTGTACGACCGATGTCAGTGTTTGGTCCGCAGTAAGTCATATTCGTTTCCAGTGAACGACACAACACTAATGCTTTTATGTGTGACTAAAATTAGCATGAAAAAAAAAAGGGAGAATATTTTCTGGTCATTCCTGCTCTTGTGTTTTTTGTAAGCACTTCTCAGGCTCAGTCAAACTGTCAAGCAGTGAAGATGGTCTGACTGAATGTTTTGTCCTGGTTTAAAAGGACGGCCGATGGAGGCCAGTTTGTGTGTGGATGGTCTATCATCTACGGGAAGAGCTTGTGTTCCGCCATTGATTGTCCCCAAGAGAGCAGCTTCATCTCTCTCGCTCTCCCAGACAGACGACACGCTCGGTGAGAAGGCAGTTCTAAATATGGAATGATTTGAGAAGCCCGCGTCAAGAAACGGGCAAAGAGGATTGTAATCATCCCTCTGTTTGACCACGACTATGTGTAATTCCACTAAATTCACAGTGTGTGATGATGCATAACATGTTGTGTAAAACGTGAATTTAAATCACAATGCAATGATATGCAAATCCTTTCAAACCTTTATGTGTGTTCAATTGAATACGCTACAAAGACAATAATAAATTAATTAATATTCAAACTGATGGTCATTATTATTTTGTGACAAATATTCTCTGCTTTTGAATAGGATGCCCTCTAAAAAGCTGGCCATATATTTTCAAGGAGAGGGAGGCAGGTCTGGACAGCTGGCAGCCTTTTCCTATAGGCCTATGTACATTTTATTTATCACGTCAGTTAATGTGAACTTACTCCATTTGCCTTCATTCTTTCTTCATAAACTACATTTGAACCCAAACTAATATTAATTAAAGCTACTGAACGTAGAAAATTCCATTTTGAATTGCTACTGCTATACAGTGGGTGGGAAATTCAAACCCGAATCCAGTGTGAAAACTATTGGCCAGTGGCTTGCAAGACTACCCATTGTGAACAGCTAAGATGTTAATCTACCAATTAGAAGATGTTTCAGTCATATATGGTCAAATAAAAAGTTACAGAGAGCAGTTTTAACAATTTACCATTATGAACTTATTTTCTCTAGACTTTGTTTTAAAGGTCCCTTCCATCATAATCCAATTTTCTTCTTCTTTTTTTGCATAATTTTCATCAAAATGTGTCTGTAACATGTTTTTAAGTTTGTCATTTACATCCAAAAACCTTTCAGAGGCAAAAGTGCACAGAAATGAAGAGTTGTAACATAGGATTGCACCCTATTATTCAAGTACACTTTTTTTGCTACACACCCACTCAGCTCAGCAAAAATGACTGATGGCGACAATGCAAAGCAGCTAAAACTTTGCATCAGCTGCCAATCTCAGAGGAGTTGAGAAATACTTAAATTTAACTTGTGGGGAAACACCTTAGCATAGCAATCAACAAATGTAAATACAACAATTAGCCATACTTTGAAAAGGATATGCACATTCTTTACATTCTTAAAAAAAAAAGGCATATTCATACACAAAAGCACAAGCTCCCTCATTCAAATTCTCTCTGTCACAGCTGTGTGTCAGTGGGATTTCTCTGTGCCACTTTGTTTGTCCCAAACAGAACAGTGATAATTAGATTCTGTCAAGTGATTTGTCTGCAGACTGACACACACACACGCACTCACACGCACGCACACTGTGTTGGACATCTTTTACCTACTTTGCAGTTGTGTAAGGACTGAATAAGGTGACGAGAGGACTCAAACATTGATTAACTCCTCCTTTCTGCCTGGTTCCACCCCACTGGTTATCACCAACTCTTTATAAGAAAGTGTCAGAGGTTACTAAATCGGTCTGAAGCTGAGGCTAAATGGACAATCTCTACGAGAATGTCAACACACATCGGTAATAAATAAACAACATTTTTAGTTACTCATTTAAGATAAATTTGATTTAAAAAAATGAAAAATTACGTATCAAACATTATCTTTAAATATAGGGAGGGGTGCACAAAAGATGTGCACTGCACATTTGCATAACAAGGATTTGAGCGGCGAGCGGTAGAAGGGGTTTGAGCTGCAGAAGAGTGTCTTTAATCTCTGACCACTTCCAATCCAAACACTATCACAATACTCTTTCCTTCTCACCCAACCCTCATAGACCCCCCCCCCCCCCCCCTCGCTACCTCTCCTGTGAGAGAAAACAAATTACCCAATGACAAGGCATTATTTCTCAGAGGTGGGCTGGCGGCATTGATATGAACAACAGGTAGATACGACACGCCGCTTTAAAATGTGTGCCTGCAGCGAAGCTACGCCAATGGGTGCAAAGTGTGAGCACATTCCATGTTTGTGGATGGTTTGAAAACCAAGATAACAAAGATGCCTGCACATTGTGCTGCCTACGGGGCACACAACGATGTACGATTAAAATGGGAGTGGATGGCAAATTCAGTGCAGTAAGTCGAACACAAACAACTTACTGTTTTATCTTAACTCCAAGTTTTAACCATTATCTTTTGTTTATTCCATTTTGTATGCTGAGACCAGAAACCTTTTCCAGATCATATTTATTTTGGTAGATCTGTTTAATTAAATGAGGCATGTATTAAGTTAGACAATGGATTGCTTTGGTAAATGGACTGCTTTTTATATAGTGCTTTTTTAATTACACCATATGGTGCACAACGCGCTTTACAATGCCTCACACTCACCCGTTCACACACCAATGGCCGACTGCTGCCACGCAGAGCGCTACCATGTCCACTGGGAGCAAATTGGGGTTCAGTGTCTTGCTCAAGGACACTTCGACATGGCCACTAGGTGTGAGGATCCAACCCACAATGAATGATGGTCACAACATCTAAAGAACACTTGTCAACACATTGTTAAAGACTACATCTATTAACAACGCAATAATTATACCAATAGTTCTTTCACCACTGCGGGTGAGGTCGGCCGGTCAGGAATAAAATGAGCACCAAGCAAGCAACCGGTGTATCCTTGACTATATGGTTATCCATCTATCCCTTTTCTTTACTGCTACTACAGGTGAGCTGAAACCGGTCCCAGAGCACGGTAGATACTGGACTGGTTGACAACCAATTGCGGTATTTGGTTATACATAATAACTTTGCATTAATGTGCAGGTAACCTTTGCTAAAATAACCAATCAATATGCAGATGTGACACATCAAGATAATGATAACGATTATTCCACAATTAGAAAAATAAATAATCACTCTCATACCTGTCACATAATTGGCATGCTAATAGCAGGAATTGCCATCAGAACTGTTGCTTGTGAATGGAATGCTAATTACAAAACCACAAGAAACCTTAATAATATTGCTTGCCATGTCCTGTAGACTTTTACCTTATAAGCTTAATTTATTGAATTTGTTTTTGGGTGCAGGGACGCATGAGCATGAGTACATTTAATGTTATTTTATTTATTTATTTATTTATTTTACCAATGCCCATTAACTAGGTCATTACAGAATGGACCAATATTAAATGATTCACAATTAAAACTATAAACATTTAATTGTAAAGGAGATGTGTTCCCAAGTGAGGGGCTTGTTGGCCAATCGCAATTTCGGGAGTTTCCCGAACGGCCGGTCCATGTTAGGGCCAGCCTCTCATCTGTATTTGTATTTTAATTTTATCACATTAATTGTGTCTCAAAAGGTGACTGGTGTCACAAAATATATATTTTAGATGGATGAATGTTTTCCCACTTGAGCTTGGGAAAAGGGGGGCGGGGATCACACAGAGCCAGATTGGGTCAGTAGATAGGTTTCTCAAGCACGACAATGTTCTTTCCGGATGTTAGTGCGAACAAATGTGCTATCATGGTAAAGCAGCCTTGAGTTGTCCTGCCACAAATTTCACCTTTTCTTGTGTGCTGATCGAAACAAGAGCCAAAGGATTGCTTTGAAGATGCGATGGTTAATCAACTTGTCCACGTTGAAAGAGAAAATTACTGTGTACCTTTTGTGACACCACTCCTGGAACCTTTTTTATTTTTTATTTTTTGGAGTCTCTAAAGAGCTCAGTATTGTTCATTCGGTAATTTTACCGATTAGACATGTCATCATCATTGCTCTTTTTATTTATTTTTATTTTTTATTTTTTATTATTTTGTATGTGGGTGAGTATCTCCTGGAACCTTTCTGGCACACCTTGTATACCTGATAGCTGAGTGCAGCGATGCATTGCGTTTAATTTCACATAGTTTTACTGGCAGCTTTGCTTGAGGTGTCATCAGTTATTTAGAGATCAAATCTCCTCCACTTGCAGCTGCTATTTCAATAAAAGGTCTATCCCAGCCACAGCCATAGACAGCTGTAGTATTAGATCTCTGAGGTCCAGACCTCAGTAATCGTATTCCTCTTCTCAAACTGATAGTTGCATTACATTTGTATCCTTGTTTTACAGAGTTAGAGAATTTGCTTAAGAAACACTGCCAGTATAGAGTCAATAAGTAGTAGCTTAAATAAATGAATAGCATACATACTAAGGTATGTAAAGTCAGACAAGAAATACAACCTCCGCTAATTTATGCCTACGACCTTGACGCCTTATTAAAAACCTGATAAATATCTGAACGGTGTCATTGGTTGCCAATGAGTCCAGGGTGTACCCAACCACTCTACAAAAGTCCGCTGGGATAAGCTTCAACTCACCCGTGACTCTAATAAGGACAAACAGTATAGAAAATGGATGACTGGGTTATCTGAAACAGGAAAATAATTATTTGGATTGTGAACTATCTTAGACTTTCACAGTATACTGTGTGCCTAAAAGTATGCAGATCTTCAGTAATAAAGACTGGGTATTTCTTACTGAAATTAGGTGGAGAAAAAGGGGAACAAATCAGGTTAAAAGTGGCAGGAGCTTTTTCCAATGCCAAAGCCAACATCTCCTTTGTACATCGCACCGAAAAGATGAAAACATCACAATCTTGCTAGCAGATCATGGGAGATGTGAGTTTGACTTTTGTTTATTAAAAGGACAGTGTGCAGTAGCATTAAGAAGATGGTTGCACCAGATTTAGCACAATGCTAGTTTCCATCTGTAGTCCTCATAAAATGAGATCACAGAGGAAGTTATAATTACATACAAACAACATATAAAGTGCCAAATACATAGTGTTGTATCATCAAATTACAAGTCTTAAAAAGTGCGGATATATAAAATACAACCATTTAAAAAATCTATAACTAGCATGAAATGCATAAATCACTGAGGTAGTAGTCGTAGAAATGATTGTAGCAACAGCAGTTATAATTTTAACTGTACCCATCAGACGGTACCCACGAAGGTATCGTCTGATGGGCATGTACCCGAGTACTAGTAATGTGAACAGGACTAGTGTTCAAGAAGCCAGCCTTTGACTGCCCGTGAGAAACTATGAAAGTTTGTGTTTTTTAAACAACCAGGGAGACCGTTCCACTCTTTAATAGCTTTATAAGGAAAGGAAGATTTTCTTTTTGGGATGTTACAGTCGCCCCTCAATGCAGACCCTAACACCCTGTTTGTTGATTGTAAGCGTAGATGTTTTTAGTGGGGGCGGGGCTGCATCATTAAGAATTGTATGCACCAAACAGATATCAGAGTACCTAATAAGGTTGTTGAAGCTTAACATACAGTGTTTTACAAGTATGTTACAATGGTGGTGCCGCATTGGCTTTTTTACTGAAGATTTTTAAGCCTTGATTATGTAACGATCTGAGGGGTTTTATAGAGGTTTGTTTAGCTTGAGACCATGATGACACACAATACAAAATCTGTGACAGAATCATTGCATTGAGGTATGATTTTGCAGCTTCCAAAGATAAGGAGCTCCTGATGTGTTTAGCAAGTAGCAATGTTAAATTGTAATTTAATTTAATTTAATTTAATTTAATTTAATTTAATTTAATTTAATTTAATTTAATTTAATTTAATTTAATTTAATTTACGGCATACCGCTTTTGAGCGGGAGATCGACAGGCTGATCAGTGCAGCGTCTGCAGTCGAAATGAGTATCCTCCGCAGGGTGTAGAAAAAGGGTGAGAAGCTCGGTCATCCGGAAGTAGAGCCGCTGCTCCTCCGCGTTAAGTGAAACCAGTTGAGGTGGCTCGGCAATCTGGTTCGGATGCCTCCTGGACGCCTCCCTGGAGAGGTGTTCCGGGCATGTCCCACCAGCGGAAGGCCCCGGGGAGGACCAAGGACACGCTGGAGAGACTATGTCTCTCGGCTGGTCTGGGAACGCCTTGGGATCCCGCTGGAGGAGCTGGTTGAAGTGGCTGGGGAGAGGGAAGTCTGGGCTTCCCTGCTAAAGCTGTTGCCCCCGCGACCTGACCTCGGATAAGTGGCAGAAGATGGCTGGATGGATGGATGCCGCTTTAACATTCTTATTCATTTTAAGTGTGGGATCTAAGGACACACCTAGGTATTTAACTTCTTCGACATTTTGAATCATGAAACTATCAGCATGGATGTTTGTTTGTTTTTTTGGGAGGGGGGGTGGGGCATTTGGGATTGTTTTGTTTGAGTAGTACATAGCGACAGTCTTCTCTGTGTTCAGCGTGAGGTGGGACTTGTTCAACCACTACCAAATATGGTTTGGAGGTCACAGACTCAAGATGGCAGACACCACCAAATGTGTTTGAGAACAACCAGGACAAGATCCTGTAGGACTTTGAAATCCGGACTGAAAAACTGGTGACAGCCAACCAGCTTCACATGAGAGACGTTGCAATTCTGAGAGATAACAACATCTGGAAAAAGGAACACGAAAAGCTGGGGGGGGGAACAAGGACTGAAAGAAGAATGACAGTAAATGTGGGTAGTGAAGGCAACAGTTGTCTCAGTTCAAATGTGCTACAACAGCAGGCATAATGTAGTTGAAGTTTATAATTAATTAGAGCTCTCAGTAAAAATAAATACAAATGATTGCCATTACACATAATATACATTTAGATTAGATACAGGAATAGACTCAACTATAGTGCTCCATTTTTTCCATTTCTTAGCCAAGCAAAGGCGAAAAAGCACCACTGAAAAACACATTTTTGGTGCATTATTCATGGTGACAGAAACACAATAGGATTTAAAGAGAGCTCATTCTCATCACTGAGTTCAATCTAATGTGAAGTGCAATTCAGCTCAAGCTCTGCAGGTAACCCTGCAGTGGCACCCCCTTGACGGGGCCCTTTTCTATACTTATAGCCTAAAAGGATTATCAATGCAGCTGCTTTGAATGAAAATCATATTATCTGTCACAAGGAGAAAGACACATCAGCATTATGATAACATTACTGATGGTTTGATACATACTGTATTCATATCACTACTTTGTTAAATATATCCAGACTACAAAAATATGTTTAATGCACAATTTTTACTATCTTAACTAACAATACCCCCTAAAACTTACAACTTATTTCTGTTATCCACCAGACAACTAGAACCATGTACAGATCTAAACTTCAAAAATGATATAGCTGTTTTAGCTATACAAATGGACACGGGTTCAGAATCTTTCCCAGGTCACTTTGCATGTTGGTGTGACTCGGTGGAGTTCATTGGACTCAATCACAAATGCTCTACAGGCCAAATAAGAGAATAATAGAGTAAGACAACAATTTCACAATTGAATCACTATTCTGTATATAAATATGACATACAAATTTGAGAGATAAACAAAATATCAATAATTGCTCTTTGGTGGGTCACTGACTTCTCTGACGAGGCAGCATTACTGCGTCATTAACCAATACATTTACATATAATGATGCTGAGAATGGTACCATCATTAAATTTTAATGCGTTCAATCAATAGGCACCAAGTCAACCCTAGTCTTTTTTTTTTTTTTATAGATTGCAAAAGGTTAAGTCAAGGCACTTTCCATAGTGAGCATCTCAAGAACCATGCTCCTCTCACATCAAAGAAAACTAAATACTGAATTTGGTGTCGTTCAATTGACTTGAATTGTTCAATCATTCCATTCAAATCTCCAGACAACCTTCATTGAACACAAACAAAATTTAATCCAGAGAACAACACAAACTTTAGAACATTAGCCATAAGGGATGTAACGATAACAGAAATATCGTGATATCATGATATTAAAACTGCCACAATATATCGTCGTCGTCATGTCACAATATTAAAAGCAGCACATCTGTTGAAAAAGTCAGGTTTATTACCATTTGTGCATTTCTACCACCACCTGGTGGCTATTTTTTTGTTCAGTTTAATTTTTAAATGGCATGTTTTGGCCCTTATATGTTTGAAATCCACGCTAATGTTCAGATGAAGGTAAACGTAATATGCTTGTGAACCGAGTCAATATGTGGAGGAACTCAATGTGTGCTTGCATTAGCAAGTAAATGCCTCAAAATTATGGGTTATTAGAGATTGTAGGTGGTTTATATGCATTGCTGATATGTACAAAAGCACAATATTGTAATATTGTGTTTTTTTTTAGTATGAGCTCATGTTTTTTAAAATATTGTGACCTTTTTGTGTATCGCCAACTTCCCCACAATATCGTGATAATTATCGTATGTTTGGATATCGTTACATCCCTATTAGCCATCTATTTTCTATATTTTATTTTATATAATTTTGACACTGACTTTTTTTTTTCAAACTCTTCATTACCAGGAATGACGTTACACTGTTACCTGAATATGACAAATGAACTCAAGAACCGAAATCTAGAATTAGTTATATTTATCTTAATATTGAATGTAGAATGCACAAAATAAACTTTTTACTTAGAGCAAGTGGAAGCAAATCAAAACAAGAGTGTTCCAATAACAATGAACAACGGCCTCCAGCAACCACTCCAGGTGCAGTGTAAAACATTGGGACAGATCATGGAAGAACTTGAGCTTCACAGTTTTTTGTTTTTTTTGTGCACACGGAAGCTTTTAACACTTTAACACTGATCACAAATAGATATAGTCATATAATTGAATGGTTAGTGTGAGTGTTGTGCAAAACTTTGAGAACAGATGTATAGCTAAAACATAGGCCACATTTTTTAAACATGCTTCACAGATACATTTTCCTCCCTTTATTTATATAAGTTGAATTTTTTAATTTTTAATTTTTTCTGGAGAGCTCAGTTCATTCGGTAATTTTACCGATTTGACATGTCATCATCATTGCTCTCTTTTTTTTTTAATTATTATTATTTATATTTTTTGTATACATTTTTATTTTGTATGTGGGCATGTATGTGCATGTGCGTGTGTGCGTGCGTGTGAGTGTGTATGCATTAGTTCACCTAAAACCTATTAAAAAATCCCATACCGTTCACCTAAACCGAACACTTCATTTTCCTCCCTTTAAATAACAACTTCAATTCAGCATGTTCAATGTGTGAACAAAACAAACTTCCTGAAACAATGGAAGCATTATTCCTTCTATCATTGCCTACATGAATACATCAAACATACACTGTAACAAATTTCTGTAAAATCTACAGTAAAAAATTACGGCATTTTTTTGTTTTTTAATGTTACAGTATTTAACTGTATACAGCAATGCATTATAGGTAAAACAAAGTACACTATAATTAGTGGCAAAATACGGTATATTTTACAGCAATAATGTTTTGGCACGTATATATATGGATTACAGGTAAATACTGTAAAGATTGTTGGATTTTGGCGGGTATCTCTATAGGAGAGCAAATACAGGGCCCTGTATTGTCACCGGAGCAAGGACAAGAACAATACCTTAGTGCGAAGGCAGTCCTGCATCATCTTCACATCGCATTTCTCCAATAAACAGGCAACATTACAGCTAACATTCATTTATGCACTCGGCTGCAGAATGAGGATTGATTTTACAACAAGGTGGCTGACTGGTTAGCACAGCCGCCTCCCAGTGCAGAGGACGTGAGATCGAGTCCGGGCTTCAACCTTCTTGGGTGAGGTTTGCATGTTCCCCCCGTGCCTGTGTGGGTTTTCTCCGAGAGCTCCCGTCTCCTCCAAAGACATGCATGGCCGGTTAATTGAACACTCTAAATTGTCCTTAGGTGTGATTGTGAGTGTGGATGGTTGTTTGTCTTGTGTGCCCTGTGATTGGCTGGCAACCAGTTCAAGGTGTACCCCGCCTACTAGTGATGGGAAAATGAAGCTTCATGAAGCACTTGCGATACTTTTTGACTGCTCAAGATGGCACTCATGATTCAAAGATGCAATGCAAATGTAATCCATTTTCATTGCACTTGCCTTTATCTTTAAACCAAGAGCACCATCTAGAGGAGTCAAAAAGTATCGCAAATGCTTCATGAAGCGTCATTTTGCCATCACTACCGCCTACTGCCCAAAGCCAGCTGGGATAGGCTCCAGCGACCCTTTTGAGGAATAAGCGGTTAAGAAAATGAATGTATGTATTTACTGTAAAAGTAAATACAGTAAGTAATTGTAATTTATATACAGTAAATGCTTGTAAAAAATAAATACAGTAATATACTGATATTTTACAATAATTAGCTGGCAACTTTTTAGCCTGTTATTTCCTGTGAATTCTACAGTCAATTTGTCACAGTGTAGGTACAGATACTGTAATTTCTTGAGAATAACAAAACACAATAAAAAAATAAATAAATCATACAAAATTGAGGGGGCACTGAAGTGGACAGAACTGGCTGAAGAGTCCCCCAGTGGAGAAGGGGGTCTCTGTCTTGTCTTCAGTGGTGACAGGAAGTCAACAAATGGAGAAACCAGTTGTGTATAATATATAATAACAATAATAATCTTGAGAAAGTATGGTAACTGTATTTGAGGGAAAATGTGTCCAAAGTAGAACAGCTGAAATTTAAAACTTGAAATCAGTTCGGATTGCAACCTTTTTCCTATAAATGCCCTTTTCCAATGAAGAACATTTACATATTTGTGTAACTTGTGTAAGCTGGGTATCACAGTTCACATTTACAAATCATGTTTAATTCATGAATAGGGTTATTTTTTATGACAATTTTAACTGAGAGTGTGACAGATACACCATGTTTTTTTCTTGTTTTTCTGTTGCTTCTTGGTACAGGCAAAGACATGTCGTTGACAGCTCAAATTGAACTCATACACATTCGTCTCATATCCCAGGATGTCCAAAAACCAACAGGATATTTTCACTAACTCCAATGTGCATTTGCACCTGATGACACATTTTTCATTTCTCAAGCAATGAGATGCAACATAAACTGACATTTTCCAAACAAGATGGAAAGTTGTATTTTTTCCCTATGATGGATTTTAATTACAGTGCATTTAAAATGGGAACAGAAAAGTAAAAAGGCTGATTTAACATCTTGCGGTTAACATACAGGTCTGCTTTGTGCAATAAATGAAGGGCAACCTGGAAAGTGTCTTTTTAAATGGGATAGACAACTGAAATGCAATAAATAAATACATACCACATAGTATATGCCATGTTAAGGTAAGGTGACCTAAGTGTATTAGAATGAAGAAAATGAAAACTGATTGACCAAATGGAATGACAATACTCCATATAAACAACTCAATCAAAATAAAAAGGTGGAATCTGAATGAATTTCATCTGGAATCAGAGGGGTGGTATATGCTTTTTGCCAATCCAAACAGACATGATGAAATGCTTCAACCAGAAAAGCCAGGCTGTTTCTGGTCTGCACATGCTCTGTCTTGATGTAAAGGTGTAGTAATCTCCTATTTTTTGCACTTGAAAATGGCGGCTTCCTACAACAACTTGTCTGTGACGGAACAGCTTGTTTTAAAATACTTTTCATCAAACTGCTGTTTTGACAAACGTGTAGGAACATTTACAATTAATGTGCTCAATTGATGTCTGAACTCCATTGTGATCAATCACTTGATGTTTACATCAATCTGGGCATCGCACGCCTGTTCTGATTAAAGTGATGGCACATCATCGCGGTAGATCGGAATAGACAACGTCCCGTCATGTGAACAGTTAATTAGAGATCTTCAATCGGAATGACAAAAAAGTCTCCATGTAAACTCAGCTGCCTGTCAGCCATGTGCGGTGCCTTTTTTTTCCCTGTTATCCTTTGATACATTTTATATAAATGTTTGAACTCAGAAATGTGCTCTATTTAAATACAGTTATAAGAATCTTGGATTGTAATATAATCAAATAAACCTTAGTTGAACCCTAAGAAGTGTGAAACCAAGAGAAGGGTGACAGCATTAGAGCGAAACGCAACAGACTTTAAAGAAAGTCACAAAATCAAAGACCGTCTTGCCAGACAGAACACACTTGTTAAAAAGTGATTGCCCAAATATGGTCAGTTCTATGACTCAATTAAAAATCTGACCATCCAGGATTGACCAGTGTAAATGATTTGTAATCATTGCAGTCTGTTTTTATTTACATTTTACACAATGTTCCAACATTATTGGAAATGGGGTTTGTTTGTATCACATCTTGATCTTCTATTGGAGGATCAGCACAGCCGTAGTATCACTATGCAGTATTGTCTTGAATGAAAGGAAAATGTGTTGTGTACACTTTGACTGACATTTTTCGTATTCATAACATGTGCTCATTGGGTGAGCTTGAGAGCCGGGATACCCCCCCCCCCCCCCCGAGTGATTTCCAGACCATTTAGACAAACATTGATTCAAACTCATAGACAAATCTAAGAGTCTTCAATGAATCTAACATGCATGCATGTATATGTTTAAAATTTGGGAGTAAGCTGTAGTGCACAGAGAAAACCCACACAGACATGGGGAGAACATGCAAACTCCATACAGGAAGGATAGAGCAGATATTCAAAGTCCAAATCTCAGAAATGTGAGGCAGAAGTGCAAACCATTAACCCACCGTGTATTATTGCCATTTTAATACATTTTAACTTTGACATGCTCTGGTCGTATCATTGCATATTATCGTTCTTACCTTGATGAATATAAAAAAAAAATAGGATTTTTATATACATTTTTCCAAAGAAAGTAACTTCACGCCATTGTAAAACATCTCAAACAAATTATGTTGTGCAGCCAAATACATCGTGTTCTTGCTGATAATGAAAGGCTCTAGGGCTGGAACAAATGTACTAAGAAAATAGTTTTGTTGTGGCATTGTAATCTCATTGCTTGGAGGAATTTTGTCCTGTGCCTGACACAAGTGATACAAAGAGTGAGACTCCAAACCTTGCAGCTGCCTCTTTGATATTTACCTGATAGGTACATGAACAGGTTTGCTGTTGGACATGTCCCATGATAACCTTAGTCCACCTCACACGGTGATAATTTTGACTTTTTAACATCACAAGATTTTTCTTGTTCTCAGGTGCTGGCATTCAGGTCATGTATTTTGTTGTTCCTCAATGTTTTTTCTCAAAATCATGTATTAGACCAACATTCAAATTACAATAGAGGATCCCTGTTCAATACTATATTAAATACTACAAAAGTGCATATGTGTTTAGTTAAACAGCAAAAATAGTTCATAGTAGTGATGGCAAAATGAAGCTTCATGAAGCATTTGCGATACTTTTTGACTCCTCTAGATGGTGCTCTTGGTTTAAAGATAAAGGCAAGTGCAATGAAAATGGATTACATTTGCATTGCATCTTTGAATCATGAGTGCCATCTTGAGGAGTCAAAAAGTATCGCAAGTGCTTCATGAAGCTTCATTTTGCCATCACTACTGTTCACATTACTAGTACTCGCGTACATGCCCATCAGACGATACCTTCGTGGGTACTGTCTGATGGGTACAGTTAAAATTATAACTGCTGTTGCTACAATAATTTCTACGACTACTACCTCAGTGATTTATGCATTTCATTTAGTGATGGCAAAATGAAGCTTCATGAAGCACTTGCGATACTTTTTGACTCCTCAAGATGGCACTCATGATTCAAAGATGCAATGCAAATGTAATCCATTTTCATTGCACTTGCCTTTATCTTTAAACCAAGAGCACCATCTAGAGGAGTCAAAAAGTATCGCAAATGTTTCATGAAGCTTCATTTTGCCATCACTAATTTCATGCTAGTTATAGATTTTTTAAATGGTTGTATTTTATATATCCGCATTTTTTAAGACTTGTAATTTGATGATACAACACTATGTATTTGGCACTTTATATGTTGTTTGTATGTAATTATAACTTGGGCAGGCTGACGGAAGCGTGACTTCCAGTGTGCGCTTACGAAACACTAGACATCATGTTTGGATGGAACCGTGTACTACTCATCCCTAAAGTCAAGCATGGTGATGGCGGCATCACACTATAGGGGAATGATTTTCAGTGGCAGGGATGGTAGTGATTTATCACACGTTAGTTAAATTTCATAAAAGGAGGCTTAGGAAGATTGATTAGAAGACACAGATTAACCAAAGAAGCCATTTATGATGTTAATAATTTGTGTCCAACAACTGGAGTATGACACATAAAACGCTGTCTTTTGTTGGTGTGACTGAGTTTTTTTCTTTAGAAGGATTTAAGGCTTATCTGGCTTGCTTTACTTCACATAGAAATAATTACCATAACAGTAGGATTGTCCATATCTTGGTAGCAATAGAAATGGCTATCAATATCAAAACGCTGCTGCGACCACATTAAGTACAAAGCAAAAATGATGCTCACAATCATGAAGAGTTGATAACGGTGTTGGCTTCAAGCAAAACTTAAGACGTCTCGAAGTAATTGTATTACCATTTACTAGAGTTGCCAACATACATTAACCCGTCAAGATGGGAACATGTTTTTCCTTTAGATGTGGCAGTTCACTAAACCTTCAATGGAAATCTAATCTACAGTACTTAAGTAAAGGCAATGATTATGTTGAATTTTCCAAACCAGTTACATTATCACTTAATAATGACTATGTGGCAGTGCTTCTCAATTATTTTTTGTTACAAAGGAAGAAGAAATTATAAAAATATTTTTTGCCCACCCCATCAAGTCTTCATTTTAAGTACACCTCTGCAGAGAAGCTAATGCTCCTTGCACACTTGCTGACAATGAGAGCGCCACTGCCACCTATTGAAATGGATGTGCAATTACAATTTATTCGAGAAACATGTTCCCCGGGGAAAAAGTTGTGCCTCATTGAAGTCTGAGGCTGGCTATAAAATGGGGCATTGAATTTTCCTTAGACTTATTAATGCCATGGAAATCCATTTGGAAAACACAGCACACTTTAAATGTGAAATTAACCTCTGCAATGAATATGTCGTTGCCAGTGAGGGCTTGCTCCAACTGAGGGCAGCCTGGCAAAGGGTACATCAATAACATATTTGAGTTGACGAGAATGCGCACAGCCAGAAAAGTGTGCAGCTGCGTGCCTTTTCTAACTTAACACACTGGGGAGAATTTGGCCTTTCATGTTGGATTTCCAGCAAGTAATAGTAGTTTGGATCAGCGTTTTATGATAAAATCTCTGTTCAGGATACAATGAAGCAGGTCATAAATGAATATAGTATGTTAATTGTGTATTTTGATGTGTCTGGGTCATATTCACCAAAATATGAAAGTGAAGAATTGCTGAGGGTATTTAAACTGCATGTAAACAAGAATTATGTCTTATTTCACACTACACTGTAAATAGGAGGGAACAAAACATCCAATTAGTGCTGTGGAACTGTTTGATATATTAAGGTTAATGTCACACACAAAACTGACCTAGTTATTTTCCGTGAAGCCATTAGGTAAACAAATCACTCTTTAAAGTTACAGTGTTTGATTGATCCTGATTTGTATAATGCTCCTCAAACATCAATAATATGCAGAATGAAACTACCAATTGCATTACAAGCACCATCTTGGGCAATATTAGTGCTGCTAATGCAGTAGAAACTGCAGATGCTGGATGTCTTGCATTGTCTTTTTGCTGACCTAAGCCACATTCAGTGCTCCTTATGTATTTAATGTTTAACATTATACTAGATTCTTTTCTCAGGAAGAAAAAAATATATATTCCAAGGTCAGCAGTTACGAAAAAGCATACACAGCAAGTATTCTATGTGGAAAACAATGATCAGATACTTTAAAAATGTTGTATTGTCTTTTCATTACAGTATTAAAATAATGTCACAAATGACAACCGTTAAAGACACGATACTCATACATTCTGTACATTACATTAAAAAGAAAAAAAACACTTCATCTATGCACTCAAAACATTCCCAAGAATGATAAATAGTACAACCTGACAGGCATGTTTATTTTTCCTCATCTTAGAGGTGCAGTTTCAGCTGCAGATAGCATTTGCTGTCCTCCCCACAACCGTCTTAGCAGTTAATCGATCTCAAAGCAGCATGTGCCACCACTCCATTAACACACTTTCACTTTCAAGTGCTATTTAGAACTGATGCACTTACAGTCTGGAGCACATCATTACTTACTGCTGACATTTAATTAGAAAGAAAGGCTTGAAAAAAATGTATAGAGAGTAACACTATTACCGAGTAAGACTCATTCATTTATCAGCCCCCAAATCCCCCGTTTTTGATTATTATTGACTTTTTTATTTGGTGTGTCACAATTTGATGATACTGGCTGCTAGCATTTGGTGTGTTGCCCATGTGTCTCTGTTGTATCTCAATTTATTTGATAATGGTATTTCAAGACGTGATAGAAGACATTGAAAAAAATGTTGATTGTCAATCAGTAATGTTTTTATCTAGTTATAGCATACATATGTAATACTTCATAAATCTGATGCATTCTTTTCAACCCTAACAGTGAAATCATTTGATTAGAAAGATCTGTAAAATTGCTCCGGAACATGACCATGCTGATGGAGCCATGATGTTGTCACATTGTAAATTATAACTAAAGTGGAACCTCTAATACAATAATAATAATAATAATAATAATAATCTACCAATATTTTCCTGGGTCAAACTGTCAGCATCATAAAAACTTGCACACGCAACGTTTGAAGTAATATTTGACATTAATTACCGTCATGCCAGTTAAAAAAGTCAAACTGCTAAAATAATGTTATTTTAACACTATACCTAACCCAAAAAGATCCAGTCGAATTAATATAAATGACATTTAATGTGAAGGCAGGGGTGGCAAATGTACTCATATTCATACTTTAAATGGTAGAATGAAAGTAGAAATACAGATACTTAAAATAAAGACAAAAAGCAGAAGAGATTATTATTAATTCTGTTCAGACTGTGGTACGTACAAAATGATAAGCGTAAAAATAAACCTGTCATTTATTT
This sequence comes from Leptonotus elevatus, assembly GCF_054856555.1. Classification (NCBI taxonomy): domain Eukaryota; kingdom Metazoa; phylum Chordata; class Actinopteri; order Syngnathiformes; family Syngnathidae; genus Leptonotus; species Leptonotus elevatus. Next base: position 7,948,135 of record NC_141245.1, read on the forward strand.
ACAATACAAATTTTGATAACTTGGCACAACATCAAAAAATTCAGTGCAACCAAAAAAATTTCCGTCTTTTATTAACTTAAATTAATAAAGCAAAATGTTCATAATTAGAAAGCGTTGAAAATAAATCACTGGACATGCTATCAAAACAGAAAGAAATTGTAGATATCTATTTTCAAATGAAGGGAATACAAAAAGTAATCTGAAAAATAGGCAAGAATGAAGCAAGTAAAGTACAGACAAAGGTGATTCACGTTGTTGGAAAACGATCCTTAAGTTTTCCGCGTGTTCGTCCTATTCCGGGTAATGAGAATGTTGATTTTCTGAATACAGACTGGAGATCGGTGAACAGGTCCTTCGAAGGATTTATTTTACAGACATTTCTGGACACAGACAAGTTTACAGACAAAACGCTGCAGTTCCTCTTGCAAGTGTGTCGATTCCTCCCAATTGCAGTCGTCTTATACTTTCAGCATAGCGGTCCCCCCAAACCCCTCCCCTCTCCCCTTTCTCACCAGTCCTGCCCTTAAACCCCACCCCTACCCCCTCTCCCAAGACAGACAGTACTCAATACACATTGACAGATGGCCGATGGGTGTGGAAATATAGTAGGTCTCAGACAAAATGCCACCTTTGAAGCAAATAAAACTTTACAAAGGAATCCTTTTTAACACATTTTGTTCCCCCAACCAGATGGCTAATTGCGTGTGAAAAGGAAGGAAGAATCTTCAAACATTCCGACACATTATTACACTCATCAAGCTTTACTGAGGAAATGAAAGCAGTTATGACTAAATCTAAACAGTTATAACTAAAATCAAAACAGTTATAATTAAATCTGGGCAGAAGACTGTCAACAACGTCACAGAGAAACCTCACACAACTGTAAACATTAGTTAACGACTGGAAAACAAAAATACACTGCCCTAACTTTACTGTACGGTATATCACATGACATCATACTGGAAGCTAACTAAAGCGTTGACACTGGTTGTTTTTTGTGTCAAAATGAAAACAAAAAAAACAAAAAAAGCAACACTCTCCCAGACTTAATTCGTAATGCTTAAACTTAATGCTAAATTGAAGTCTAGTGAGGTATGCTCAGTTACCACGAGACATCCCAAGTCTCAAGTGGCTGATATTCAGCTCTATGTTATACAGAGGTACATTTATCCTCAAAATTTAACATACTTCTTTATATTTTTGTATGATCACTGGTGAGCTGAACTTTTTAGGTTCCACAATTAAAATCTGATATGCACATACATTTATTGATTTCTTTCTTTCCTTGTTTTACAAATACAATGATTGCCCTAATTGTGGTTGATTGCAATAAATAAATAAATAAATAAATAAAAATCCTGCATACAGTTGCAAAACATTACAAATAAAAACCCAAGCAACTCAAAAAAGTCTCATCTCCCAGCACAAAATGCATAGATTCAAAACTTGCCAACATGTCCATGATCAAAAACACAGTCAGATGCTGCCTCCCACCCAACATGCTGTGTTGACCACAAATGACCTGTGATAATAAATACACATTTATTATAAATTCACCAATGAAAACCAGACATTGCTTTTGAATTGTGGCGCAACATAATTATATATATATATATATATATATATATAAATAATAATAATAATAAATACAAATTCATGAATCAGGCCAGGACAAAATTGATGGTCCCCTTAACTTCATATTTTGTTACACAACCTTTTGCGACAATCACTGCAATCAAACAAATGTTCTAATATGCGTGTATATGTTCTTATTCATCCAGTTCATTTAATTCTCAAGGAATTGAATCGAATCGAATGTTCAATAAAGATTTAGATCAGGTCTCATAGAAGGCTACTTCATAATAGTGCAATGTGTGTAGTTTTTCTTGGGTTTTTGGACCATTATCATGTTGTAAGTAACCACAGGAAAATCAAGCTGCTTGTTTATCATTTGCTTTTTAACCTCCTTAAACAACTTTCTCCTTCACTACCTCTGGTTCATATCTAGTGTGTTTACAAACCCTTTAAACAGACTGACTGAATGCCTTGAAGTTTGAAGACACATGTGGTGCTAATTGACACTATGGTCATATTATTTTCCATGCGTCTTTTCAAGGATACGGTCATTTTCATCCAGGCCTGATTGTTTTTTAAAACAATTCTGTTGAACCACAACTCAAGAGCAATGTCTGACTTTCATTGGTTAATTTTCATGAAATGTTCAATTTCTTTCTTTCTTACCACAAATGCCTTATTTGTTTTCAAAGTGAATTTTCTTTCAAGCGGTTAGCCTCTTTTTACGTGTCACAAGTAAGAATGTTAACAAAAATGACTTCATGAGTGCATTGTTGTTAGTTTCTCAATATTGTGTTTAAAAAAATCCAAAATACTACCACTAAAGTGTAACCTCAGTTATTTTAAAGTGACCCTGAATATTTGCACAATTCCCTATTGCAAAAAGATGACTCACATGAACCAGAAGTCCTAAAAAGGATTGTGCTTGACTTCAGAGGTTCCACTGCTTTGTACTCTTCTGATTATATTGATCAATATTGTATGAATAGAACAGCAAACATATGCCATGCCTGTTTTGGCAATGCTTGTTTCTGACAACATTCTCAAAACATGTATGCTGGACTACAGAATAATGTTGGTCGCTTGCTACACATGTGTACTGTATCCTGTTGGCATGTTCCATCTTCATCCATACAGGTTTCCTGCTGTGTGACATTAGGATACAAAAAGCCACTATGTAGGGAACTCTATTACATTCCGACACGTTTTACACGGGCATACAAAATGGTGCCAAGACACATTTAGCTATCATCTCCTATAGTGTCAAATGTCTCTCAGGTAAATGAATGCCTTGCTAATTTATTGTTCCTAGCATATCCATAATGCAGAGTAGAATTTTCTTTTAGGGGCTATAAATACAAGAGATAACAAATAATATAAATAAATAGTAAAATGCCCCCAAAAATGTGATCCTTGTTCTTCAAGGCCTAACCGCTAACTGTCACTGGTCAATTACACAATGCAGTACACGTATGATCAAAATGAATGCAGATATCCTTGAAGTCAAGAATACTATAATACACTCAGAGAGGTTGGTGGATTTTTGTTTAAGAGGGAAAACAAACCTTTTTACAGTCGTACAGGGACACATAGTATGTTCCTTTTTTCTTAATCCTGTCACATTTCACTTAATCCCTTATCCCTTCAGATTTCATACACTGTCAGAAGAATCCACTAGTTCATTCATTCCTCTCTTTGTCCAGTCGTCTTTCTGCCCATGCACTCTGAGCTGATTAGCGTCAGGATTCCTTTGCTGAAATTAGAACTCAATATGCCTGTATAACAATTTTGAAAACCTGAATTTCCCCTCTCTATATGTATTTGTGTACCATGTCTCCTCTTTTGTTGACAATCCCTCATCAAAATCAGTGTGAATTCAGATCAGCATAAAGATCAGAAAAGAAAAGAAAAGAAAAACTTTTATGCTGTTGCTGGCTCTCGCTTGGTCTCTATTCACGGATCGTCTTGTTTAATCTTTATTTACACCTTCATGGTTTACATAATCTGGATGTAACATTTATTTGGCTTTATTTTCTTCTTTCAAGCATGCGTCATGCCTTTAAGCACATTCTCATTGTTTTATGAATCTTCCCATTTAAAAACGCATCTCCAAACCCAACACTAAAATAAAACCATGAATAGAACGAACCTGAGATGAACTGCGCATAACTGACCCTAATCCTCGAACAAAACAGTTGACGACACTTTGGCTCTATGCACTCGCATGCTATTGTTAGCGTGTGTGTGTGTGTGTGGGGGGGGGGGGGGGGGGGTGTGCGTGTGTGTGTGTGTGTGTGTGGGGGGGTGTGTTTGCCTTTGTGTATTATGAGGACATGTCACCTGAATACACGCAACACTGCGAGGACATTTTGAATTATGAGGACACAGCCCATGTCCTCATAATTCATTCAATGCAGAAGTGCTCCTAGGGGTGTAGAAGGCTTAAATCCAAAGTTTTAGCCAATGTCCTTGTAAACCATAAATACGTGAATGTGTGTATTTTTGTGTATTTGATGACGCCCCCTGTGGAAGGTCCTTGTAATGCACCACTTCATGAATAATTCACACCAGTGTATATTTCACAGCATTTGATTGGCTGACCGTCACCTGTCCCCACAATTACGCACATGTCCCCATAATTCAGTTTTTTCTCAAAATGCTGTGTATTGTGAATGTTTGTGTGTAGACTCAGAGCCTTCTTTTTTCTTTTTTTTTTTTGCAGCCACCAATTCCTAAGTAGATAAATTAAATAATGAAATACACTATGACATTTAATTATATATTTCAGCATTTAATTCTTGCAGTGGTTGTTTATTTGAAAATGTACAATGGTTACCAGCTGTTTATCACATCACTTTGAACAGCTGGAGGCAGAGACAGAGAAACTGTCAGTGCCGTACATTGATTCATCATTTAACATCCCACCCTGCCTTTACAGTATAACATCTTTCTGTACACCAGTGGCAAAATGTTTTGAGAATGACATTGATTTTCTTAAAATCTGCAGTGCTGACTTATTATTATTGTTTTTTTTATAGCAATTTGCATGTATGAATGTTATAGTGATTAGATGAATTGCAAATTCCCTATTTGCCATGAAAATTAAAGTAATTTCCTTTAGTGACCTTACAAACTTTAAGTGAAGAAGGCTTCAGGGCACCCAAGAAAATCCAGCAAATGCCAGGACTATCTCCCAAAGTTGATTCAGCTGCGGGATAAGGACATCACCACCAGTGTAGAGCTTGCTCAGGAATGGCAGTAAGCAGGTATGAGTGCATCTACACCCATGGTGAGGGAGTAAGACTTTTGGAGGATGGCCTGGTGTGACCAGTGAAAAAGGGATTCCATAAATACAGACCAAAATAAGGGAAAAAAGATTAAAGTTATTTTTCTCTGATTAACCCCCTTTCCAACTGCTTGGGGCATCTGGAAAAATGCTTGTCTGTTGAAGAAAAGGTGAGCGCTACCATTAGTCCTGCTTCATGCCAACAGTAAAGCTTCATGTGACCATTTGTTTGCAAGGTTGCTTCTTAGCCAAGAAATTGGGCTCGCTCACAATTTTGCCAAAGAACACATGCATCCATTACTGAAGTATAATACCAAAACATCCTAGGACCGCAACTGTGTGACAGCAGCAAGGTTATTTTATTTACTAAAGCAAATAAACATTTTCATTAATGAAAAAAAAAAAAAACGTTTTTAAAAAAACAAAACTAAAATCACATTTTACAATTAAAAAATTATCTATAATTCTAGCAATAATATCCTTTGTTTTCGTCTGTGGTAATTAATTTAGTATATGAGCCTTTGGGGTTAATTTTAAATGTGCTCTTTTTTTTTTTTACTGTAAAACTGTAAATCATACAATAGCCACTCTTATCAACAATGTTCATAATCCAACAACTGAACCAATTTGTTGATTTAAATGTGATTTATTATATTGTCCGGAGTACGGAAGTGACGTCATCTAGCAGCACCGAAAGAGAACCGCCCCCGGCTCTAATTACTTCACGTGACGTCCACTCAACGCAGATGGCTTGCAGCTGTGCTAATGAGGTAGGTTTAAAGTTCGACATTTTTCCTCCAAATTGTTTTTTTTATGTTGGTCGCTCGTGTACATTGCGCCTTGCAATTTCGCGGCAATGAATTATAATGCAAGTTCAGTGTAAGTGCAGCAAAACAAAAAGTCTGTTGATTATGATGGATGCAGATAATTATTTAGAATTGCTATGCTTTTGTTAGCGACGGTTAGCATAGCAAAGCTAACCGTCTGTTGAGTAAGATAAATGCTAATTTTATTTTTTAAGAGGAAAGCCATAACAGGGTGGATTGATAGGCTGGTTTGTGATGTGAAAATATACAAAGGAAAATACTGGTAAACGTTTTATGTCCCTGTATGGTGGAGTAATGAAGTTAATTACTCTGAATAAAAGGCTGACCATCCTAACTTAGTATGTGTCATTATGTCATTAATTTAATTTACAGTTACTCTTGTTTGTTCTAAACAATGGCTTAGTAATCACTTATAATTTGGTAAATTGCTGTATTTGTGTTTACTTACATTTGTTCTTTCAATAAAAATATTTCAGTAAAGTCTGTTAGTGTTCATTACATTTCATTTATGTAAATGTTTAGCAGAGCTGTATTTTATTTTGTTTGGCACATTTACTGTACACTGTACAGGCTTTCAAGGTACACTGAAAGTCAACTTCAAAACATCTGCGTCAAGTTACCTATCAAACTAATTGAAACTCATTTTTTCTATAGCTTTAGATCATTATCTTCAGTAACATGTCAGTCATGAGGCGACAGAGAGCAAAAGTTAAGCCCAAAGACGAGGCAGCATACTTTTCATCCTTGGCTAAAGACAAGGATGGCTTCACCATAAAATATATCAATTCATTCAAAGGTGAGTATTGGTAAAATATTCTTTAGTATGGGCCTAGTTTTCATTATTGTTATAATGAAATATTTCTGATGTATCCTTTTTTCTATGTAAGGTCGAGGAGTGTTCAGTTGCTGCTCCTTTCAGAAGGGAGACTTTCTCATTGAATATCGAGGAGAACTTGTAAGCAAACAGGAACGTGAAAACAGGCTGAGAGTTTATCATGATGCCCTGAAGGTTTTCATGTTTGAATTTCGCTATGATGGAAAAACACTATGGTATGTTTATATGGTGTGTTGTCATACTTAATTTTGGCTTTTTTTGGGAGTCGCCCTAAAAAATATAAACACCTGCAGGCTGCTACTTTGTATAGTGATTTTACTATGTTGTAAAACATAAGTTAAGTTAAGTTGACTATTTTGGGAAGAAATAGCAAATTAATTTACTCATAGTGTGACTTGCTCAACTTTATTTCTAAAGGACTATAAAATAACCATAGCCGCATACATAATGCTGTACATGGAATAAATATCAGTCATGCAATAAAGACGGGTAGAACAAAATAACACAAAACGAGTGAATAAATAAATCTTAGACATATTAGATGTCAACGTATTTTCTGTGAGTGTTCAATACTCAAATTAAGTCAAATACATATCATTACCAGAATGTATCAATAGTGTGCAGTTTTCAAAATAGACTACAGTGACTTAAATTTGAGTTCTCAACTATGTTAAAGTAAATTCCATTTAATGTTCAGAAGCGTTGAATGCTTGATTCTCTTTTTGGTGGATGAGTAAAACTAAAGTCAACTTATAGTTGTACTTGAAAGCATACCCGAGGGTTGTGTAAACTTATGTGAGCACATTATAATGGTGAGAAACCGGCTTAATGTCCATAAAATACAAAATACTGTGGCAATTGTTTTGATATTTTCCAGAGGTTGAAGTTGACATTAGTAGAGATGTGCTTGTGAATTTTGGTGACTATTAATAGCATTTTAGTGTCATTAAGCGACGTTAAGCTTTTGTACATTTACAGTTGTGCTCATAAGTTTACACACCCCAAGGGTATGTAAACTTTCAAGCAACTGTAACTTTCTCTAATTATAACAATTGCGGCACCTGCTAATTTAATCTGAAACATTTTCTGACAGTAATAACCCCCCAAAAATGGTGAACAGTTTAAGTGGAATGAACATTTGTCTCAAAAATCTTAATGTTAAATGATACCTTTTATCAAGAGAGAATGGGAGTACCTCGATCATTCGAATACTGTGAAAACTGTAGTCAAATCCGTGTTTTATTCTGTTTAATTTGTAAATAGAAACAAACATGGCGACAACTATTGGTGGTGCAAAGAATCACAAAAGTCACGGTTCGGATCGGATAGTTTTTCGGATCAGCAGAAAAGAGATAGAAGCTTGCTTTCATTTATTCTGTAAAACTCTTATTGCCCAGTAAATTAAACAAAAAATCAACACAACCTTTTTAATATGGCTGTTTAGGATTTAAGAACACAACTTTAAGCGCAATATGAGGCAGAAACATTATTTTATATATTGTCCATGCATAAAATAACAAGGTATTAATGGCTTAAAGTTGTGTTCCTAAAATCTAAATGGCCATATTTGACATGTTGAGTTTATTTTTATTTTGAATTGATCATCGTAAGCACGGTTATTTATTTATTTATTTATTCTGAATTTAAGCATAGTGCTCATGGTCAAACTGCATGGTATTACAGTGGCTTAAATGTTTATTTTAGGAATAACATTTCTAGTTTTTGATGAACACTCAGACCTACTATGCCTACGGTACGTAAATCAAATTTAGCTTCACTCAGTTTCATGAAGTTAAACATATTTTCTGACCTAAAATAACTAATTTAAAATTAGTGTCCAGATGTTGATAAACTGAGTTGGGTATACTTTTTTTTAATAATAATTTTGTATTTTACCATTGACATTATAGTGGAAGAGGTGGGGGTTATTAATACATATCATGTGTGCTTGTCTTTATAGTTTTATTAATTTTGTCTTTTTTAATTTATTTAACAATTTCAGCATTGATGCAGCCAGAGAGGATAATTCACTTGGGAGACTCGTCAATGATGAACACATCAGCCCAAACAGCAAAATGCAGAGAATCACTGTAGACGGACAGCCCCATCTCTGTTTGTTTGCGACAAAGGACATTGAGCCAGGGGAGGAAATAACCTACAACTATGGCAATTTTGATTTTCCATGGAGACTAAAGGTAGAGACAAGTTAATTTTCACAAAGAGTTAACGGCTTGCTGTTTGAATTTAGGTTAATTTCCCAGTATTGTCACTATGAACAGGTGCATCTTTGGTGAAATACTGAAAATACCTATTGTTTATTTACATGATTATGCCTCAGCAACATAAAAAACCCCAAAAAACAAATAGGAACACAGTAGCCCATAATTAAAAATGTTAAGAGCGGTATATGGAAATTTAGTGGACACTGTAATTGAATTGCAAAGTAAAATATAGAATTTCTCCTCCCGTGTCACTGCATTACTGATTTAAAAACTTGCATAAACTGTCTACAGGGATTTTTAGTAACATTTTATCGTGCAAGTTTTGACAAAACAAAAAAAGGATTAATTATGATTATACAATGAAACTTTGAACCACTGAGCCAATGGAAACACCCGACGGTAAAAATACTGGCCAACTCTTTTGTCACTGTTATTTACAAAAACACAATTATTTTCTCAATATCATTATTATTTTTTATATTATAATTTTTTTTACAATATTGTGACTTTTTTTTCTCAGTTATCGTGAGTATCGCCAACCTCACATCATGTTAATTATCATATCTTGATTTCTTATCATGACATTTGGATATTGTGTCATACATGTGACATACTAGAATTACTGGTCGCACATTCATGATTACATGAAATTGCATTATAACAGTCTTGTCTTAGTAAAAATTGTATTGTATTGGTATTTTTCTATTCATCTGCATCAGGTTTCCACTGAAAAACAACCTGATGAAGACAGAGCTATCACAGACTGCCCCAAAGTTGACCAGGTGACGAGATTTATTTTTTAATGTTGAAATCGGTTTTCAGAAGCAAGAAATTAGTGGAGGGTGGAGATACTAGGGCTGCACAATATATGGAAAAAATCTTGGCGCACGAATGGCTCATGCAATATGTTTATTGCAAAGACATGTAACAAAGGAATATTGGATTGATTGATTGACTTTAGTCTGGGGCTGAGCGATATGGCCAAAAAAAGAAATAAAAAGTCTTTAAAACCAACCATCCAACAATCTGCCACCACTTGTGCAAAATTACAACTCACAATAACATCTGGATGTAATGGAACATAATAGCTTTTAATAATCCAGAAGACAAAATTCGATTTCACGCTTTAGCAAATTTTCAACTATTACATTTTAAAAATGACGATTAAGCTAATTAATTTGATTTATTGCCCAGCCCTAGTTGAGTTTGATTTTGACCAATCAGAGACTAGCTTAATTGCGCATCGCCATACAAGAGAACCATTCACAATACTTTATTCTATTCATTGTACTGTAACTGTGTTAATGCACAGGTACAGTCTTGTGTGTTACTAAGAACAGAATTTTAGTTGTATTTTTCTCTTCATCTGCACCAGGTTTCAATTGAAGCACAACTTGATGAAGAGACAGCTGTGATAGAATGTGCCAAAGTTGACCAGGTGACTTGATTTCTCTTTGCATGTTGATGTTGAAATATTTTTTAGAAGCAAGACCCTGCACGGTATTTGAAAAAAATATATTGTCACACGAACGGCTCATGCAATATGTGTATTGCAAAGACATGTAACAAATTAATATTGGATTGCATACTTTAGTCTGACTTTGACCAATCAGAGACTAGCTTAATTGCACATCGCCATACAAGAGAATTGTATCGACGACCTTTACTAACAAAAAATAACTTAATTTGAAAGGATTTGATCTGCGCAGCCATCGCAGATACATAGTCCTCACAATGTTGTAGATGTGAATAACTGACACTCTGAGGACAGTGTATTTATACACTTAGTGTAAAATACGTTTTCAGGGCTTGGCTTTACAGATACAGTCCTCACAATTCATACTCTGGTCAGGTTTGGACTCTGTGAGGACTGTGTGTGTTTTCTGTTGTTTCATTGTGAAAAATAGATATCATCAATTTACTCAAACCTCTAATGCTGGTGGATTTATGTGATGCATTTATTTTTGTAATGGCAAATAAAATGTGTCTGCATTCACAATACTTTATTCTATTCATTGTACTGTAACTGTGTTAATGCACAGGTACAGTCTTGTGTGTTACTAAGAACAGAATTTTAGTTGTATTTTTCTCTTCATCTGCACCAGGTTTCAATTGAAGCACAACTTGATGAAGAGACAGCTGTGATAGAATGTGCCAAAGTTGACCAGGTGACTTGATTTCTCTTTGCATGTTGATGTTGAAATATTTTTTAGAAGCAAGACCCTGCACGGTATTTGAAAAAAATATATTGTCACACGAACGGCTCATGCAATATGTGTATTGCAAAGACATGTAACAAATTAATATTGGATTGCATACTTTAGTCTGACTTTGACCAATCAGAGACTAGCTTAATTGCACATCGCCATACAAGAGAATTGTATCGACGACCTTTACTAACAAAAAATAACTTAATTTGAAAGGATTTGATCTGCGCAGCCATCGCAGATACATAGTCCTCACAATGTTGTAGATGTGAATAACTGACACTCTGAGGACAGTGTATTTATACACTTAGTGTAAAATACGTTTTCAGGGCTTGGCTTTACAGATACAGTCCTCACAATTCATACTCTGGTCAGGTTTGGACTCTGTGAGGACTGTGTGTGTTTTCTGTTGTTTCATTGTGAAAAATAGATATCATCAATTTACTCAAACCTCTAATGCTGGTGGATTTATGTGATGCATTTATTTTTGTAATGGCAAATAAAATGTGTCTGCATTCACAATACTTTATTCTATTCATTGTACTGTAACTGTGTTAATGCACAGGTACAGTCTTGTGTGTTACTAAGAACAGAATTTTAGTTGTATTTTTCTCTTCATCTGCACCAGGTTTCAATTGAAGCACAACTTGATGAAGAGACAGCTGTGATAGAATGTGCCAAAGTTGACCAGGTGACTTGATTTCTCTTTGCATGTTGATGTTGAAATATTTTTTAGAAGCAAGACCCTGCACGGTATTTGAAAAAAATATATTGTCACACAAACGGCTCATGCAATATGTGTATTGCAAAGACATGTAACAAATTAATATTGGATTGCATACTTTAGTCTGACTTTGACCAATGATCTTAATTGCGCATCGCCATCGTTGTTAAACAACCTTCAGGGCCCACACATGGTATGAGCCGCCATCTGATAACATGCTTTATTGTATGATTTGCGGCTTGTTGGCCAAACCTTGCAATTAATTATTTTTTATTTTATTTTTAAAATATTCCACCTACAGATGATCCACAAGAAGGAACATCCAGAGGTATGGTTAAGAGTTACAATGTACTTCTGTGTGTTGTTTGCGCATTCCGACGGACTTTCAGACTTCCGACATCGGATTGGGGCATCAAGGCTTGGGAGGCACATATTGACCGTACCGCAAATGCCATGCAAGCATATGTCTGATAACGATACTTGGGCACCCCCGCACTACTAAATTATTATGTAAAGAAGAGTATCATGTTTAGTTCAAATTCTGTTGTAATACTACATTGAGCTATATTGTACTTTCTACAGGAACCGAGACATTGTGGCAGCCTGTTAAACAACCTTCAGGGCCCAAGGCCAAAAAAGCCAGGAAGACAAAGCCTCGTGGACATCACGGTAAATTACACAGACATACTATATAATAATGTACCACTTAAGCCTGGTTGACACGGTAGGATTTTAAAATTGTCGGCCGACTTCCAAACTGTGAGAGACGCCACGTGAAGAGAAAAAAATCACAAGAGTAACAGTTTTGAACGTACCGTTTGTGGTGTGCAGCCACACTGCACAATCAAACACACACACGAACAAAGTTCATTAATGAATGTGATACTAAAGTCCTGCAAAACCTCTTGAGTCAACAAACATACAGAATCAGTCACGATACTTCCTGGTTTGTTTTCAGCCGAAAAAGCGTCGTAAAAAGAAATGGTATTTAAAGCAGTGTAAATTGGCTCTGGGTGGCGAGGCATCACTTGCCCTTGGTGCTGCTGGCGCGGGTTCGCTTCCCGCCCGGAGACCACGTTTGTTCGTGTAGTATGTATGTGGATAAAAAAAAAAGTGTAATAGCGCAAGCACAGACTTTCTACTGCTCCATGACTGTATTGATTTTGGATTTCCCACCATCGTACTCGTCGGCTTGCTTTCGGATTGGCTGCGCTGTGGTTTTAACCTTGCTCTGCAAGATGAATTCTGGTGGTATTTTGTGAGTTACAAACTCCGAAGAATACATCTTGTACCAAGCCTGTTGATTTCCACCGATCCATGGTTCGGACCATTCCCCCCCTTGACGAGAACAAATACGACATTTTCATCTGTGGCTGTGATTGGTCAAAACAAATGTGCACAATGCTGCATCGTCCAATCAGCTCAAAGTATTGTACAGAATGTCCCACCTTACCCAAGCAAATCCCTGCGGAGCAGTCCCAGATTGATATTGTATATATTAACTTCCTTGAGTGAATCACAATATCAATCTGGCTATTGCCAGGTTACGTTTTTGTCCTCGGGGCACTCTGCACATGGAGTGAAGCTGGGCCAAAACAATCCAACATGTTGAATATCCCCAATTTCAAGTTGGAGGTCCTTCCTAGGGCCGATATCTGTATGAGCCGTGTGTGGCGTCAGCACACAGGACACACGGCAGGATTATCTGTTATGATTATCGTTTGGATGTCGGCAGGGGAAGTTTGGGGCTAAACTCTGGCCAATTCTCCGGCCATGTGAACCAGGCTTAATGTACCGCAGTAAAAATTAACAAGGATGAAATTATAATACATTTGTATGTACGCTTGGTCGCCATGGGACATGTACATGCACCAGCTCAGACTTGATCGGACATGATTATAGACTGCGCTTATATCTGAATTAATAAATGCAGCGTCATGTAATGGCATACATTTGCTCATCCAGTGATTCCTAATAAGTGTGCCGTGGCACAGTGCGCCATGAGAGCACTTATGGTGTGTTCTGGGGAAATAAAATTTTACTTAATTGGTCAACCACACCTCCCGCCCATTGACAGATGGGATGGGCTCAAGCATGCTTGCGACCCTCGAGAGAATATGGATGGATGGTCAGAAAATGATTTAGAATATATAATGAATGCTTGTTTACACCATCTATGCCAGGAATGTATAGTGATAGAACAAATGAAGGCTCTTCCTTGGATGACAAAAGATAAATACAGTGGTACCTCAGAGTTTGAACATTCCTGTGAACTGTTCAAAGTCTTTGTTTTGTTTCTTAAATGTTGTTCAGTTTTTGCGGTAACATTAATTGCCCTACAGGGACATAAATAGAATTTAACTTGAAATTGTTTTCCATAGGAAATAATGTAAATGCAATTAATCAGTTCCCAAGCTCCCTAAACAGAACATTTGTATTTTAATTTATTTGTTATTTAATTTAACGTGTACAGTAAAAACAAAAAAACCTGACCTTTTTTGTTGTGGTGTGATTGCATCAGTGGATAAAAAAATGCACTCTCAAATGTACAGACCCCGTTATAAATTCCTCATGATTGCTATGTTAATGCAAGCTTTAGTTCAGTGCGGAGTTTGTGTATTTTACATTGGGCATATTGTTAGACTACTAAGGGGTCCTTGCATGCGCTGTTTAACGTCAGGCACATTATTAAACAGCTACGGAGGGGTCTTTGCGCCAGTATTTACGAAAGTAGTCACGATAGGTGCGATAATCTCCTTTCTTAAATCCACTGTAGTTTGTTTTTCCTTGCTTCCCCTGGCACTATTGTCTTTTTTTGGGCCCATGGCATAGAAAATTACCATGGAAAAATCAAAATGCACTCACGACTGTACGGGGCATCTCACGCTCTGACTTGTTATGAGCAGCGCCTCGTCTCGACTACCGTGATGTGAGCATTCGGCATCAGCCTGCTTCTCTAGGCTACCCTTTCAAGGTACATTCAGCTTTGCTTGGGTGTTTGAAACTCCGAGGCATTTTTACTCTTTTTTGGGGGGGGGGGGGGTTTCAAAGTCCGATTTGTACGAGCTCCAAGACATTCGAACTCCGAGGTTCCACTGTGATTGATATGTGTATTCACATCTTGTGACATTTTTGTTTGGGGTGTACCATGAGATTTTTCAGACTTAAAATGTACCCTGGCTTAGTCAGTCGTGAATCACTGTTAACGGTGACTATTGTGAGTTGAGATGGCATGTGTTGGTAAAAACTGAAAATGGTCTTTACTGTTGATATACAGTACATTTTGTGTTTCTAACAAATTATTTATTTTTCATAGAACTTCTCACAAATGAAATTGACGATCTTCGGAGAAAGAAAAAGCATCCTTGGTCTCCAGCTGAGGTTTCTGCTGTGATGAAGCATTTCAAAGACCTTATTAAGGAGGGGAAGTTTGCCACAAAAATACAATGTGATCTGTGCAAGACTGCAGAGCACCCTATCCTGGCAAATCGCACTGTTCAAAATATAAGAGACTTTGTACGCAATCGAGGTACTTCAATCAAAAAGAAAAGTGGCAAGTAAGCGGCCGCTTCGTTCTATGTTATCACTTTTAAGAGCTACCTAAGTTTAAGATGAGGCAGTCATGTTTTATAGAATAAAATGTTCAATGTTCAAGTTTAAGATGAGGCAGTCATGTTTAAAAGAATAAAATGTTCAATGTTCACTGACTCTTTTGCATCTGGTTTCATGTCTAGCTTATCCATTACAAAGCTGTACTTTACCTTGATAACCTGTTCTCACATTAGAAGCATTGTTTTATTAAAATACCAGTTTCAGTCGGTCCTAAAATTGTAAGTTGTAACATGGTGCTCAAGGACCAGGTATGACTTTGCATTTCACAGTATTGCTGTGCACAACAATGTGTCCTCATATCAGGTAAGTCATTACACATCAATGCCATTTTAGTTTGTGTAAAGTCAGAATGCCAGAACTTTCAAGTCACTTCAGTGACATGGTTGCTGTGTGTTGTGTAAACTTTGTCCTTGTAATGTGAGTTGGTCCTCATAATTACCATTTTTGTAATGGGCGTGGCTTATTTAGGTCTTTATCTATGTCCTCACAATTACGGATTTTTTCAGGTTTTTCTTTTTTTCGTGTGTTGAGTTTTTTCAAGTTTTGAAGTGAAATTTCCCTGGACAACCCCAAAAAAAAATTTTGGGTGCAAGTCCCATCTCTCTGGCATTAGCAGAAAGGGGTGTCCCTGTAATACACAATTAAACCGGTTTGGAAAAAATGTCCTCATAATACACAGAGGCAAGTATGGGGGTGTGTGTGTGTGTGTGTGTGTGTGTGTGTTGGGAGGTTCTTCTGCAATAGAGTCCAAGGCGAAATTATCAACAGAAAATAAATCGCCCCATTGTATCACGCACTAAACGTCCTCTCAGGCTGATATGTCATCTCATATCCAGAAATCATGAATACATTGATATATAGTCGACAAATCGACCTATAACCAAGCAGCCTTATACTTCATCCGCTGATTCCTCGACCATACTGTATTCCTTTCGAGTGTCTGTCTGCCTGACGTCAACCTCCTGTCTCCACCACACCAAAAGATGCACTGGACCTCTGCGGACATGCCTAAAGTGACAAAGCGGTCAAATCAGTCACACACACACATGCATCTGGGCATACACATTGTAGTCAATGGGAGAAGGTTTTAAAATGTTTTATGCAGAAACAAATCGCCTTTTGTTCATTCAGAACATGCAGACAACAAAGTAAAATTTGCAGCGTTAAGAAAAAATGTAAGCCTAACTTTTGTTCAAGGCAGATTGCAGTCATTAAATCCTTTTGTAATTCTATGTGTACGTTCAGACTATTGATGCGAGCCTTGAGGTTTACAATCCTTAAAATGATCAAAAAGTTTATGGTCTAGAAGAAGAACATAAAAAAAGTACTTTGAGGCTCTCATTTAAGTTCAGCTGTTCTTTATGTTTCCCAAATGTGTCCTTACATGGCTGCAGAGCAACAATAACTTCATTTGTGTACTTTAGACTCCCAAATTACCTTAATATATTCAACCAATGTTAAGACAAGATTGGAATTTATATCTAATACTTATATTTTATTTGGTAAAGAATTGTGTCACTGCGTGAACATTTTTATTCCTCTCAAGAGTTAGACAGAGAACTAGAAATGCAGTCATAAACGATCACAGCGTATTTGTTATGCAGTATATTTGTTATATTTATACCATATTTTTAGCATACACATTGTTTGGCAAAACTGATGCACACCTTCTTATATTTGAGAACGTTCTATGGAGAAAAGTTCAGAATTACCCAATCACACTGAAGAAAGCCTTTAAAATGCTTCTGATTTAGACCAAATCAATTTCAGGTGTTCTAGTTGGCCATTTAATTTCTGATGTATTCATGCCTGAAGGTTTTGTGCTATTTGGAACTGTTCATATAATAGTTCCCTCCATCTTCACTAAGGCCCAACTCCAGCCTGACTGCATAACGCTGCCACCACCATGCGTCACTGTTGGTATGGTATTTTGCTTATGAGCAGTATTCATTGTGCCTTTTGAAATTATGGTTAAAATATTACCCTTGGTTTCACCAGACCATAAAAGTTTTTGTTATGGTATGATATCTTAGTATTGCAAAGAAAATAAGGCCTCCATTTACAGACCCACTAACTGCTACATATTGTTACGGAATTCACTTAACACTACCAAGTTACGCCCGTAACACTGATTGTTGTCGATATTTAAAGAAGGATCCCGTTGCTTAAACGGGTTGAGAATGAGCAAAAATACTTGGTAGATAATTGCGATTATTCGACAACATGCGACAGATGCAACGTTCTTCTGATGGTGGCTAAAGGAATAAAATGAAATGTACGTACTTTCTGCATTTCAAGTTGAATCAGAATCAGAATATACACTGAATTAACACATCATTCTTACACCACCATGGCACCGTCCCGTGCACCTGTCCCTTATTTTGGAAGGAGAATGTTGGCAACCCTAGTACACACATGCACGCAATCATGCACACAGTGTTCCGAGAGGCAGAATGCGCTCCCCTTCGATGGATTAATGAAGGCACACATGTTTTTGTTGTGACAAATGAGGCAACTGTAAACATTAGCTACAGTGACTCTTTTAATAACGCTGCGGCTGATAAACAACCACCAACTTCAGAAAAAGTTAATAAATTACCAGCTTCAATTGTATTTACGGTACAAGAATGATGAATGAGGTAATTTAAATCCCCGTCAGCACACAACCGTCGCATCTTGCCTGTATAGTTTCCATTAGTCCCGCCTGACGCTCTGGTTGCTAAATGTCCCCAGTCGGAGCAGCTACAGTGCTTCTTCACTCCTATTTGGTGGTACTCTGAATAAACACAATCCAACAACGCTCTGTGTTTATGAATGGTCGGAGTGGGGCAGAGCACGCTGAGAGTCTATTTCGGAAAGCACTCCCTAATCGTGACCATACAAAAAAGTGCGGAAAAAAAACAGGTAGGGACCACTGATTTAGAGACACCTCCTTTTTAAAAGGAACACAGACTATAATGAAATGTTTGCTCTATATGATTTATTTTGTTGTTAGTAATATAACTAAAAGGAGCATTTTTCAAAAATAATTTCCGGTTTAACATTTTGTAGAAACTTACTGTTTGATCCCCGCTCTCCCCAAGTCATGTGTCATTGCGTCCTTGGGCAAGGCACTTCACACGTTGCCTCCAGTGCTACCCACACTGATGTATGGAAGGTGCAACTGTTTGGTGGTGGGAGGGGCCGTCGGCGCACACAGGCAGCCGCGCTTCCGTCAACCTGCCCCAGGGCAGCTGTGGCTACTTAAGTAGCTTACCGCCACCACTTTGTGAATGTGTTAGTGCATGAATAATGTATTTATTCCAAAGCGTCTCTGAGTGTCTAGAAAAGCGCTATATACATCCGATGCATTATTACTACGTCACAATGCATTCTGGGTAGTGCTCACATTGCCGCCCTCTGTTAAGCAAAGCAAAACAATTGCAAACTACTACCTAAAATGAAAGAAAAAAAAGCCGCACTGTGGGACTTTTGGATGTCATTTTCAATCAATCAAATTTTTAAAGCCATGTTTAACCCACACACATATTATTATCTCTCCAAAACCTCACTAGGTACTGCAAATTATTATTAAACTGCAGCTGCTCAAGTAAAAAAAAAAAAAAGTTCAGGAAATGCAAATGCAAGATGGTTAAGCAACATGAATGCCTCATATAATGATGTGATGAGAGTCCATTTGGGATAAAAGATAATCTTGATCACGATAGCAATGCATAGTTGAACAAACTGATTAAAAGCAGCAGATGAGATCTCGGAAATGATCACTTCTAGGAAGTTAATCGTTAAGTGCAGAAATGCTGTCTGTGATCCGACATGACTTACTATTTTGATCTTCGGTGAGCCCCGTGTATTGTTTTAACATGAAAAATCGATGGCAATTATTATTGGACTGCACGTGTACAGTAAAAAACAATTATTACTGTTTAATTCCTTTCCCCCCAATTATTCTCATTATTCTTTATGCCATTTTTGCGTTATCTAATCACAATTAGTTGTATATTCCCTGACCATCAGCGTTTATAGTATGTCTTCAAATTGCCTTTTAACTATTATCTGCATTTTCTATGCAATCTTTCTTCCACTTCCCCACTCATCACTGTTTGCACTATCAGGTTCTTAAACCACATTTCCACATCTCTGTTTAGGACCATTTGGTCGCCAAATTCTACACCTTTGTCAAATAAAAACGCTTGCTCACAAATCTATTTCCTTGCCTTCCTCATCTTTAATGCATACATTTCTCCATTCATTCACTTCACCCTACTTATTGCCAAACTGATAAGGAAAATAGATTTAACTTCTTTGACAAAAGTTGTAGGGAATGCTGAGTGTCTGTGACACAAAGCAATTGAGGTTGAAAAGTATCTCAAACGAAATACTGTATGGATGTTGTATTTGTTGTATCTTGACTAAATAATGTTAAAGAGATCACCAATAGAACAGAATAAACACCACTATTCAGATAAGTACACTCCAAAGGATATATATAGATAGAGAGAGAGAGAGAGAGAGAGAGAGAGAGAGAGAGAGAGAGAGAGAGAGAGAGAGAGAGAGAGAAGTGTAATAACTATATATTACACTTCTAAGCAAAAGTAAGTATTAAGCTTGTTTTTGTTTTGTTTTTTACATTACCCCGGGATTACACCGGCTGCGAGTGCGTTGCGTCTCTGCTCCGCTCCGTCGGCGCAGCCGATTCTTTTCCATTCTAACATAGCCACACTTGGCATTTGAACTGCGGTGTGTTGAGGCTGACTTTTATTTATTTATTTTTTTTTTTTGTGGGGGGGAATCC